>NW_027507758.1:128178065-128578065 GCF_037356315.1 Lithobates pipiens
AAATGATTCACTCTTTTTAATGTATAGGAAACTGGATTGAATTGTGTTTTTGTTTAATACCTTCCTGCAGTTCAAGAACTTACTGAAAATTTTTATTTCATCAAAAAATGTAAAAAAAAAAAATGTAAAATCCTTGAAATCCTCACAGACCCAATTTAAATAAATTTTAAACTGTGTGGAGTTTTATTTTGACCCTTGAGTATATTTCTAGGATTTTTGGGCCTGCTAATTTAATCATTGTTCCATGCCATATGTTGCCACAAAGAATAATGCTAGCCATTTCCTCAGAGGAGTCAAGGTTATCTTCTGCAGATTCTTTATTGATGCTTTGTACAACCTGCCAGTATTTATAGGCTGCGGTACACTGTAGACAAATGCACATGGTTATAAATAATTGTTCTTTCATTTTTAGGTGTATTCAGTACAATTTCCATTTTTTCTGCAATACATGGGGAGATTTACAAACACAATGACAAAAGTTATAGTTTGTTGCTGTAGATGGTAGATAATGTTAGTTATAATTTTTTAGGATGGAATAAAGAAAATTCAGGCATCTGGTATGCTTATTTTGCATTTTCTTTACAATGTACGCAAATGAGGACTAGTGAACAACAGAATCAAAAAAAAATACCAGCCTGCTGAAAATGTTCTATTTGCACATGCGTGATAGCGGGCTTTGGAATTCATTTTAAATGACCCAGAAAATCTTTGTTTATTTAGTCAGTCAAAGGAACATAAAAAAAAATTGGATTGTTAAAAATAACACATTGAAATTTAAAGCATACCTGTAACAGTAGAGGCACTAAAACCCAAAATGTATGTATGAATTATTCACTGTTCACTTAGAAAAACGAATGTTAACATTGGAAAGTGTATATTCTCTTCAAAAAGTAAGTGTTGTGTTCAGTTCAATTATAAAAGAAGGATTCCAGGTATGGATATTTTTTTATATGGTTACTTTAGTGCAGTTTTGACTTTGGTGTAATTATGAGTATACCATACCTGGTTGATCCCCCTGGAAGCTGGAAATCACAAAGGTATGGCGTATACTGAGTTATATTGGACCTAGCCGGACCAGTACAATTATGTATAAAATATCCATACATGGAATTCTTCTTTAACCACTTGACCACCGGAAGATTTACCCCCCTTCATGACCAGGCCATTTTTTTGCAATAAGGCACTGAGTTGCTTTAACCAATTCCAGACTGCCGCACGCCGATATCTTTTATGTCCTGTAGGGACGAATAAGCCATCAAGAGAAACCACAAAAAAAGGGAGAGTATGGATTTCACACCTTTGAAGAGAGATGGGGTGGGGGGGGGGGGTGTGATTAAAAGAAAAGGTAAGTATTGTTCCTGTACTGTCAAAGGAAAAGATCAATAAGCCACACATCATGAAGCAGACCCATGTGCATGAAGTGGGATGAATGGCAGCATCAGCCGGGACTCCAGCCAGGTCACGCCCCAATGCATTTCACAATGCCCCTTGGAACTTAGCCATGATTCCCCATGATCCCCCTGATTAAGCTCCAAGGGACAGACCAAAAAATGGGTTGGGGGCATGGCCTGGCTGGAGTCCCAGCTGAGGCAGCATTTCATCTCACTTCATGGGTCTGCTTCATGATGTGCGGTCTATTGATCTTTTCCTTTGACATTGCTGCAGCTTGGAGCTAGGATGAGCTCTATGTCCCTGCCTGCACTCACAGCAGTCTAGTTGGGCTTTATCTCTCTACTTGAGCATCATCTAAATGTTGTCTTTTTGGGTTTTAGTGCCTCTACTGTTACAGGTATGCTTTAACTTACAAAGTGACCCTATACTGATCAGTGTAAGCTCTCTGATCTTTAAAAGATTACATGCATCAAATGTTTCATTGCAGCATTCAGAAAAAAACTTTAAAGGATGTCTGCCAACATGACTGTTATATATGAGAGCTAACACTCCTATTTAGTGTTGGATATTCCCTAGTTTCGGGGCAGTGCTAGTTCCAGGGTAAAGCATGCTTCGGCAGTATAATAGACTGACAGGCCTTAAACAGTGGAAGCCACCAGCATTGGATGGCAGCCTCGATTGAGTCAGGTAGCAGCTGTCCTAAAACAACATTATGGGGGGGGCAGTGCCAACCTTACACCCAAAATTCAAAGATATTATCATGAAAATGCTTACTATGCTGCCAGAACATTGGGTTGGCTAATGGAGAGAAAGGTAGGAAACGTCTGTAATTGCACTGAAATGCTAGTCGACTACATATAATATAGTGCCTGCCTTTTGTGTATATTATACAAAGGACAGATACAGGACCAATCACTAATCCTATTTTTTCTAAAGTCACAGAAGAAGTAAGGAGAAGATAGACTGATCTACAATTTTCTGCTGTGCAAACTTGTATTGCTTTATATAAACATTCTAGATAATATTATTGATCAGACTGAGCGTGTTTTCCTAATGGAAAAGCAAGGGCGAATAGATGTGATACTGATCTCTAAATACATTGAACCTGTAAATAAGTGTTGTATCAGAAATCTCTTTCTCTTTGGAAGGCTTGTTAACTGGTACAAAAGTCAGATAATTTTGTGAGTGTTTGGGGAGAAAGTTCTATGTGTCTAAATTATTTTGCACTTTTAAAAATAACTCTAATGCTCCGTACACACGGTCGGATTTTCTGATGGAAAATGTTCGATGGGAGCTTTTTGGCAGAAATTCCGACTTTGTGTAGGCTCCATCTGACATTTTCCATCGGAATTTCCGTCACACCGTGTTGTACGTCACTGTGTTGTTGACGTTTGCAATTTACAACCAACTTTGTGTGACTGTGTGTATGCCAAACAAGTTTGAGCCAAAAATCCATGGATTTTGTTATCGGAATGTCCGATCAATGTCCGATTGTGTGTACGGGGCATAACTCCTATTTGCCCTATTATTAAATGTGATGTGCTTTCTGAATGGCCTGGCGGTGGTGGAAGAAGGAGTGGGGCCAAACCTCTGGGGCATCTCACCGCACCCCCCTCCCCCTGAAAGGTGGCATATATGGTAGGGAAGGGAGGAAGTAAACAAACAGAGCTTCCCCTTTTGGATGGAGCCCCACTTTAATAGCAGTGAAGTCACAGGGAACCCCAAGAAAGATACTCCTCAGAGTTATTTTGCATACTTAAAACTGTCACCTATCTGGGATACCCCACATTTCTTAAACTATGGCTAAATGTTGAAAGCAGAGAATTTGCTTTTCTATAACATATTAGCGATCTCAAAATGAAAGGAAAGAAGAGAAAACTCTGCATGGGAAATACTTAGGGATGCACCGATACGTTTTTTTTTTCGGCGGGTAGGAGTACAAATACATTCAGTCAAGTACTCGTTGATACTTTGCAGTGCAATTTGCGCCCTTTCAAAATGATTAGACGCAAGTCCTACTGCAAAGAATCGCATGCAATTTGTACAGGAATGCAGTGCGATTCCTGCCCGAATCACATGCAATTTCCGCTACCGCACCTGTGTGTAAACCCAGAAAAGAAAGCAAAGCGCCGTGTAATGCAACAATAGGCAGTTTATTAAAATATTATAACAACTCACCAAGTAAATATCTAATCAAATCCATATCTGCATTGTCCCTGTCCCGCCGATGATAGCAAACCACAGTCGCTGGAGATGCTCACAGGGCTGGAATAGAAGTTCTGGGACTCCTGTGGGTATAAGGTGGAAGTGATGTCAGCTTGGGGACGGACTGACTGACATCTCCTCCAACTCTATGAGCACCTCCAGCAGCCGTGGTTTGCTATCATCGGTGGGACGGGGACACTGCAGATATGGATTTTACTAGATATTTACTTTGTGAGTTGTTATAACATTTAATAAACTGCCTATGGCTGCACTACATGGAATTTTCCTTTCTTTACTGGGTTCATGCATATAGGAACAGTGGGGGAAATTGCAAGCGATTGGAACAGGAAATGCTCTGCATTCCTGTTCAAGTTGCAGGCAATTCTTTTCAGTGTAATTTGCAGCCATTCATTTTGTATGAAGGCAAATTGCACTGCGAAGTATTGGTTTTGGTATCGGGAGCATTTTCACGAGTACGAATATCAGCATCAGTATAGGTGCATCCCTAGAAATAATATTACTGCGGTTTGTTAAGATGAGGATAATTAAATACCTTTCTGAGTGTAGACCAAAACAATGAAAATAGTACTGATAAAATGCCCCCACCAAAACCTGTGTCAGTCAGATCAGTGTGTGAAAAGACTGGTGCACAAAAGAGAGGATTGGCTTGTCAAGCTCCCATAGACTTCAACAAAAAGGTTTGTGTCTGCACACAGACACCGACTCCCTGTTGCATAAATGTGAATGAGATGGGTAAAAGATGGCTTCAGCTCCTGTTCCCCAGCTGTAGAGAATTTATCAGATGTGTATCGCCTTTTTTAGGGCTTAATCCTAAATGATTCAGCCCCCAAAAGGGCGAAGCCCATCTGAGGAGTTCTCTACAGACAGAGAATAGGAACTGAAGCCATCTTTTACCCATGACATTCACATTTATACAAAAGGAAAGCAGTGTCTGTCTGCACATGGCCACCATTTTGTTGATTCTACTGGAACCTTTCTGAGTGTATTTGTTGTTTATTTTTTTTACTAGTATGTATGGTGAATGAGGGTCAGGTAGGTGAAAATATACCCTTTCTATGTGGCAAATTAGCTTACAAAGGCATGCCACATCCAATATTACTCACAGAAACAATACATCCCTCACAGGAAAAACCTGTGTGGGTAAAGGTGGATTTTAAAGGCACAACATGAGATAATGTATGTACATATATAAAAAGATTATTTTATTTCAGAATTACTTAAAAACTAGTAAAAAAAAACATGGCAAAAAGGGGGCTTCACAGCGAGCCCAAACAGAGGGGGGGGGGGAAGAAAACATGACAAGAGCAGCCATGAATGTCCTATAGTCTGTCAAATGTACATCTTTCAGATACTCTTGTCCAGTTCTGAAGATCAAGGCATTTCACTTAACTTGTAGCTTCTCCAGAACCATTTGTTTATGAGAGTACAAACAATTGATAACGGTAATATGTGCGGATTTCTGAACAACCAGTCTGAGGGGCAGGCACAAGTCACCCAAATGTTATCAAACCAGGAGGAATCATACAATGGCATTAAAGGACCACAAGCTTAGCTGGTATTCAAGCCTATTCCCATTCTATAACGTAGAGGAGAATTATAAACAGGGCATGGACCAACTTAAATGATATTGCATATAATCTATTTCAAAAGAGGAGAAGGTATGGTATGAACAGTGTGGGGAGGATAGTAGTTGTGGCCCAAAGTCTCACATGTTGATCAAACACCCTGTAGTCTCTCATGTGTTTCCTTCTCCTGCCAAACAGCCACCATGCAACTCTTTTTATGTTGGCACCCTTTTCTGGGCACTTGGAGTAACAAAGAGCCCTGTTCACCTCTGTTGGGAACCCCCTGCTGATGCCACCAGAACCATACTGCCTGGTATCAGCATGACAGGAGGCCAAATGCCTACTACACACTGGTCTGCAGCAATTGGAGTTCTATAATAAATAGAACAAAAGGGTTTCAAAAACAAAACTGCCTTCCAACTGCTTTAAGGGTAAAAAATATGTTTCAGCACTTTGGAGAGCTCCAGCCAACACATTCACAAGCAGCTATTACTGTGCTTTAAAGATTGCCCAACATATTTAGGGCCTGTGTGGATTTTTGTCAATGTTATCAGTTTGACATCAGTTTGGGAGACTTCTAATCATGTATAATTTATTGACAGGTGCTTTTGACCTGCAGTTGTTCTCTTTCTGACCTACTTCAAGCTGTTTTTTTCATTCCCATGTGTGTATGCAATATCCATCTGATGCGAACAAACACCTGCCAACACAGGCATTAGACCCCTAATGTGCTGAATGTTATCATTGATTGTTCAGTAACTATGTCAGAATTTCCAGAAGCAACTTTAAAAATATGCTTGGTGATTGGTCCATTGCTTTCACATTGTCTTTAGTGCCAACTAGATATTTCTAGGACTCATTTAGATTCCCTGTTCATATCAATGCAATTTCTCCTGTGTCTGCCATCATGCTGCTATGAACGACAGTGGAAATCACAATATTCTCTATGGTTATTGGTGCAGTTCGATTTTTGTCCTTCATGGGCAAAACATAGGTTTGCTTTAAAGATCAGATCGCTGACAAAATTGAACAGACGTTATTCTTCATTCTGTGCCTGTGTGTAGAAGAGCCGGGGGAGCAGGGCAGTTTTCAAACAAGTAAAAGTCAGTTTTTGGAAATGCTGGGTAAAATTATCTGGACTTGTAGATGGATGGTTCTTCACTGAATAATACCCCCTTGGGACTAGAATGACACATGTATAAAGCATCTATAAAATGTTCTGGAGTTCATTTACATATATAAGTGGTTCGTGTGATTGTACACCAACATACTTAAACCAAAGTACATTTTGTATTCCAATACCATCTTATTACAAAATATTGGAGAGTAAATTCTTTACTGCACAAAAAATTGATTTTTGTTTAAAAGTGAATAATTGTTTGTATGTATCATTGACGTGCCTTTGAAAAAAAAAAACGCTAAGCTGTTAAATCTTTCAAGACTGTATAAATAATTCAGCATTTTATGTGACTTATATACTGGAGGCTTTGCAAGAAGCTATTTTCATTTTAATTATCTGAAGTCACATGACTGCCTCTTCTAGTGTACATAGAAAAGTGTAACATGGAAGCAACTCATTGTTTGGTAAAATATTAAAGCTGAAATCTAGGCAAACAGCTAAACACTCAGTTGGAATTTAGACAGTGAATAAACATGTTTTACCTGTGATTCTGTTCTAATCTTGTGATCTAGACACCCCTGCCAAACAACACAATCAGACCCTACACTCTTAGGCCGCGTACACACGGGCGGACTGTTCGCCCAACTTTGTTCGTCAAACAGTTTGACAAACAGTCCGCTCAAAATTAGCATGAGCGGACTTGACCACACACGACGAACGAACAGTCCGCTGAAAACTTGCGTGATGACGTGAACGGCACGTACGACGGGACGAGAAATTCGGCGTCCGATACACTGCAATGCAACCTTCGCCGTGTGAATTCTTTCTGAGCATGCGCGAGACTTAGTTTGCCGAACAAGCCTACACACGAGTGGACTGTTCGCTCAAACCAAGTTTCAGCGGACAGTCTTACGGAAATTCCGAAAAACTTTGTTCGTCAGACTGTCCGCTGAAACTGTCCGCTGAAGCCCACACACGAGCGGACTGTCCGCTGAAACACTGTTCAGCGGACAAAGTTGGACGAACAGTCCGCCCGTGTGTACGCGGCCTTATGCCGCGTACACACGTATCAGACTATCCGGCGGACTTAGTCTGGTGGACAAACCGCCAGACTGTCTGCCGGACTGTCCAAACGAGCTACCTGCCCACACACGGTACTTTTGCGGCGGACTATCCACCGTACTTTTGAAATGAATGGGCTCGCCCACACACACGGAGGAAAGTCATTTCATTTTGAGCGCAGCTCCAGGTAGCCGGGACTAGCGAAGGAATCGTCGCTGGCCCCGTCACCTGGTATGGAGTTAAAGGAGAAGCCCTACGCTGAAAAAACGTCAAAAAACAAGTAAAAAAAAGTCAGCCAGAGCCCACATACGGGGGGATTGTCCGCCGGACTTTTCCACTGGACAATTCGATCGTATGTACGCAGTATTAGAGACCTCTCTGCAAACTACCTTGCTGAAAGAAAACTACAGATTGGACAGTACTATACAATCAAAAGAGCCCAATTGGCTTATAGTGCTTCTCTTGCCTTTCCCTGTATGAGGGATGCTGTATAGAAGGTTACAAGAGGATGATATAAGGGCAAATTGGGACATTTTCCTAGCTGCATGTAAAAAAACTGTTTAATTATGTTTTTTAATTAATTCACTGGCTTTTTATATCTTCCTGGAGTTTTGCTTTTAGGCCTGGTTCACATATATGCGAATTGGATGTGGAAATTCACATGACAGGAGAGCTCTGGGGTTGCCATGGTCCACAGTGAAAAAGGGTCTTGTGCGTCTTCTGGTCCAATTCAGGTGTGAATTCAGGCCAAAATGTGGACCTAATTTCGCACCGTAATCGGTGAACAGGGACGTACCAGACCCCATGCTGTGAGCCGCGACTGCAGCATATGTGAATAGAACCTAAGACTATGTACACCCAAGCCAGTTTATTTGTAACAATGCATTTGCACTTATTTTCTTTGAGAACATACAGTACATTTCTCTATCCGTGAATGTGGCAAATTATCTGAAAGGAACAGTTTGATTGATCCTTTAATTTTTGACCTGCTTCTTTAAAAAATGGTAACTGGATTCTGATTGGTTGTAACAAATAACACACTCACTTTTGATAAATACATATAGAAAACCAAAAGTAAACCCCTCTCCTTATTCACTCAGACATTACCTGATTTGTTTAAAGAGGAACTTATTAACTGCAAAGGTTATAAATCAATTTGGGTGCGCCTTTGCAAACCAAAATATTACCTATGAAAAGTAGCAGTAGAACTGTGGGAAAGATCCAGCAGGCTTCCTTCAGAAATGTACAAGAGGGTGCAGAGACAAGACCAGTAACCCTGCACACGTAGAGAGAACAGCAGTGACCAGTCTTTATTATAGGAAGCTCCTGCACAGAGCTAAAGTTTCACACTGGATTAATAAACAGATTTTTTTTTTTTATTAGTGGTATTTTATATTATTTTATTTTTTATAGTGTCAACAATTTATGTAGCATTTTACATATATTGTACATTCCCTGAAAAATAAAATAATAAATAAAAAAAATTATAACATTTTCTTTCTGTACTTTCACCAGTCAGTTTCCCTGTTCACTGCCACACCAGGTATATAATGATGCTGTACCGCACTGGTGATAGTATGCAAAAAAAAAATTTAAACATTTTTTCTTTTTAATTTTTTCATTTTCTAAAAAATTATGACAAGAAATTGCAACGTCAAAAAAACCTGCTATGCCTCTTACTAAATACCTTGGACTGTCTACTTTCCAAAAAGGGGTATTTCTACTGTCCTGGCATTTTAGCACCTGATAGTCCGTCAGTACAATTTTCAGATATATACCATAGGTTGTGGACTCTATAAATTTCTTACAGACCAAATAATATTCACTTATTTTGGTTATTTTCACCAAAGAAATGTATCATAATAGATTCTGGGCTAAATTTATGAAGAACAATTATTTATTTGCAAAATTTTTATAACAGGAACAAAATGTTTTGTTTATTTAGCAAAAAATAAAAAAACTCAGCGGTGATTAAATGCAACCAAAAGAAAGCTTTATGTGTGTGAACAAAATGACAAAAAATTTAGCTTGGGTACAGTGTTGCATGACCGCGCAATTGTTATTCAAAATGTGACAGCGCTGAAAGCTAAAAATTGGCATGGGCAGGAAGGAGGTAAAAGTGCCCGGTATTGAGGTGGTTAAAAGTTGTTGTTTCATCTTCTGTTTTAAATCAGAATATAATATACATTTTCATATTTTTCAGATATGTAGTAAATGGAATGGGATATTGAATGATTACTATGCAGGGTAACTGGAGAATAGATGAATTAATATGGAGCTTTTTTGTTTAATTTCATAGGAATTCTCTTTTTTTCTAAGTACATGTCTCTCATGATAACTGTATCACTTACTTTGCAGTAACCTTGGTTTATTATCCTGTCTTCAGAATAATAACAGGTAGAGTTATTGAAATAACAGAATGGTAATATAGCATACTAGCATAGTAAAAATACCTTTCAAAGATCTGTTCTGCAGTGGTCCCTAAGGTATAACAGCTGCACCTGCCAAATGGTCACAATTTCCTCTGTAGTTTTGGTATGAAATTTAAGTGAACGCTTCTGATGAGTCCCTTGCTTCTTTTCTTCCTCTGCAGAGCACTGTGGACAAACTTATTAAAAAGACAAATCTCGCTCTTGTGGTTGGAACAAACAGCTGGAGAGAGCAATTCATTGAAGCAATCACAGTTAGCGCTGGTAAGTTTGTATGTTTTGCATGCGGTCTTATGTTTTATAAAATCATCCCTGAGCCTTATAAGTAGTTATATGAAGACAGAGAGTAACCAATCTTTATAATCTTCATAAACATGCAAATGCAGAACGTTAGCAAAATCATTACAGGGCCCTCAGGCTTTCATACTTAAAAAAATCCTTTACTGAGACCTGGATTTTTGTAAAGCACTAGACACATGGCATACTAATTTCTTTGTATGGTTCTTGTTATGTCCTTGTGCTAATGGCAATCTGCTAAGACCCGGTTTGTTGTGCTATTGGAATTTTGGCAAAGTCCAGGCCCTACAGGTATACACAAGGACTTGAGATGTCTCCAGGGGACATCGGGGTATCAAGTCTCAGTAGGGCCTGAGCTGTGTCATGGAATATTTATAATTACAAACCTCACCATTGCTTCTTTCCAATATTGACATTAAACATGAACCATACTGGCATTTGCCTGACTTAAAAAAGCAACTTGTTTTTATTCCTGAGAACATTAAAATAATACGTTGAAAATGTCTTGATTCACACTGTACAGTTTGTTCCCTTTACACTTTGTTATGTCGAAGATTTATGGAATAAGACTTGAGCTATTATTCACGGCACAGATTTGTGACTGTAAATCAGTCATCACTTATGATCGAGTCCTTGGCATGGCAGCTGAAACTTTTTGGTCCTTTCATTATTGGAGTTTACTAGACTTTCCAACAATATACTGTTTCACTACTGAGGGGGCTTCAAAGGCATAAGACCAGTTAAAACACATATGTCAGCATTAAAAAGATTTTTTTTTAAAGTCAACACCTCTCCAGAAGCCTGGCCTTTAGTTAAAGTATAGTGGGGGTCATAAAACAGGAACTGAAATGATATGAAATTCATTGCTGCTTTCAGGTGTATCTGAAATATAAAACACAAGTTAATGCTCCATGTTTAGATGAGATAAAATCCAGAGACATCAGGCAGACTCAAAAGGGTTGTAAAGGCAGAGTTTTTTTTATCTTAATGCATTGTATATACTATTAGATAAGCACCTGAATGACCACAACATACAGGGATATACAATGTAATACCGACATATAATCACACACATAGGTTGGACTTGATTGACTTGTGTCTTTTTTCAACCTCACCTACTATGTAACTTTGTAAGTTGGACCAGTAGATGGCTCTCATAAAGAACCATTGATTTTGAATAGAGGCAGAGAGACGCTGCTTAAAGCTAAACAGGCTAAACGTACATTAATGCCACAGTAAAAAGCTACTGAAACCGTGTTTTACAGACGCTTTTTCCTGGCGTTGGTAGTGGCTTTGCAGCTAATTTTTTCTAACGTCCCGTGTACATGAGGCCTAAGCCTTTGTACACACGGTCAGACATTCCGACAGAAAATGTCCGATCGGGCCGTGTTGTCGGATAATCCGACTGTGTGTGGGCTCCATCGGACTGTTTCTGTAGGATTATCTGACGGACAAAGTTTTAGAACTGGGCTATAAAACTTTCTGACAACATGATCCGATCTGACTTTGTCCGATTGTGTGTAGAGAATTCCGATCAGACAAAGTGCCACACATGCTCAGATCAAATTCCTAGACCAAAGCTATTGGCTACTAGCCTGTACGTAGTCCCGTCGTAACGAAATAACGTTATCACGTTACGTACGATCGGATTTTCCGACAACTTTGTCCGACCATGTGTATACAACACAAGTTTTGGACAAAATCCGTCAGACAAAATCCGACGGATTTTGTTGTCGGAATGTCCGAACGTGCGTACAAGGGCTAATGGTGGTGATACAATAACTTATAACATAATTAGCTATATAAATAAACACAATGCGTACATAAGTAAAGATCTCACTTATTTACAAAGATAGTAGAAAAACTAACATAAAACACTAAAAGAATACTACAGAGCAAATAAAGCAAAAAGAACACAGATGATACTTTACGCAGGGTCATCCTCAATATTCGGTGTCTCAGCTGGGCTCAATGGGAAAAGAGGAAGCCTCATCATTTACCCTCACTTTTTAAAGCGCACTCAGACACACCCCACACAAACATCCTCTGTCCGCCCATATAGTCCTCTGTCCAATGAGACGCCATAAGAGGCTGTTCTTCCTAATTCACCTTCACAGTCTCCATGTACACAACGGAGCAGTTCCTGCCTTACTGTTGTTTATGCTTGGTTGATAGACGTCTTACCAACAGTTATCATTAAAAAGAAAATGACAAAAGCCATAAGATAAATATGTCATTTTACTCACCTCTTTCTAAAAGTGCTAATTATCTGGCAAAGAAAAAGTGTGCAGATTTTTTTTTTTTTTTAACTACCTTGATCTTCATACTTGGTTCAGATTTGTGATTCAGAACATACAGATGCCAGTAATGCAATCCTAATTGTAACCACCAGGTGGCAGTGCAGACAAATTCTGCAATTGGATTGTATAGCGGGGGTTACCTTAATTACATTAATATTCTCTACTCATTAAATAGATCTTCCCATTTTTTTTAACCAAAACAAGGATTTACAAAGAAGTAAATATGACTACATAGCTGATGCAATGCAATAGATGACTGAAGGCACATTTGTGTGCATTCCTTTAGCTCCCCTCCATATACTAAATGCAGTGTTATAGAGGAAAAACAATGTAAAGTGTTTGTATTCACATAGGAAAATAAGAAGCAATTTTCTAGGTTGTGTCCTGTCCTTGGGTAGCATTGAATGTAACGAGAAAAGACAAGGAAGGAAAAAAGCATCTATTATGACCAATTATATTGACATATTTGCTGTAAACTCTAAAAAACTGCATATTGCATAATAGTGTGCCTGAATAGATTCTATAAACTGCTTTAACGCAAGATACTTTTTTGGCCAATTAGATACTAATATTATGCAGTGCTTGTAGCTGTTTTCTGTCCATCATCAAAGCTGAACTCCACACACAAAAACATTTGTATAAAGGCTAAGTCCACCTTTAAGATCACGTAACATGTAATATGGAGCCATGGTATTGATAGTTTCTTAATAACTGAGCAGAAATAAGCAAGTGACAAGTAAAGTCTGAGGGAAGTAAGAGTTCCTGGTCTGCATACTTGTTCCAGGTCAATAACAGAAACGATTGATGAATTGAAACCATTCAGTCAGCATTACAACCAAGCAACTACTAGCACTTTCACAAGCAAAGGTCAACAGTGGCAATGTTAAAGAGATAGTCCACCTCCCAGCAAGGAATTTTCACTCATCTTCACTGCACCCCCCCCCCCCCCACACACACACACACACACACACATACACACACACACACACACACACTCTGTTGGAGCCTTCATTCTTTTGTAGGACTTATGGTTATGGTTATGGAGTGCTAAGCAAGCTATGCTTACTAATCTACATTCTTCTCAATGCCTTGGGAGTCTATCCTCAGATGATCCGTGTCAGAGCTTGTTACGGCTTGATGGCCAGCCGCTCAGACCTTAGCCCCCTGTAATGTTGGGGAGTTAATTGACATCCATCCAGGTGAGCACATCAACTCTGGAGCTTACCAATGGTAGACTCTTGTGGTAAGGAAGCAGCATAGGGAGCATGGATTGGTGGGCATCTCTCGCAGGGGAAATCGGCTATCACCAGACACTGTCGCTTTGCCCAAATGACTGTCAGCTGGGAAATGCCTGGAAAGAGACATCACCTAAAGAGTTACCATGGGGCTTCCATTGTCGGCTGCCTCCTCTGCACCCATCTCCACAGCAAAGCCGCCTCTGACAGCTCAGCGTGAGACCGGATTTCTTTTTTACAGGGCTAGATAGGTTAGTCTTAGATCGTGGATGCCAGTAGATTTACAGATTTTAGTGTTATGCCGCATACAGACGATCGGAGAATCCGACAACAAAATCCTGGATTTATTTCTGACAGATGTTGGCTCAAACTTGTCTTGTTACGGTCACATAAATGTTGTCTGAAATGCCAAACGTCAAGAACGCGGTGACAGCCAACACTTACGACGAGCCGAGAAAAGTTAAGTTCAATAGCCAGTGCGGCTCTTCTGCTTGATTTCGAGCATGCGCGGAATTTTGTGCGTCGGAATTGTGTACACATGATCTGAATTTACAACAACGGATTTTGTTGTCGGAAAATTTGAGAACCAGCTCTCAAATTTTGTTTGTCGGTAATCCCAACCGGAAATGTCTGATGGAGCCTACACACTGTCGGAATTTCTGACAACAAGCTCACATGGAACATTTGTTATCGTAAATTCTGACCGTGTGTACGGGGCATTAGTGTTTAGGTAGTGGATGTGTATAGATTATTATCACTTGGTATAGCCTGGCAAGCTGTGGTACATAACAGGAAATAAACTACCACGCAGTTATATATTTTTTCCCTTATTTCTGTCAAACTTATTTTTCCAACTATTGCACTTGTTTTCAGGATGACATTTTATGCACAGGAGGCTCTACACCAAAGGAAATCTTTTTCTTTTGCATCTGTGGCCCGCATGTTGTGCCAAGAACAATGCCATGTCAAACAAGACCTTCAAACCTTTAAGGGTTTGTTTATCATGTTATATTAAAGCTGCTCCTTCAGAGACCTAAGCTTGTTTAGGATGCAGAAAGTAAACCGCATTTGTATAATGTATGTGTAAATAGCAATATAGAGAGTGCCGAGGAAATTCTATTACACAACAGAATTAAACTCTGGTTGGTAATGCACCATTTGATGTTTGCAAGTGAAATCTGGCACGGCTGAAAGTAGGGGGACCAAATGGATTTTCCAGCATGTTATTGTCTACTACTGATGTTCCATCATAAGCTTTTCTAGAAAAGACTGTGCATTCTCTAACCCTGACTTGGAAGTGACAGTAAGGGCAGGTTAATCTCACAGCCTGCCTGTTTGTAGCTGACCTTCTGCTTGCACTTTCATATTCTCTATTATGTGTTTGAGATACCAGAAGATGGGCTAATAGTGAAAGGTGCCACATCCAGTATGGAGAATGTAAATGAAAACTATAATGAACTTTTCAGGTATCCAGGCAAGATTTCTAATGACAATCTTTAAAAATAATATACAATTTTATTAATATCATAGTAAAATACATTTAAAACAACAAATAGCTCTCTTTAGTTAAATTTACTCCTTGTAGGTATCACCATCCAGCACCGCTTAGCTATAATTACATTCCTATATTTTTTTATTCCCAGTCAAGTGACTATTCATAACAGTTATGACTTGGCTTATGTGGCTAATTTCACTTACATATATCTTTGTTTATATGCATATTCACATGCTAATGTCACAGCTATTGTAGATGCACATCTTCACTTTATAGCTATAGGTGCCAGCACTTGTACCTTAACATATCTCCCAGTACTTCTATATATTATATCTATTGAACAGCGCCACTTTCCCTGTTTAGAGTTTTAATAGTTTGTCTTGGACTCCACTTAGGTGGTGTCCTTTAATTAGGGGGGCTGCAGTTCAGCTTTTATTCCTAAGTGCAGATATCTGCTTAGTTAACACAGTGGTTGATTGAAAGCATGCTTAGATGACACTGCTACACCAGGAGAGGAAGAACCAGGTGCTAATTCCATCTTCTAACAATGACAATTAGAAAACATTGAGGTTCTATCGGCAGGAGAAAAAAAGGGGGTTTCCTGTCCTTTCAGACATGGTAGGGATTAAATGAGAGCTATATTAGGACATTCATCATGTCTCTCACTAAGAAGTCACTTGGTTAAAACTTTTTAGGCTGGGTTCACATATGTACGGTGCAAATTGAAGCTCCGTTTTCACAGCTAATTGACAAAGTAGTTGTTCAACATTTCACGTCAGTTTTTGATCAGGATCAGGTCAGGATTGCATCAGTATCAGGTCAGGTTTACATCAGAATCAGGTCAGGTTTACATCAGGATCAGGTCAAGATTTTATCCTGTTCACAATGAAATGCATCTGCAAATCAGATGGGTTCCCATAGAAGATAATGTGCTTGCAATACGCACCGCAATGCCCAGAAAACGCACACATTTTTTGGGCAATGCGGAGTGTGAATGCAACACACATATGTGAACCAGCCTCATTCAAATGAACGTATTTTAAAATGTCATGCAAATTGGATGCGGTGTAAGCCGCGTCCAATTCGCATAGCTGTGAACCCAGCCTTACTGATGGGCTTGAGGCAAATTCCCTTTCTGCCTCATTATTATAACAATATTGTAACTCTTTCAAGATATTTCTAGAGTCTTGTTTCTCAAGCAATAGAGTGTCATTGGATTATGAAGCCTACCAAGGGTGTAACTACAGTCATAGAAGCACATATGGATGCTTTAGAGCCCCAGGGACATGTCTGCAAACTTTTTGGCATAGTGATCCAGCTGGCCAAACCAAGTTAGTTCTAGTTGACCTTTGGTGTGGTTTTGCACAGCAGTAACTTGCCTGCAGATTGTAGAGTGACTAATTTAGATTGTATGACTACAACTTGTAAGTGCTCATTTACAATGGCCCCAGTATTTAGGGGTGTAAATTGGACCCCCTATGGGTATATTATAGGTTACTGACCCCTTATTTCAAGTTTTTTAGGGGGCATAAATAGGGGCAGGTCTTGACTGGTCATAGAGCACACCAGGCATTTGCCCGGTGGGGCAGAGCTGCCCAGTCTGTGGCCTGTAAATGACCAAACTGCACGGCGGTTGGTAAGTAGCGATCACGGTACAAAAAGGGCTAACACAGACCACGGTCGCTGCTCACTTCCCGCTTTGCAGCCATGCCTGTGTCTCCTCTACCAGCTCTCCTGCCCCACCAATGATGTCTTCCTATCAACAGAGCAGGAAATGGGGGTGCTGGGATCTGCATAGAAAGCAGGGCAGGGGGCAACAGGAGCTGAAGATCTGGATCATATTAACAAGCTGGTGATTACCCGCTTGTTATTGTGATCCAGATCTTCAGCTCCTCTTGCCCCCTGCCCTGCTAATAGGATGCCATTTTGATCTGGATTGCATGTACTCACCAGCTCACCACGGGTACTCACCAGCTTGATAATATGATCCAGATCTTCAGCTCTTCTTGCCCCCTGTCCTGCTGATAGGATGACATCTTTGGTGAGGCGGAAGACCCTGGAGAGGAAACACAGGATGAATCCTGCCTCTGCCTTGTCAAATATAGGACTGTACAGGGGAGGCAGAGAGTAAAAGGGGGCACTGTGATTTGAGAGAAGGGGGGCAGACTGCAAGGTGCACTGTGATGGGGGACTGTGATTGCTAGGGGCAATGTAATGTAAAAGGACACTGTGATATAAAAGGGACTGCACTATAAAGGGGCAGTTCACTTTATATCACAGTGCCCTTTACGTTAAAGTGCAGAGAACTGACTGTGAATAGCCTATCACCAACCACTCCCCCCATCTGCTCCCTCGAAAAATTGGCTGCTCAGTCTAAAATGCCCAGGCCTACCAGTCCAGGCCTGAATAGGGGTGCCCCCGATGCAGGCTCTATCAAGATTTTCTATGAAGTCCTGTTCTTTTGCGTTATAAATAGTAAAAAAAATGATGCGCTTGTTTAACCTGTGAGTTTGTTGTGTATGTAAAACTAACAATAATGATTGACCTTGATCGCACCGATATATAAAACACATGCCACCATTAATGTCCAAAAACCATTGATCTATTAGTTGGCCTATCACTGTAAACATAAAAACCTTTTATATATTGTGAATCACACAATAATAAAAAAAATGTAAACTTTTTTTGGTGTAAGATTACTGCCCAATAGTTACAGCTGTTCCAGTTTTTTCACTTATATAGATAGTCATTTTATCACTAGATACATAGCAGTGCACAAGTACTTTACACACATATTTTTGTATCGTTATGCCCATAGCATGACATATTACTAATGTAATTAGTAATTAGTCAAAAGTGCTCTTGCCTTGATGCCATCTTAAAAAACTTTAAAAGAGTAGATGATTGCTGTAAGATAATCGCAATCCCCCTGGTATCTTCTTGTTGCTCTTTACAACATTTTAGTCATTTAAGAATAACTGCACTTTGACTGACTTAAATATGAATCTGAACTTGAGACTGCTCTTCTGAAGGACAACAACTGATGCTGCTATTAGTATCAGATGTTCTGTTTTGTCTCCTGTGGATTCTTTCAATTAAAGATTTGAATTACATTACAGTCATCAAAGGCAAATGCCACAGAGCCCTGCCCGTGTGCATTTGGAGATGGCACATTACAGTCAGTGTCAGTAAGTCTGCAGAGACTGTTCGAGGTCACTTGGACTGAGCTCCAAGCAATTTTTCATTTTATGTTACTTCTTTTTGTGATTAACTTAATTGTGACTCTCAGTGCAGATGTTGCCAGCTGCCTCTCAATCCTGCTTATGACAGCTTATCCCAAAAGCCCATATACATCCTCCCGTTCAATCCAACACAAGCCAAATTAATCATTCCCTAAAGGGATTGCTTTTGGAGAGATTTATGCTTCGGTGCTATATTTTATGATGTAGCAACAGGAAATTTTGCTCGAATTGCAGTGATTTCATGGGCTGCCACACTGACATTGCGTATAATGGTTTGTAATATAAACATATAAAGATTTCATGTAATGAGTGGTCAAAGGAGGCTTTTTGTCTGACAGCAGAAATTATGTCAGAATTATGCAAATATTTCCCCATTTCTAGGAATATTAAATCTTATTTTTTAAGCAAAGTCCAGGAATTAGACACTTTCATATAGGCCTTTGAAAATGCATTCACTGTAGTAGATCTTACAGGGAGAGATAATTTAAGGGAAAAATAAAGCTTAATCCACATTTTTTTTATATGCTTTAAAAGTAATGTTTGCAGATATATTGCAAATGATTTATTTCCTCATCTGAGTGTTTCCTGATTAAAGGAGGCAGTTAAGCCTCTTTTTACCTGAGATGGCAGATTACAGCAAATATATAACAAGTATTGCTCTCGTGTGCTCCGAATGTAAAAACAATGCTATATGTTTCTAGCTCCAGAGTAGGGGAATGTTTACATACATATAAATGAATTTAAGCAAAATGGTTAGGTAAATTACATTATGTGGCCTATATTAGACAACATTAAATAAACGCAGTGTGTTCTAGAAAAACTTAACAAAAATGTTTCTCGATTAGATTAGCTTTTCTCCGTGATTATTTTATGGGAAAAACATTTGCCCTTGAGCCTGATGTTTTACATTGATGTTAACCATAAATGGCAGTGCTGTAAAATATGTTACGTGAATTGATATTATTAAGGATAAATAATAATAAGCTTAAATAGTCTTGAAATATAGCTTGAAATGGTTTTAAATATCTTGAAAAAAAACATGACCATTATTCTAGAGTACACCAAATAGACAAGGAGTGTTTGCCATCTCACTGCCACTTAACCATCCCTCACCGCTAGCCTGCAGGACTGGTGCTGTGTGACAGGATAGTAATCTCACCACAGCAGTCTGGCACACTACCCAATGAGTCCGATAAATAATAGCTGTGCAATCAACAGAGAGTATAAATTTTGCTGATACAGAGCTGTCACAAAGAGAGCAGCGGTTCTTAGCTGCAGGCTAACAGTGGAGAACAAGATGGATACGTGGCATGGGGATATTCTTTTACTGAGATTAGGCAAGTAGGACATTCAACAACTATAGTTGGAATGATGGGCGTATTTTTTTTTACAAAGTTATTTGTCCTTTAATCATTAAAATCTAAAGTGACTAATCCAACACAAATTGATAGTTCAGTTTTTGCTAGGTTCTGACTTGTTAAAGGAGAAGTAAAACTGCATAAGACTATGGGTCAGTGTTTGGTAATTTGGAATGTGGATCTTTGCACTAAATGCCCTAATACAAGTGAACGATTCACCCCATCAGTGTCTTCCCTTTCCCAAGATATATTTTGAAGAACTGCTCTTTTAAATGTGTAAATTACATTAAATCACTTTAGCAAGAGATTAAAATGCAGGTGCATTTTAGCTTCCAGGCTGCCTGCTTTGCTGTCACTTCCTGGTGGTGTTGGAGCATTCTGTCCCTCCTGACCCCATGTATATATCTCACTGACCAATAGGAACATGTGGGAGAAAGGAGGAGGGCTGCACTCTTTGACACCACTAGAAAGCGATGAAGGCTGAGGCCCCACTTTAACATCTTCCTCTAGGATACATAGACCCCTCCTCCAGTTACTCAGCAAATAGTTATCATAGATGTTAATGCTGCTTAGAGGCACCTATTTAACTTTACACTTTTGCTAGACATCATATGCATATTACAGTGCTCCAGTTTTATACTAAAGAAAATCTTGTATCTACTATTTGTGAATACTACAGAAAAAATAGAAAAATACAATATATGCTCCACATTGAATATATTTATCTGCATAGCCATCAACGAGAAAGCTGCAGTACACTAATACAAATCACTTTTTTATTTTGAGATTGGGGTGCATCTACTGTGAGGCAAGCAAGATGTTTGCCTTGGGCAGCATTTTTCGGGGGGGGGGGGGGGGCAGTGGCTTTGATTGGCTGTTTGTAACAGTAAACAAGAGGACATGACATCACTTCCAGTTTTACTCGGAAATTATTGGCACCAATTTTTTTATATCTAAAGCATTCAAAAACAAAGATCTTGGTGTTTTGAATGCTTTTACGTGCAGAGGAGGGATTTGGGGTTTTATAGACCCAAGATCTCTCCATAATGAGTACCTACCCCATGCCTATTGCTGTCACAAGGATGTTTATATGTCTTGTGACAGTAATTAAACTTATCACATGAAAAAAAAAAAATTAAAGCAACAGTGTAAAACATTCTTTTTTTTAAATGTATGAGTAATTAGAAAAAAATTTACAGTGCCCCCCTCCTCCCACACGCACGCAAACAACGATCGTCCCATACATGTGAGGTATCACTGCAAATGTCAGATCATGGTCAGTAATTCTATATATGGCACTTGGACGAATCATGTCTCAGGGTCTGATGAGGAAACCACAGCTGTCCACTGTGAATGGCTGCAGCTTCCCCATCAGACCCTGAAACAAGAATGATATACCGCGGCTAGAGTGGGACAAATTTAGAGGGGGGGCGCCCGATTTTAGTCTTGCCTAGGGAAGCACAAAACCAAAATACACCACAGTTTGTAGACCTATAAAAAACATCTAAAACCACTTACGATGTTATGATTGTATTAATAAGATGTTCCCTTCCTATACTGGCATATGCATATACATTTAATACATGTATATGTTTAGTATATTGTTTTTCAACAAAATGTGTGCAACATATACTGTACATTTGTTGAAAAAGTTAATTATATAGTTTACACAATCTATAATCTTACTGATTTTACAATTTTCCACTGGCCTAAAATCCTCTGATTTCAATCATACAGAATATCAGATAGGCACTGCACACTTATAATCCAATAAAGGAGCCAGTATTATTTCCTTTAGCCACTTCCCGCCTGCCGGCCGTTATATGACATCCTTGACTTTGAGTGGGGATATCTGAATGATGCCTGCCGTTACAGACATCATTCAGATATCTTCTTTTTCAGCCAGCGATTCCCTTCAGCTTAAGAATGATCATAGCGGCTGTTCAGCCGCTTGATCATTCTTACAGGTGGCGAGAGGGGATGTTCCTCCCTCCCGCCGCCCTCCGGTGCTTCTCCGGGCTCGCGGCTACCATCAGTGAACCGGAGAAAGGATTTGCCAGCCCTGGATGCTGACCATAGAGATTTGCGTCAGACCAGATGGGTCTCTATGATTGTTCGGAGGTCGAGAGCGATGTAATGACATCATGCCTGGCCTCTGCATTAGAAAAAACTCCACCACCTCAGCTGGGAAGCTGAGATTGTTTTTTATTTTTAATTATTTCAGGCTTCCCAGCCTAGAGGTGAGATGTGGGAACTTATTGACCCCATATGTCACTGTAAAGAGGACCTGTCATGCTTATTCCTATTACAAAGAATGTTTGCAAGTGTCAAAGTAGAAAAATAAAAGTAAAATTAACAATAAAATTATATATTTTTTTTAATTGCCCCTGTCCCCGTGTGCTCGTTTGCAAAAGCGAGCGCATACGTACGTCGCACCCACATATGTAAACAGTGTTCAAACCACACATGTGTAGCCCTAGACCTCCTCAGTAACTCAAAACATGTAACCAGTAAAAATGTTTACTGTATTTTTTTTTTTAAAGCAAAAAAATGCATTTGAGAAATTACTGTGCAAATAGTGTGCGAGAGAAAAAGTTGCAATGACTGCCATTTTATTCTCGAGGGTCTCTGCTAAAAAAAAACATATTTAATGTTTGGGGGTTCTATGTAATTCAAGAAAATAATTTTGGATTTTTTCATGTAGGAGAGAAATATCAGAATTGGCCTGGTAGGCAAGTGGTTAAGGGTGGTGCTGCATTTGTTTAATCAAAAACCGCAAAGGACGATATTTGTATTCCACGGGTTGCTGGTATCAAGTTTGGATGGAAGACAGCGCTGGACTGGTGCCGCTGGAGGCTGCCTAGTGGCAGGTTTCTATGTGGAGTAGAGTGAATCACTTCCAATGGGTTATATCCCAATTGAAGGTGGTAGGTGATAAACACCATTGGGGTCTAGGGCTGCTACCTTTCTGATAGAGACAATAAGGGCGTTACTGCAGGGAACACTTAGGTGATCGGAGTGGAGCGCCCGGTGTCCAGAAAAAAAATCTCACTTGATGCTTTTTATAGTTGTTTATTGAAGATAAAAGTATACAAGTGAAGCCTCCACTTGTATACTTTTATCTTCAATAAACAACTATTAAAAAAAAACACATTTCTTGGCGGTCCTCTCCAATCACCCATGGGTTGCTAGTAGTTACAGCAAAACATCTATATGATATCTATCCATTCACAGGCATTCTACTGAACTAATGAAAAGCACATGTGCATAAATCATTCTTATGTAAACATTTATCTTGATGACCTCAAGGCTAGCATCCATATAATGCACATATATACAGGTGTAAATCATTATACGTCCCATTCACTCTTGGAGATAAGTCAGTTTCCATAAAAAAAAAAAACTTAGCACATTTCAGATTGCATAATGCAATACAGCAGTCACTTCCCCTTTGTCTACAAAGGGGGTCTGTCAGTAGTTGGGTATACTACCACAAAATGTATAGTGGTAAAGGTTGCCTTTGAATGTTAGATAAAATCCCAGTCTGCCAAGTCTGTCTAAAATAAGTGGACAAGATATAAAATACTGAGATTTGCCTATGAGATAAAGCATAGAACAGGCAACAGTTACATATACGAATGTAGATGCACAGTTTGCACACTGATGCAATACCATATTTTGGATTGTAAACTGATAATAGTTTCCTAGTCACCTAGCATAGTTCCAACAGCATTGACTCCAGGTGAGTTGCATTCAAGAATAAACACAAATTTCTCTTATTTATGTATTGTTATTAGTACAGGTACTTATATAGCGCCGTAAATGTATACAGTGCTTTACATTTCAATCCAAGTCACTTTAGCAGGATATTCAAGGGTCTTATGATTTGAAACTTGACCGAGTACTCAGCTTCCTGGGATGCTGCTTGGTCTCTATTTGGATAGATAAGAAACGTTTTAAAATCCTATGAACTTTGAATATCCTGCTAAAGTACCTTGAATTGTAGTTTGTGCACATAGTGCATCCACTCTGTAGCTGCTGTGATTGAACATTGTTCCATCTTGGATTTTTTAGGTGGCATATGTATTGCTCTCGGGTGGATTTAGGTGTTTTAAATGTGTATATGTACAAATATATAGGTCTTTTAAATGTGTGTATGTACAAATATTGTATATACCGTATATATATTGTGTTCTCACATTTTTCTGTAGTAGTCGCACAAAGTGGATTCAAGGTTTTCTTTGGTATCTTTATTTTTCAGGTACCTAATGAGATTCATATGTAAAGTTTTGAACTTCCTAGGTTTTTTGTTGGTTCTACAGCTCCAGATTTATTTAAAACTAGAGTTATCTTTTGCCTGTCTAATATAATAACCAATTTGCTTCTTTTTTTTTTTGAGCTACATGAATATTTGGATAAAGACAAAAAAAATGTCAGTGCTCATTTCCCAAAACGAGTCTATTCAACAAAGGATTTATGTGATTGTAGATGACAATTATAGTATATAATACTCATTAAAAAGTTACTGTATGAGCTACACTGCAATTACATTCCAGAAACCCACATAGCATGAATGTCTATAACTGCTTTCATCCAAGTCTGGGTGAAAGTCAAATCAAGTACTGTTCCAGCAATTTATAGGCTTAATATTTCCAAAATGCTTTGTTTGCCTTTTAAATCATGTGTTTTGTTTAAAGTGTATATAAATAGCCCATAGTCGCTGTAGGTCGATAACCAATGCCATGTGTAAACATGCCCATTGTTTATTGACCTACAGCGACTGTGCTGCCAGTCAGGTAAGTAAGGTTTTTTAAATATAATAATGGCTTTGTTGCATATACCATTTAAGATTCCACTGAAAGGTTAGTTCGTAAAACAATTAGCTAAGCATTGTGGTGTCCTTTACAGCCTACGTATAAACATCTTATTGCTATATCTCTTAGGGAAAAGTCTATCTGTTAAAGAACTCCCTACTGCCAAAAAAAGAACTATATCTGCTGGCCTTTGTGGCTCCTCTGCCCAGACATTGTAAACAATTAAATATTGCTAGTTTTGCCAGGGTTCTGCCAGGTAAGGTCTCATGCACACTGGGCTTTAAGCCCTGGTGCATGAGATCCCAAAGTTTAGATGTGGGTGGAAATCACAGATGCCCCATCCAACCTTGCTACTGGTAGTCTCTTACATTCTGTCAGAGGCTGAAAGCTGCTGAAGCACAGAGTGATACTAACATTTGGTGCAGCATGCTCTCAGGGATTAATGCCTGGAAGGTTTCTGCTTATATTACAGACATACGGCTTCCACTACAAGCATTTTTCCTTGGGTGCATACTGTGCTAAATGTTGGTACCAATCAGTGCACCAGGCCAGTCAAGTTGCAGCAGCTTTTAGCCTTTCATAGTTTCACAGGCTGCTAGTAGCGGGGCTAGATGGTGTGCCTGTGCATCTGCCCACACCTATATGATGGACTAAATGCCCAGTGAACTAAAGGCACACTGTGCATGAGGCCTTTGAGGAGCATATGAATCACTGCCCTTCCTGTCACTTTACTGGGATGATGCTTACTGATTTTCCACTCAGACACCCAACACTGCCACATGGGGATGGGGAGAAGATCCTCAACTATGTGTATGATCCAAGTCAAAGCTAGGAATATACAGGGCAAGCTCTTTTCGCTACCGGTGCTAGAGCAGTGGGGGAGCAAAGGAATAGTAAGTATATGCAGCTTCTCAGTAAAGTGAACTTGTTACTTTGTCCTTCATGGACAAAGCATAGGTTTATTTTAAAGCATTTTAGAATTAAAGGTGTATTGCAGGTTATGGTATATTGATTTCAGACTATAGAAAGCGCTACCACATGGTAAGATATGTTTATTAGCTATAAAAATGGAAACCTTTTTATACAATCAACTAACCACCCACTGAAGAGTATAAAATGTTGTGTAACTAAAAATTCCAAGTATTAGTCCCAGTAATTACATACTGGCCAGAAGAATTCACATCCAACTGCCCAACTCTACCCAAAACAGAAATTTTATTTTCCTAATGTATAAAATGGTTGATGAGGGAATCTTCAGATATCAGAGGAAAACCCTTATGTACGTATATGACTAAAATAATTAATGTGCATAGGAGGAATATCTATGATTTTGCTTTCAGTTTCTGGGAGTGAATTGCCAACATTCTAGATAAAGTTAAAATGATTGTAAAGGCTTGTTTTTAATTTTTTTAAATAACAAACATATCATACTTACCTCCACTGTGCAGCTCATTTTGCACAGAGTGGTCCCAAACATCTTCTTCTGGGGTCCTCCGGTGGCTCTCGCGGCTCCTCCCTGCATCAGATAACCCCCTAGGAGAAGCACTCTCCCAGGGGGCTATCTTGTGGCTGCGCTCCAGAGTCCAGCATTTGCATCCATGGACACAAGTGCCGCACTCGGCCCTGCCCCCGGCACCTTCGTCGTTGGATTTGATTGACAGCAGTGGGAGCCAATGGCTGCGCTGCTCTCAATCTATCCAGTCAAGAGCCAGAACCCCATGGAGAGATGGAGAGCACGTCTCCACCAACAGGAAAACGGGGGGCCGGTCACTGGCAGGTGTTTTTTCACCTTAATGTATAGAAAAAACACAAGGGTTTACAACCCCTTTAAGTAAAGTGGCATGGGTGCAATTCAGAGTTAACTTATAGCAGAAAACCCAAAAGTGGAACTTCTGCTTATCTGCTTCCTCCCCCCCTCCAGTGTCATATTTGGCACCTTTTAGGGGGGAGGGGGCAACAGGTGCCTGTTTTTGTCATGTATCCTTCCCCACTTCCGAGAGACTGTGCCATGGATGTTTGGCCTCCCTCCTCCTTCCTCCGCTGCTGGGCCAGTTAGAAAGTGCAGCGTGCTTCGCGCATATGCAGTAGCGTTCCCTTATTATGAATGGAGGCAGCAGCACCTGACAGCTGATCAAAAAATCGGCTGGGGTGTCAACATTGTGGGCTTGCTGGACAGTTACGTGTACATATATTAAGTCAGTATTTGTAGCTGCTGACTTTTAATTCTTTTCCCCCAGGCGGAACTCCTCTTTAATATATCTTTTTAGCTCTAGGTAATATAAGCAATTGTCTGATTGTTTGTCATCTGTGGAGCTGTGTTACATATTATAAATGGTTTGTGGGATGGATGTTTTTTCATCTAATCCAGTCTGATCCTTCAGATGTTTGTGATTTAATGGCAACTCGCACACTTGTAAATAATCAGCTTTAATCATTATAGTCATTATTATTTTTCACAGGGGAAGATGATGACGATGATGAATGTGGAGAAGAAAAACTGCCATCCTGCTTTGACTATGTGATGCATTTTCTAACCGTGTTCTGGAAAGTTCTCTTTGCCTTTGTCCCGCCGACAGAGTACTGGAATGGATGGGCCTGTTTCATTGTGTCCATTTCAATGATTGGCCTCCTGACAGCTTTCATTGGGGATTTAGCTTCTCATTTTGGATGTACTATTGGCTTGAAGGATTCTGTTACTGCTGTCGTGTTTGTCGCCTTGGGAACATCTGTACCTGGTAAGTAGTTTGAGTTCACTGTGGAGGAATCTCAGTGTGAAATGTTGTAATCTCACAAGGGCACTTCATATGTTTCATGTCTTTATGAAGACAATGCAATTAGATGAATTAAAGTACAGTATAAAGTTCTCAAA
The DNA here is from genome assembly GCF_037356315.1 of Lithobates pipiens. Taxonomy (NCBI): domain Eukaryota; kingdom Metazoa; phylum Chordata; class Amphibia; order Anura; family Ranidae; genus Lithobates; species Lithobates pipiens. The sequence goes on from NW_027507758.1 coordinate 128,205,470, forward strand.
AAATGCCATTAGCCTTGGTTTGTATTACAAGGACATGAGTTCATACCCTTGTAATACAAATGTTTATATATTTATTATCAAAGCAGAACTAAAGTCTCATTTTCAAAAACTGTGAGCAAGTAAGAAATGTCTCTTCTGCAATATGATAAACCTACCTGCCTGCTCACAGTCTTCCTTAGTATATACACTGAGCTGGGAGAACACAGCTCAGTTTACTTTGCATCACAGATACTAGTAGTAGAAAGAATCAGCACAAAAAGGGCCCCTAGGTAGTTCAATTGGCAGTGGCGGCAGTGGTGCCATTGTTCAAAGGATAGGCATGAGTCGTCTGCTTTAGTAAAACATCCAATTGCTTTTTTTAACCAAATAAAACGTGTTTCGTTGCTTTAAATTACCACTTCATCAGCTCAAAGTGATAACATTGGGGCAAAGCTTGTGGCAGTGATGTCATGTAGGTGAATCACATGTAGAGCCCATCACAGAGCCTGTGTACCTGGATGACTGAGCTCTCACGCATGCGCAGGAATAAAGTCATCTGTGCTGACCAATGAAGATGGCCGCAGCTCAGCACCTAGAATATGCTGGGTAGAAGATGCCAATGCCAGTGGGGAAATGTTGCACCTTTGAAAGAGAGGTAAGTATTGTGGGTTTTATTTCCTCTTTAAGTATATCTAAAACTTTTTTGGTTGTTTTAGGTAGAGAGGGGAATGTTATAAACCTCTGATCAATCCTCTCTTAGAGCCCTTTCACACCGAGCCACCCCGGGCGTTGCAGGTAAAGCGGCGCTATTTTTAGCACCTCTTTAACGTTGTTTTAGCGACGCTATTCCGAAAAGGGGTTAAATACGCCCACAAAACGCAGCCGGAGCGCTGCCCATTGATTTCAATAGGGAGAAGCGGTGGAGGAGCTTTTTCTGACGCCCTGCCAGGGCACCGCTCCAGCGTGAAAATCGATTCGAATATGCCGCAACATGGGAGTTTTTAACTCCTTATTTGGGGTTAAAAGCGCCCCACTAGTGGCCGAAAAGCACTACTTAAACAGAGTTAAAGCACCCCATTGTGAAAGGGGTCTTAGTCTGAGGATTTCTGGAATGATAGGGAAATAAACTTGTAACAAGAGTGATATGTCTTTAAATGAACCATCTATCAGTACAGAAAGGCATTGCAAAAGAAAATTTATTGAGTGAGAACAAATTTCACAGAACTTAAAGTGATACGAAACAGAGAAGTGCTAATTGCTATAATTCATTCATATAAATCAAATATATGATGGCGCTGTATTTTGTTTTTGCTTTTTTTTTTAATCCTTAAAGTACCTTATTCCTGCAGCGCTGTTGTATGGTCACATGATCTTTCTCTGTTCTTTGGTATCTCCAGGCAAAGATCTTTGGGAGGGGCTTCTATTACTCTGCTGATGTGAGTGTTTGTCTCCACAGCCCTGATTGGTGTTGTGTCAATCAAATAACAAAAAAAAACAGTTTAAAAAAAACAATTAAAATATAAATATCAAATAACTGATTTACAGCTCCCAATAAATATTTACTGAATATCAATTGTGAATTTGCTGTGCATTAGTATGCTGCAGACAGAGTCAAAGATGATTAACACTACCTTTCATTTTGTTTAGACAGCATCTGCAGCTAAGGCTTTTTTGTTTTTACTTTACAGGTATTATCAATTACATTAGATATATTTAATATTGATTTACATTAAGTGTTTTAGTGAGTTTCTTAGTGAATGTAATCAATCAACATACTATTTCCTGCCCCCAAAGTGTTTAGCAATAGGAGGACAGGGAGAAGGAGGGGAAGAGGAGAGTGTAATTTACCAATGCACATATGCCCACGTGTGTGACTTTATAGTTATGTGGGCTGCACAGATAAGAGAAAAGGTGAAATGAAAGGCTTAGAAGGGAACTGAAATTTGAGCATGATCAGTAGAGGACACCACAATATCAGGCTGCAGAGGGGACACAGAGAATCTGGAGGGGACAGCTGAAGGCAGGATCACCCAGGTATATTTCACTCTACAGAACACAAATGCTTTAGTGGCTTTGTGAGTATGAACACTCTGTTATATAGCACGTAATGAACGTTTTTCATAGTCTGGATTTAATGACACTTTAACATAGACCATTTGCATCAATGTAAGATTTCAAATGCATGTGCACTCTAATGCCTCTTCCGTAGTTATACAAACCTGCACATAGACACTATGGCTAGTTTTTGGTGGAGGGCAGTTAGCCAGCTAGTATTTGAACAGTAGGAGAAAACTCATGCAAACACTTAAAACAGTTAAACATACCTGCACATGTCATCTCTAGTCAGCATTGTGCCAAGGAATAAAGTAATGCAAAGCAAGAGGGTTGACAACTTTGCAACTATGCTATCTTGTGATGCAACCATTCATTGTTCTTTTAATATCTGGAACCATGAGCTCTTGCATTATTTAGTTTAGCTGATCCACCCAATAAGGGGGGAAGACAAAGACAGTGGGCCTTATCAATCACCAACAACATGCTGTACAGCAGAGTTTAAAATTTGCTGTGACCCCAAATTTTAAACTCTGCTGTACAGCATGTTGTCGGTGATTGATAAGGCCCACTGTGGACTTACTGATAACAAAGATACCTGTGGCCCTGCCAATACCTTATGGTGCCTTATGCTATTGTTTGAGAGATGTGACTGGTTTCCTTAAAAAAATTAACAACGTAGAAATGGTGGTGTATGGTATGGAGCTAATCTAATATCGAATATGTATTTGGAGAAGAGAAATAACTCAAGGACAAATCCCCTGAGTTAGCAGGTTTCCATATCCATTATACATGTCAAATCGCCAGCTTGAACTTTAATGCTTTTGTTTTTTAAAATAAGCAAAGGAAAAATATTTTAGTATCCAAGCATATAAAGCACACATCTGCTTTTATCATCAACTCCATCTTGGACAGGAGACTGATTTTCCCATCCGCTAAATAATTCACAATTTTGATTTAACATTATAAACATCTTAATAGACTTCTTGTTGCAATGTTCCACTTGCCAGTCAGTGCCTAAGGTCTGATGAGTTTACATGTGAACGGCTACATATATGTAAAGGAAAACTTTTTAAAAAAAAAGTGAAATCACAATATTCAGTCTGGGGCATTCTGTATACTGTGTGTTTACTTAACTTTCTCAAAAATCTTATTGTCTGCTAGTGTGACTGTCTCACTGCTTTTTCTAGAAGTTTTGCACTACAAGCACCCCTTGCTGCAAGAATGTATTTATGTATTTTATATTCTAAGGCTCATCCACACACAGGGGAATGCAGACACTGCAGCTTTCCTAATTACAACACTGAGATTGCACAGTTGCTATAATAAAGGCAGAGCTTCCACATAGAAATCAGCATAAGAAAGGAGTATAGGTATAGTAAGGCTAACAGCAGTTTCTTTAAAACAGAGAAAGTTTGTTAAAATCATTAAAATTTGATTAGTTCACCCTAGAGGATTGCTTCTTACTCAACGGCCTGTGGCAAAACAGAAATTTGGCCCTGCCTACCATAATTCAAACCTGGCTGTAATATGACAATATGGAGTTGATTAACTAAAACTGAAGAGTGCAAAATCTGGTGCAACTCTGCATAGAAACAAATCAGCTTGAAGAGAGTAAAATCTAGCACTAGGACTTCTTAGCATTAAAAATGTATATATTTATTTAATCCATTAAACCATAAAAATAATACATTTCCAGAAATTGAAGCATTTCAGTCTCCTACATAGGCTTTAGTCATAATGCTCTTATGACTAAGGCCTATGTAGGAGGCTGAAACACATAAATGTTTAGGAATTGATCCCTTTTTATGGTTTAATGGATTAACTCTAAAGATATACATTTTTAATGCCAAGACATCCTGGTGCCACATTTTTACTCTCTTCATTGGATTTTGGACGTTCAGTGCTACATGAGTCAGGGCGTAGATGTCCTGAACTCATCCTGTCTATCCTTATGGGATTTTGGGGTTGTAGCACTTCTTTTGTTGCTCTAAATCAGCTTCCAGATTTTCTTTTGTCAAACCTTAATTGAATAGGCTGAAGTTAGGGGGTCAGTGGACCAAGGGGTGGAGTGAAACACATTGGGGGCGTGACCTGGCTGGAGTCAGGGCTGAGGCTGCCATTCATCTCACTTCATGCATATGGATCTGCTTCATGATCAGTGGCTTGTGGATCTTTTCCTTTGACATTGCTGGAGCTTGGAGCTAGGGCAAGCTCCCTGTCTCTGCCTGCACTTGGACTTTACCACTCTACCTGAACGGGACCTAAATTTTGTCTTTTGGATCCGCTGATTGGATACCCTGCACAGCTTCACCAGATTTTGTACTCTCCAGTTTTAGTGAATCAACCCCCATGTCAGTCATAATGAATAAATTCTGTATATCTCAACGTTTTTTGCTCCACAGATTTAAGGGGAATTGAATAAACCCTTCAAAATTGTATGCATATGTGTCTGCTTTACCAAACCTAAATATAGGGAGAACAATATAAAATGTTACAGTAGATTCAGTGCTTTAGACAGTTCGCTAAATTGCTTTACGTAAACCTTTTTTTAAAGCAAATTTGTTTTTACTGTGCATAGGGTAAAAACAAATACATACGCAGTGGTTACCTTCAGTGATAGCCATATGTTAAATTTATAGTAGATAAAGACCTAAAGGCATAATGAAATTATATGCTGCCTTCTGCCTCCCAAGCATCCTTGCTAGGGAACCCTAAAACTAATGGGACAGGAATGGTCGGGCCAAATGTGGCTTTTGCAAGAAAGAGTGAAATTGATTTGTATATCATTTTAGTTGTCTTTATGTTTTTTGGATAATTTCGGCATTAGATTTTAATGAACCTCTGGATCAAGCTTGCATGTTCTCCCTATGGAATGAAGCCTCCCCTTATACATTTGTTATCATAAATTTCCTAGATTTATTTTTTTGTTGTTGTTTTAGACAGTGATACTCTAATTTGAATAAGGATGGGAATTTCTGAGGCAATATGAGAGTTTGTTTAATGTTGGTGGAAGGAGTTGTTAAACTAATATAGATTTAAAAAATATTAACCCCCTATATATACACACAATAAATAGTTAAGGAGTATGAAACATGAATGTCGAATTTTGTTTTGTATTTCCCTATTTCTTTTTCTGTATCCTATTGTGATGGGAAACTGTATAAAAATAGATTGAAAAAACATTGAAAAATCTGTACCAAATAAAAAAAAACTCATATTTTAATGTAAATCTTTCTAAACGCTTATTTAAAACTTTGGTAATGACTACATCTTTTATCAGCCTAAAACATAAAAAATAAACACATGAACTTATTTGAACACACGTTGTGACTGGCAGATCCTTATTGGAATAATCCCTGCCATAAGCAGGTAAACCATCAATCAAGAGCCAAGAAAGCAGACCAGATTTACAGAATGACTTGTCAATGCTCAACAAGCTACTGTTATCCGCCTTCAATATAAAATCACATTCTTACATTTAGTCACATTTCTATTAACTCGATATTGGTTGTTTTAAACTTCCCCAAGCAGAGACAAAGTCATGTGAAGGTTATATGGATGAATGCTTCCATGTCTCCTTGTATTATAACACACTTTATCATTAGGACAGGTAAAGCACATCCCATCTACTCTGTCATTTTTCCCTTTTTTCATCCACCTGAACGTATTAGTGCTGTTAGTTTTATTATTTTTCAGTATATTTTCTTACACTAAGATGAGGTCTAATGTTTTATGCAATATGATTGCCTTGCGTATGTAGGAAGAGGTAGAGATGTCAAGTCTGTTATGCAAATCACTTTTGACTTTTGCATGTTGTGTGTATTGTTCATAGATGGGAGAGAAGCAGTAAAATTGCCAGTACAGTCTTGCTGTTTGAAAATTTACATTTTGAATTTCTTGCACCATTGAACTTAATATTCAATATATGCAAATAAAGAGGGCCATAATAAAGCAGAGCATAGATAACTCAGTGCCAATTTTGTTGTATTTCATTGTTACTTATAATATTTTAGTCGTCAAGTCCTCAAGTTATGAAAAGAAGTAAAACTATGCAAAATTTAAAGGCAATGTAACCCTGTATTTTTATTTTATTAGATTTTTTTAATAAGAATAACTTGTTTACTAAAATGCCCATTTAACCACGAAAATGCTCAGAGACGCTATCTCTATAGGGGGGCTGGACATAGCATAGTTGTCCCAGCTTTGGCAAGAGGCACCCACAACATAAATCAAATAACTAAACAGCAAAATGTACAGCGAGTTTGAAATAGACTTTAGGTAAACCTAAAGTAGTGTATTATATTTATTAATTTGGGGCACTCATGTAGCTCCATATTATATTCACATCACTCCCTGGCCTAAGGTCCCTAACTCAAATTCATACATACACAAACTAGGGCCAACTAGGAGGAGCTAATAATTAACCCACCAGCATGTCTTTGGAGTGTGGGAGGAAATCTATACAGGCATAGGGAGAACATGCAAGCTTGATCGAGAGATGCCAACAACTAAGCCACTGTGCTGCCCCAGCTATGAACTTGAGATTCATGGTTTATGGCTTCCAGAAAAGCTAAAATGGGGGGCTGGACATAGCATAGTTGTCCCAGCTTTGGCAAGAGGCACCCACAACATAAATCAAATAACTAAACAGCAAAATGTACAGCGAGTTTGAAATAGACTTTAGGTAAACCTAAAGTAGTGTATTATATTTATTAATTTGGGGCACTCATGTAGCTCCATATTATATTCACATCACTCCCTGGCCTAAGGTCCCTAACTCAAATTCATACATACACAAACTAGGGCCAACTAGGAGGAGCTAATAATTAACCCACCAGCATGTCTTTGGAGTGTGGGAGGAAATCTATACAGGCATAGGGAGAACATGCAAGCTTGATCGAGAGATGCCAACAACTAAGCCACTGTGCTGCCCCAGCTCTGAACTTGAGATTCATGGTTTATGGCTTCCAGAAAAGCTAAAATGGAAAACAACACAGTACACTGGCATAGTGTAGCAAACCTTTAATATCACAGATTCCATAAGAAATACACTCACAATAAAAATACTTTATTATATTATATTACTGCTTGAGTCTTTACCTGTCAGGGTTTGTTTAATTGTACCACTGTCTAGCGAACCAAGTGTCCTATGATGAGATGACATTTGCAGCCTACTTTCTCCCTGGTGCCGTTAGACACTCCAAATTCTCTTTGCTATCAGCATAGTGCTAGCTTGCGTAAGGAACTGTTTACACAGCAGACACCATTCAGATTTAGAGTACTTTAGTGATTGATGAGTACTTTAGCAACTCCCCCCAGCCCCCCTTTTACTTATCTGAGCCCCATTTTAATCCAGTGTTGTGCATGAGAGCAGCAGCTCTTATGAGTCATCCTCACCTCATTGGCTCACATGGCAGCAGGAGCCATTGGCAATCAATCACAGCCATTGAACCCATAAGGAGAGAGTGGGGGTGAGGCAGAGCCTTGCTCCATGTGTGAATGGACACACAGAGTGCAGCTAGAGTGCAAGCCTGCTCTAGTGCCCCCATAGCAAGAGGCTTGCTATTGGGGGCACTCTGCAGGGGGGGAGTAGCCAGGACCATCAGAAGGGGGCCCAAAAAAAGAAGAGAATCCGGGCTGCTGTGTGCAAAACCATTGCACAGAGCAGGTAAGTATAACATGTTTTTTTTTTTTTTAAATGCTATCCTTCAGAATCTCTTTAGGTCTTAATGGGATATGTAAAAGTAACAGGAACATGGGCATAGCCAACAAATAAATAGATTGATTGATTGATAGATAGATAGATAAAAGTATTTGAGCCCATGCTGATTTTGTACATTTGCCCACTGACAAAGAAATGATCAGTCTATAATTTTAATGGTAGGTTATTTTAACAGTGAGAGACAGAATAACAACAAAAAATCCAGGAAAACGCATTTGAAAAACGTATTAAACTGATTTGCATTTTAATGAGTGAAATAAGTATTTGACACCATTGCAAAACATGACTTAGTACTTTGTGGCAAAACCCTTGTTGGCAATCACAGAGGTCAAACATTTCTTGTAGTTGGCCACCGGGTTTGCTCACATCTCAGGAGGGATTTTGTCCCACTCCTCTTTGCAGATTCTCATTAAGGTTTTGAGGCTGACGTTTGGTAACTCGAACTTTCATCTCCCTCCACTTATTCTTTATGGGATTAAGATCTGGAGACTGGATAGGCCACTCCAGGAATTTCTTCTTAAACCACTCCTTTGTTGCCTTGGCCGTGTGTTTTGGGTCATTGTCATGCTGGAATACACATCCACGACCCATTTTTAATGCCCTGGCTGGGGGAAAGAGGTTCTCACCCAAGATTTGATGGTACATGGCCCCATCCATCATCCCTTTGATGCAGTGAAGTTGTCCTGACCCCTTAGCAGAAAAACACCCCAAAGCATAATGTTTCCACCTCCATGTTTGATGGTGGGGATGGTGTTCTTGGGGCCATAGGCAGCATTCCTCCTCCTCCAAACACAGCGAGTTTGAGGTGATGCCAAAGAGCTCGATCTTGGTCTGACCACAACACTTTCACCCAGTTCTCCTCTGAATCATTCAGATGTATATTCGCAAACTTCAGATGGGCCTGTACATGTGCTTTTTTGAGCAGGGGGACCTTGCAGGCACTGCAGAATTTCAGACCTTCATGACGTAGTGTGTTACCAATTGTTTTGTTGGTGACTATGGTCCCAGCTGCCTTGAACTCATTGAAAGGTTTCTACCATGTAGTTCTGGGCTGATTCCTCACCATTCTCATGATCATTGAAACTCCACAAGGAGAGATTTTGCATGGAGTCCAGACCGAGGGAGATTGACAGTTATTTTGTGTGTCTTCCATTTGCGAATAATCACGCCAAGTGTTGTCGCCCTCTCATCAAGCTGATTGCTGATGCTCTTGTAGCCCATTTAAACCTTGTGTAGGTCAACAATCTTGTCCCTGACATCCTTGGACAGCTCTTTGGTCCTGGCCATGGTGGAGAGATTGGAATCTGATTGATTGTTTCTGTGGACAGGTGTCTTTTATACAGGTAACAAGTTGAGATTAAGAGAACTCCCTTTAAGAGAGTGTTCATAATCTCAGCTCACTACCCGTATAGAAGACACCTAGGAGCTAGAAATCTTGCTGATTGATAGGTGATCAAATACTTATTTCACTCATTAAAATGCAAATCAATTTAAACTTTTTTGAATGTTTTTCTGGATACTTTTGTTATTATTCTCTCACTGTTAAAATATACCTACCATTAAAATTATAGACTGATCATTTCTTTGTCAGTGGGCAAATGTACAAAATCATCAGGGGATCAAATACTCTTTTCCCTCACTATAGATACAGTAGGTAGATAGGTAGATAGGTAGATAGGTAGATAGATAGATAGATAGATAGATAGATAGATAGATAGATAGATAGATAGATAGATAGATAGATAGACCAATGAATAGGTAAATGTTTGGGGGGTAATTTGATCATTCGACTGCTGATTAAACTTTTTTTAACATGAGAACATGCTATTTTAAATACGAATTCAATAGGCTCAAGAGAATATTTATGTTTTATAAATAAATCATTTTTTATTTTTAAGCAATAGCTTATCTTGGAGCATGAATTAATATTTTTTTTAGAACTATACAGGTGTTTACTGTACCCAGGAAAAGCTGTATATGTATATTCCACACTTTGGAACTGTTTTCCTATGACCCGATTATTTTTTTTACTGGAAATCAACAAATTTGGTAGTTTGTATTAAAATGGCAGCCACTGGTATGACCTAATAAATTGGCAGTTCAATTTAGAGGCAGCCAGTAAATACCAATATCTGTGAGACATCTTTATAAGCAGCACTGCAAACACTCAAGTCTTTTATAGACCAGCAAGCCATGAGAAGGACTTTAATGACATTTTAAAGCCAAAGCGCACAATCTGCTTGCATTTAAGCCGACTGGTTCCCCAATGAGTTAATTATCTTTCAGAGATAGCATGCAATAGTGTACATCAGCAACTGCCGAACATTTTACAAAAGAAACTGGGCCAACACGTTTAAATGGATATGACATTTGAGACTAAAGTTTATGAGATTAAGTCTAGAGTCTGCTGTCTGTAAGGTCTGTTGAAGTATGGCAAAGATATTTATCAGCTTGCCAGTTAAAACTCCCAATTTGTAAGGTCTGGGATTTAGAAGTAAATAGCACTGCTTATTCAACCCAGGCATCCAGAATTACGGCTACTTTTCTAAGATGTCAAAATATAGAACATTTATGTGGGCTAAAAGGAAATTAATGATCTCATAAGGCATGTTGTAAAATATGATACAACACATTAAACATGTGGTTCATTTTTTATTATTATCAATTATATTATGACTTATGATGTAGCTTTCAAATCCAGTTAAGGGAAAAATAAGCTTATTTTCTGTATGCAGCTTTCAATGGTTAAGCAAAAAAAAAATTAAAAAAGGGGTTAAATCAACAGTGAGCATTATCATTCCTTGTGTGCTATTCAGTAATATCTATATAATTCTCTGGTAGTCAAGGTAGTGTTAATTTACTTATCATTGTAACATGCTCTGATCATAGTGTTTAGTATTAAATAAATACGTATATATATCTATAAAAGAGTGTGCTTGTGGCATGCATAAATTGCCTTTCTGTGGTATTTCATAATTTACAAAATTACTTTGAGTTGTTGATACTGCCTAAATGGGCTTTTATTTTGGTTGGAAATATGATCCAATTTCTTCAGCAGTATTTAGCGCCTAGGTAGGATGACGTTCGCACCACACTGCCCCCCTTCCCGGATTCTGCACTAGTAGAGATGTGCCACATGGCTTTGGGTCCTGGCAGAGTGAGCCCATCAGCACATATGTGCAAATACGGGTTTCCCACACACATGTGTGGGTTCCCCTGTGCATGCGTAAAGATGGGCTGGTGTGAAAGATCCAAAACTACTGTTTGCGCATGTGTGAGAAAATTCCCCACGTTTATGCAGATGTGCCAAAGGAATCTGCCAGGAACCAAAGGCTGACCAGAGTCCTGCAGCACATCTTTATATGCACCAAAAATACAAAAATGGTGGCGCCAGATGGGGGGGGCGGAGAAAAATGAAAGTGGACTGAACTTCCTTTTTAATGACAAATACTTAGGGGCAAGCTACTCTGTAAAAGCCAAAGGCAATTAGTGATTTGTAGGGTAGTCATCTTTTGTTGAATGCAATTGGGACATGGAGCCTCCAGAACTACAGTACCAAGCCGATGGATAAGGCTAAAACAGTCTATTGAAACAGGAGTGGCAATTCATACAATACCAGGCCAGTATAGATATATATAGGTGGACTAATGTCTGCTGGGTCTGGTGGACAGAAAGATGAAATGAAGTCCGCTGTGAGCCTGGAACGCAGAAGAAGCTTGTTACTGTGGTCACGGTGACCACGGCAGTGAGCTTCTTCTATTGTAGCCCTTGAAAACTGCAAGAACTACAATAATAACTATAGAGGTTCACTGTAATTTGTCCTGTTTTACCCTGATGGGTTGTAAAATAGAACTATTTGTAGAAGACTGTTTTTATATAAAATATTTTTTCATATTGGATGCAGTTTTGAGCAGATAACTGGAAAATGCAGTGGACGGCAAGTGTATTAATGCAGGCAAATCAGCAGATGAGCCCATCATAAGTAAATACTAATTTTAATCTGGATGTACCATGGAAAGAAGCATGAGTTGTGCAGTTAATGTGGAAATACAGCACAATTATGTTTAGCAGAGCATAGTAAAAACACCCTGGCATACTGAAAACCACAAAAATGCATGTAAAAACTTACAGCATTGGCATTATGTAAAATGGCACAATGGATACCATAAAGGGAAACTATAATGGTTTTGTATCAATTATTTATTTACTTATTTATTTTGTTCATATTTGTTTAAACTCGTGTTTTATATACAGTACATCGTAATATGTATGTGTATTTTCTTTGTCCTACAAAAACATTTTAATGAAGGGCAAACCAATGATACAGGATTCACAGGGTATTAGGATATTTCTAAGGACTGGGCACAGCAGAAGGCATAGTTGATACAAATTTCATTCAGAGCCATCTGAAGAGAGGTAGAGGAAAGAGGAGGCGTCACTGATCTAACTCATTCAGATGTGTGTATTTTTTAGGTGAGCTGTTGAACTCTATATATTTTATTTTTTATATAGATAGCTGAATATAATACAAGATACCAAAATTTAATATGCAAAATTGTGTTTCATACAAAATATAATAAGAAATACAGGGCTGTTGAAATTGGTGACTATATGCTTAATTGTAAAAGTTTATATTATATGAGATGTACACACAATTCTTCACGGGTCACTACATTTTCCTGACCTCTCTATCCACACATGGGGTACACCCTGCTAACCTTCACATTATGGCCAGTTATGGCACTGTACAGTGGAGAAGCAGCGTGGTCAGGCAGATCCTATACTGCAATTAGCAACAGCTTTAACCACTTAAGCCCTGGACCAATTTTCAGCCAAAGGACCAGGCCCCTTTTTGCGATTCGGCACTGCGTCGCTTTAACTGACAATTGTGCAGTCATGCGACATGGCTCCCAAACAAAATTGCCATCCTTTTTTCCCACAAATGGAGCTTTCTTTTGGTGGTATTTTATCACCTCTGCGGTTTTTATTTTTTGCACTATAAGCAAAAATAGAGCGTTAATTTAGAAAAAAATTCAATATTTTTACTTTTTGCTATAATAAATATCCCCAAAAAATATATAAATTTTTTTTATTTTCCTCAGTTTAGGCCGATACGTATTCTTCTACATATTTTTGGTAAAAAAAATTGCAATTAGCGATTATTAATTGGTTTGTGCAAAATTTATAGCGTTTACAAAATAAGGGATAGTTTTATAGCATTTTTATTAATATTTTTTTTTTACTAGTAATGGCAGTGATCAGCGATTTTTATTGTGACTGCTACATTAGGCGGGCACATCGGACATTTTTGACACATTTTTGGGACCATTGTAATTTATACAGCAATCAGTGCTATTTAAATGCACTGATTCCTGTGTAAATGACACTGGCAGTTAACCACTAGGGGGCGGGGAGGGGTTAAGTGTGACATGTGTGTGTTTTTTTACTGTTGGGGGTGTGGCTTGGCATGTGACATCACTGATCGTCTTTCCCTTTAACAGGCAACAGACGATCGGTGACAGCCACACTAGGAAGCATGGGGGGAGGTTTGTTTACACATACCTCTCCTCGTTCTTCAGCTCTGTGACCCGATCGTGGGACACCAGCGGCGATCGGGTCCGTGGGTCCCGCAGCCACGGTCACGGAGCTCAGGACCAGACCCACGGCTGGGCACTTAAAGAGTAACGTACCTGTACGTGCTTGTGCCCAGCCGTGCCATTCTGCTGACGTAAATGTGCACGAGGCGGTTCTTAAGCGGTTAAAGTGAACACTGAGCTAATGTTATAATAAAGAAAAAAAATATTTTGGTTCACCTCAGTTTTCAGGGGAAAATCATTAAATGTATTTCTACATAGAACTAGCATAAATACCTGAATGTTTTTTGATGTGAGCCTCCTCAAATCCTTTGCACAGCATCACTCAGACTGGGAGCAATGAAAGAGTGCACAGTGAACCAATCAGGGCCCCACTGCTTTGCACAATGATGTCTGTGAACATGCTTGCAGGAGGGGTGAGCACAGGCGTGCCACTTTTTTTTGTCCAGTCACAGGCCGGAATAGTGTTGTTTAGCAAATAGTATCTGAAAAACAGGTTTGGCGGAGCAGAATCAGAAAACATTGGGCGGGTATATCAATTTTAATATATGTTTTTCCTTTTTAGAGCTGAAATAAAGGCAAACAGCTAACTGTTCACTTGTACTCTAGGTGTAAGGGCAACACAGCAATAAATCAAACTGTCTATGGATGATGCCCCACAAGACAAAATTCTAACCTTGCCTTATGATATATGATAGCAGTCCTGGGTATACAAGCTGATAGGTGTTATAAAAAGTTTTGTTTTACTATAAAGGACGCATGAATAGGAGCATATACATGTCTTATGTTATGTTATGTTAATGTTGCCCAAGAAAAACACTTAGATTCTCCCTGTTCATTTTCTTATTCTCCACTGGAAACATGAAAAGGAATGGATGCATGGCTACTAATGGGCCTAATAAATAAAACCCATTTGTTTTGTGTAATACACATGCATTACTTAATGAACTTTTTTGTTTTTCTACAGATACTTTTGCAAGCAAAGTGGCAGCTATCCAGGATCAGTATGCGGATGCCTCCATAGGTAACGTCACTGGTAGCAATGCAGTAAATGTGTTCCTGGGAATCGGCGTAGCCTGGTCCATTGCTGCCATTTACCATGCAGCTCACGGACGGGATTTTGAAGTTCAACCTGGCACACTGGCTTTCTCTGTCACCCTTTTCACCATATTTGCATTTGTAAGCGTTGGTGTCCTGCTCTACAGAAGGCGACCTGAAATTGGCGGTGAGCTTGGTGGGCCACGGACTGCCAAGCTTCTCACAACAGCCCTCTTTACCCTCCTGTGGCTCTTGTATATTTTCTTCTCATCTCTGGAAGCCTACTGCCACATACCGGGCTTCTAAACAAACACTCTGACATAGTAAATATATAAATATATATAAATATATGTAGAATGAACAGAGGAAATCAAAGACATTGCCATTTCCACTTACCTGCTGATGGAATGCAACGATAGGGGCATTTCCTTTATTGCGTAGAAGCAAGAATCTAAAGGTTTCTTACTCATGGGGGCATCATGTTGAACCAGGCATGGATGCAGGGACATCTTTGCAAATGTACCTAAAACAGTGTACTATAAATGTTTGACTACTTTTATTTTTGAAATGACTAATCTGAATGCTACTTGGGCCTTTTTTGTTAAAATGTATAGATGCCGGAATTACTAGTAACTATTATTTTTTTGTTGTTGTTGCTGTTGTGAAGGAGAGGGTTGAGTGCCTGGAAGAAAATCAATTATCACCATCTAAAGTCCAAAATTTGAGTGTCCAGATGGCAAAATGGTCCAAGTAGGTTGTCAATGAGACAAGTATGGGGTTCAGAATTAAAAATAGTATTGCATTGTGTCCAGGGTAATTTACCCTGCCATGTCCTTTTAGTTTAATGTGTGGACAAGAAATAGTTAACTGAAAGCAGCCAAAAAAGCCTTCTCCTCTCCAACTAATTGTTTGCATTGTAATTAGCATGTGTTTCTCACCATTCTAAATCACCAGACTACACTGAGTCTCTCCAGTTTGTACTTTCCTACATAACATCTTCACCATATGGTACAAGAAGCACTATAATTTTCCAGAATAATCTGTGCTGGAGTCTCCTGGGCACTTTCCACCCATAACCATTGTCATGTTTTGGAATGTTCTGTGCTAAATGTACTGTTGTGCATGGGTGAAAAGTATTTGTGTATGCATTAGCGTAGTAATAACCCTTTTACTAATGTTGACTGAATGTGAAAGACAGGGGTGTATTTTTTTTAAAGATTTTTTTTTTTTTTAAATGAGTATTGGGTTGATATTGGCAACCTCTATAAATTCAGCACAGGTCTGTAAGAAGGCATAAGAGTAGCAAATCAATGAAGGATTTTGAAGATTCTCTTTTGCGTTGCCTGTTGGTAGCTAGAAGAAATGTAAATATGGGTCAGTTGCTGATAATTAAATACCAAAAATGTGCCTAGGGGGTGAAATAGTTATTTAAAAAGTATTTATTTGAATTTTAAACTTCTGCAGTTAATATAGAAGAGGCAAATGGATAGCTACTAGATGCTTATTTATTAGGCATATCACCATTCAATACTAGAGAGGTTTTTAACAATTTTCTAAGAGCAGTGCCATTGCCTTTTATTTAAACTGGATCTTTATAGCATTTGTACAGAAAAACAAATAAGGCTGAAGCCATGATTTGCCCCTGTTTAGGTCTCATCATTCTTAATTCATATAGATGTTTTTTATCATTTTCAAAGCAGAGGCCTTAGTTCCTTTAAATATATTTATTTTCTGTCATTCAGGATGTAATATTTCCCACAACTTTAACTGTGCTTCCTATTACTTTAGAATAAAAATGCAGCTGCAGAGAATGTATGCTTTTGTTATAGACTGGTCTGTAATGGGTAATGTCAAAAAAATATAAAATACCGTCTCTTTTGAACGTTGGGACACTAATATCCAATGATATCCAAATCTACAATGCATAACCAAACTTAGAAAATATTGTTGAGTGTGCATTATTTTTTTTTAACTTAATTTATCGTTGCTATGCAGTATTTAAAGCCAATTTCAGAAAAAAAATTTGGACAGAGTGTGAGGTTTTCATTCTAGTTTTTGCAATTCGACACTCAGATCTGCCAACTATTTATTTTCCCAAATATATAGGGCTCTTAATTTAAAATGTAAGAAATCAACAATATGAACCAGACTAAAAACGATTGCAGGGTAAACTGGCAAATTATAGATTCCAGTTTGATAACTTGTTTATAGTGTTGTATTTGTATTCATTATAGATTACCTGTTTCCGCCCATGTAACACATATGCAAGGTGGCAAAAGGATGGACTTTAATGCCCACACACACACTGGGCGGTCAATGTTTTTGTGCTGAAAGCACATTCACTGCGCACTCCCAGTGAAGAGACTGAGCTGTCATAGACAACTCTTGCTCCAGGCTAACTATGGGTAGATGGCGGGGATAGCTCTCAATCATGTGACATATGTGCATGCCAATCACAATGGTCACATGATTGCTGATTTTTCCCACTCCCAGATGTTCAGAACTTTGTAAAGAGATGCCAGGGCTGTCATGCTAATCCAGTGGATTGCACACACTTGGAACAAGTATGTAGATGAAGAATTATGGTTTAACCCTGACTTTCTAATCTGCCTGTTCCAGGTCATTGACACTTTTGAGTACAGGGACAGTCAGACAGTTCATAGAAGGTCGGCCATGGCATGCTCTCACTACAGGTTAACTTCAAGCAAATAAGAATCTTTTCAAATTACCTCCTACCCATTATCCTTGACAAGAACAGTCTGAAAACAGCTTTTGGATTATTGCAGAACCATGATTAATGAATACCCTTGCTGTCCTTTATTAGTAATATTTTTTGGGGTAAATATTTACCTAGCATTTTGTAAAAGTCAAGGCATATCAGCATGTATCAGTATTGTGAGCACCACATGTGAACGCAACCGGGTGGGGTTGCTAACTTCATCACAATTAATTTCAGGAGTGAAAATGTGACTGTTAACTTGCAATTTTTATTGTTTTTAATGGAATCCCAACTGCAGATTTTTACACACAGTTTGTAAGGCCCTATAATAGTAAGCCTTTTCTTTTTATTTTAAATCATAGTTTGGCACAGATTTCCACTATGTATTTGCAGGGAATTTGAGTTATACAAAAACAAGCTATTTTTATATTTTGATCTATTGTGTGTTTGCCTGCAATACTTTACTTTTTTACAATACCAAAAAAAGAGATATTGCTTTTGTGTTTCTAATAACCCAGTGCAGCCTTTTGGTTTTACAACCACGTGTCAGATAATTGAAAATATTTGAAATTAAGCATATTGTAAGGCTGTATTATCATATTTTCCTAAGAAATAGGAAAAATCCATTTATTGTCATGCAGCATTGCTCTGTTTCATACAAAGAAATGTATACTAGAAACCGTTATTTAAATGCAATTTTTGTTGGTTTATTTACTAAAGGCAAATAGTTTAACTTTGCAAGGGAAGTTGCCTTTTGCAAGGAAAGTCATCCAAGAGCTTAGTGACTGAAGTGAAGTTTCACTTTTTAACGAATACCCAGTCACATGCAAGGGAGATTGAAAAATCACTTTTGCTTGCATATGATACAATGATCAGAGTCAGCACCACATCATACCACATTCACTAAGTTCTGGGAAAAATTCCCTTTCAAAGTGAACAGTCTAATTGCCTTTCCTAAATCAACCCAATTGAATATATTTCACAGTCACAAACAGAAGATCTGGGTATGCCAAAATATTTTATAAGATAGTATAAAAAAGTGCTGTAGTAGAAAAAAATTTTTTTTTGAAGAATAAGTGCAATGGCACTTATTCTTTTTGCCCCTGCCTCTGTGCCCTGACCTAAACCATCCCACACTCCCTCTATACAGATCCTTACGTACCAAGATCTGCTGCCCATGGCCTTTAGGGGCTGTTTACATCCCCTGCCACAAGACTCCCTCTGCTGACTGCACCTGTGCTTTACACTTCCACAGACTTCTATGGAGCCATCAACCAGGCCAGGTGATGGACTTGGACAAGTGCAGCCAGAATAAGGAGACTTGCAATGCAGAATGCAACATATTTCTGTAAAAAACAGAAGTGGAATTTAATTGGCTAATATCATTACTAATTGTCTTGTAATGAATCATAGGAGAATATTTATATTTGGTTACAATGTATAACATATGATTACATATAGCTTGTATTGTTAATAGTATAAGTTTGATTTACTAAAGCTATATAGGCTGTTTACTTTGGAAAGGATTTTTCCCTTAGCTTAGCAAAATGTTGGGAACCTGTGATGATTTCCATCATCCGATCATGTACAAGCAAAAATACTGTTTTATTTATTTTCCTTGCACTTCATTAGGTATTGTTTTGCAAGTTAAAAACACTAAGCTAAGGAAAAATTCCTTTGCAAATAAAAAATTCATTTGTAAAGTGAACAGCCAATTTGCCTTTATTAAACCATCCCCTATGCATATAAAGGTGAAAACTAAAAGCTCAGTGACATCCAATTTTAGATCAACATTTAACTCCTTTTATTCTAGCATTCTTCAATAATTTGAAGGAGGAAAAAAAATTATATGGGGTTGATTTACCAAAGTGAAAGAGACTGTTCATTTTGTAAAGCAAATGTTCACTCATCCAGTCATGTTCAATCTATGTTGAAGCTATGTTCAATCACCCAGTAATTCCAAGCTAAAATACATTTCTTGCTTGCATATGTTTGGATATTCAAAATTAAAGTCATCTTCTTCACTAAGCTAAGTTAACTGCTTGCCGACCAGCCTCCGCAGTTGTACTGCGGCAACATGGCTCGGCTGTGCGAATCGCCCTCATGTGATGTCGCTTCCTTATTTGTCCACTAGGGGCACGCAAGCACCCCCTGCTTGCCCACTGAGCCAATGCGAGTGCCCGGAGGTCGTGATCACCGCCAGGCTCCCGCGATCACTTGGGGCACACGGAGAACCAGTATCTCTGAGAAGAGAAGAGACAGATCGTCTGTTCATACAGAGTATGAACAGCGATCTATATTTTCCCCTACACAGTCCACTTCCCCCTTGAACACAATTAACCCCTTGATCGCCCCCTACTGTTAACTCCTTCCCTGGCAGTGACATTTACACAGTAATCAGTGCATTTTTATAGCACTGATCACTGTATAAATGCCAATGGTCCCAAAAATGTGTCAAAATGTGTCTGCCACAATGACGCAGTCCCAATAAAAATTGCAGATCACCACCATTACTAGTAAAAAAAAATAATAAAAAAACTATGCGCAAACTTAACAAAATATGTAGAAGAATGCATATCGGCCTAAATTGAGGATAATTCTTTTTTTTGGGGGGGGGGGATATTTATTATAGTAAAAAGTAAAAAATATGTATTTTTTTTCAAAATTCTTGCTTTTTTTTGTTAATAGTGCAAAAAATAAAATCCGCAGAGGTGATCAAATGCCACCAAAAGAAAGCTCTATTTGTGGGAAAAAAAGGACGTCTTTGACCTCCATGACCTCGCAATTGGCAGTTAAAGTGACGCAGTGCCGAATCGCAAAAAGTGCTCTGGTCAGGAAGGGGGGGGGGGGGGAATCTTCCCGGGGCTGAAGCAGTTAACTTTGCTTTGTAAACAGTCTCTACTGCTGTAGTAAATCAACCAATATACAGTATGTCTGAAAAGCATTCATTTGTTTGCTGCATTTGTCAGGGATTTTAGCATTTTAGCTTTTAACAGCACTGCATTTTTGTCTTTTAGATTTAAAATACAGTTTATGTTTATTAACAGTAAACTAGGGATGATTTGCTTATGGTTAGGTTACAGCAGATAAAATATGTTGATTTCACATCAATCAGGTTAAGATAATATTTGAACAGTAAAAACAAAAATGTATTTTAATCTGTTTGGTCTGTTTGACATCCCAACATATTTTCTAGACTGACAAGCCTTTGGTAAATCAGTCCCATAGGTATTTAAGATTCTCTTCTCATATAGGGGTGGGACATAAATACATTTGTTAGTGTAATATGTGATCAAAACAGTTTCCTGATAAAGTATGTTTTATGAATGTACATTTATGGAAAGTGCTAAGAAGAAAAAAATACTTTTTAAGTTACTAGTTATTACCATAGGAATCTTTATTTATTACTTTTTTTTGTTCACTTATGCTTTAATTTTCACATTTGTGCTTGCAAATTTTGCATTACTATCTGGGAATCACTGCCACTTTAATACTGCATGCTTAATTTAGTTACTTCAATCACAGAAAGTTGCCTCATCAGATTGGTGAACATGTCAGTTTGATTTCCCCTATCTGGGGTTCCCAAATGAGCGTTTAAATAAAATTAAAAAAATATCTCAGTGCACATGTGTTTTTTATTTTGGGGTGTACAAGATTTAAACAATGGATTTAATTGTCTATTTTGTTATGCTTTAGCTTTTCTTTTAAAATTTTATTAGTGTGTTTTGTGCACCAGTGTAAGGTTAAGCACGTATACTGTGATAATTGTTTGTGGTTCACGTCCAGATTACATTCATCACCTAATAAACTGATGTTTATTAATGACATATGACAATGTACATATAATGTATTATTGATTTTGTTTGTCATTTGGCACTTTTATTTTTATTTTGCTTTCATGCTTACAAAATAAAACGTAAAAAAAAAAAAAAAAAATTAAAGGAATTGTTGTGAGAAACATTTTTCATAGTGTGTAGATATATTCTTATCGTGCATAGTGTGCTCATATTTTATAATAAATGTCTAAGTTGGACATACCATAGTATTGCAAATAAATTAGTATCTAGGCACAGATAGCCTACATTTTAAAAGTGTTTGAGAGAATAACTGTCTGAGTTGCTTTAACCAGTCCAAAGATTATTTCATTTTGCAGCCACTTTGCATGCTTATTTTAAAAAAAAAGGTCAGTAGGTTTTATATAGCTAATAGGATAGGGAAAACTAAAGTTTCAGCACCCCATGTACTCTTAGTAGTGTTTCATGGAATCTGAGTTCGAAAGTCTCCTTTAAACACAGAGCCTCCTTTAAACGCAAAGGCCTCCGATTCTGATAAAAATAGCAACATTGTGGATCACAGTGATAATTATATTACATTGTACTCCATGATGATGTTAGTTTCTCTGTGGTCCAGGTAATGGCATCCAGTCAATAGGTTAATAAATACTATGTGAGTTAAAGGTAACCATAATTACAACATACAGCTATTTACTCCATCCATAATCACCATTTAGCAATTTCACTATTGATTTGCTTGTTTTACTTGTTTATCTATGTTTTTATCAATATATTTTTGTGCCTCACTTCACTATTTTTATGTTTTTGTAATTTATTCATTTTAGCTTATTTCTCTTTTTATTTATAGTAAACTAAACAAATTTAAACAACTGTCAAATCGCAAAAGAATTGCTGTCTAAAGTATAGATATGAATTTTTATGAATATGTGTTCCCAGCTAATTTTTCAGTTTTGGATAGAGTGGAGATGGATTAGAGCATTTATCCAGGTTTTGCTGGTGTCTGGATGCCTGTTGCAGAGATGTCCTTTGACTTCCTGTCTTATTGACCACTATTACTGGAACATCCAAGGGTACTTTTTCCAGAGAATACACAGGCAACAATAAAAACTGGACAAAGGTTTTCTTCCCTATTCAACTAAACATAGAGCTATACAAAGCAAAAAAATAATATTTTAAGGCCTTTTATGCTGTAACTGTAGCATGCTACAGCACAACACTTCCACATTGGAAAGATCTCTTCTCACAAAATAAAATTGCCCTCCCAAACTTCCATTTATAATTTTTGGCTTCTTTTCTGTTAATGGTGGTCATTCATAAAAGTCTTGCAGAGTGCCTACCTGGCAATTCTGTGTGCTAAAATTGACAATTGTGTGGCCTGGAAAACTATGTAAAGTCTTTCAGGTGCACAGACTTTAATAATATTCCCAGTAAACCTATGTTTAAGATAATAAATGTATATGTTTAATTACAATACTGTTTCATATGTAGGTTACTGGAATGTTAAGTAATTCATAACAAAATTATTTTTGAGAAAAAAAAAACAACTTTTGCTGCATGGGAACGAGTAAATATATAAGTCATTCTGAAAAAAATATATTATTTAGGTTCATTCCTTTTACCATTTGATTAATTTGAAATTGGCCAAGTTGATCAGTTGTGGTGGAATTATGTTGCTTGCACTTAAACTGCAGGTGTATTGAAGAATCACTACTAATACATATCAATCAATTGGTAATTTGCAATAGATAGTTTAGATTTATGATTGATAGATTTTTTTTTTACCCATATTTTCAGATGATCACAGAGTACAATAGAACCGTGTGTTGTATTGTTCAAGCTTTTAATGGATGCTAAATCCCTTGTTTGTGTCTGCTTATACCTAGATCAATTATAAATAACTACATGCGTGACCACCATTACATAGAATACGTGGACATTCTACAGTTAATAGATTTGATTTACTAAAACAGCAGAGACTGTTCCTTTAGCTTAGCAAACAAGGTGAATCTGTAATTACTTATTTTTTAATTAAATTTCAATTGATTGGGTTTTCTAAAGTGAACATAGCTTTGTCTTATTCTGTAGACCAATTCACCAGGTGCTATTTCTTTAGTAAGTAAACCTACAATGTTTTAGGAATATACAAGTGCAGTGATTTTAAAACTGCAAGTATAAAGACTTGAGTACAGTGCTTAAAATAAATAGCAATGTCATTCAAAAAAGAGTATGTGCAAGGAAAGGGTAATAATCATTTGCAATCGGTAAACATTAACAGAAATTAATGGAAAAATAATAGAAGTGTTAAAATTCCCTACTTGCTCATGAAGTTATTATTTTATATAGATGACAATTATTTTATTTTGTTATCGCTCTGTTTATGCAGACTGTTATTTTATTTTTATTTTTTCATTATTTGGTTAAATAGATATGTTTATGTTTATTTAAAGTAAAATTTAAAATGTGGGCAGATTAAATGCATTCTTTTGGTGTTTTATGTACAATAGATAGATAGTTGACTTGGGTAGCAAGCTGAGTTGGGCCTATTTTTTTACTACTACTGTGTTGTACAAGCATACTTTACGGGAAACACCAAAAAAATAATACTGATCTAAAAATGCTAAAAAAAAATATAGACCTCATTCTTATCTCAGCTGTAAAGCCAAGCCAAGATATGGCAATTATGGGTTCCTTCAAAATCCTTTGCATTTGACAATAAGTTCTGTGTACTATGACCATACTATGACCATGCACTGCCAGTGTGCAATGTGCTCCAATCAAGGAAGGCCTTTGAGCCTGCAGATGCTATCTCACAACTGAAAGTCATTGTAGTCTATTGACATCTTCATATTTTCCCCTTTTTTTCAGCCCCCAAATGGGTTGTCAATAAGACTTTCACTTAGTTTGAATAATATTACTTCAGAAATCAATTCAATAGCCTAAGGGCTCATGTACACTGCTGCTGGTAAACGGACGTTTAGAAGCAGTTGGGCATTTCTTTCAACTGCTCCTGAAATCTCCTCTATTATCTTATCAGTACATGTACACAGGATTGTTTATAGTCATTTCTAGGCAGTTGTGTTTAGAGGCTTTTTTTGGAACCCAAAAAAATGCATTCAGAACCTGTGTTTAGAGGCATTTCAAATGCCAAATGCAGCTAAACGCAGTAACTCGCGTTTTTTCATTTTTGGCTATTTTGAAAAAAAAAAGGTTTGTAGCTATCAAGTTAAATCGTTTAGGAGAGGTTGAACAACGTCCTGTGTACATGAAGCCTTATATGTAGGAATTGGTGTTATCCTTTTAAAAAGTAACATTTGGGTGGAAATGAATATAAGCTTTGTGTTTCTTTTAAAATAATTTGGCTTTCTTTAATGTACTCTGAATGAAACTTTAGCAAAAATATGTTCAGGCAATCATCTTGCATCAAATGCCAATCTAAACAACTGAGGCAATGTGGCATTTCTTAAAAATGACTTACATGTTTATAATGGCATTACATTTAAAAAAAAATGTTTTTTACATCTTTTCACACAATTTACCAATTTTTTTCCTTGATAAAATTAAATGTCAGTTTTGAGTGGATGATGGTGGGTTGAACCTGGCTGGGCATTTGAAATTGGCACAGGTCAATTACTCCTTTTGGTATATTCTCTGCTGTGTGAACGGAAAGGACACACATGATTCTTATTTGTTTTATTCAATTAGGTTTTCAATAAGGTTTTCTTTTTCAATTTCTGGTAAATTAAGAATAACTGTTCTTGTAAACAAAAACACAAATAGCAATTGGAAACATTTTTCATTAAAGATCCCACTAAGAATTTAAAAGGCCCAAGTCAATTAAAAAGGCTTTATTTTCTTCCAGAATTTAGGTCTGGGGAACATTTCACACATTTTCCATGCAAGCAATCATTAAATTTTTTTTACAATCTTAATATATGGTAAAGTGATATTTGAAACACACATTTTGTTTAGCATACTATGGGAAAGAAAAATAAGTTATTTGAATTATAATAAATGTGTCACATTTTAAAGATATGAGTTGACATAACATTGTTTCTCAACCTTTTTTCAGTCAAGGTACCCTTTAAGCATTAGGATAAAGAACCTTATGTGTGCAACAGTTCCCCTCAGCCCCCCCCCCCCCCCCCGAATCCTTACCTGAGCCCCTTCTAGATCCAGTGATGTTGCAGCAGTGTCTAGACTCTGGGACTCCCCTTCTCATTGGCTGAGACAGCAGCGCAGTGTCATTGACTCCCACTGCTGTCAAAGTCAGGCAGCCAATGAGAAGAGAAAGGGGGCAGGGTTGGACCACAGCTCTGTGTCTGAATGGGCACACGGAGCTGTGACTCGGCTCTAGTGCCCCTATAGCAAGCTACTTGATGTGGGGACACTGAACTGGAGGGAGAGGCCAGGAGAACTGGGAGAAAACTTAGAAAGATAGAGATAGAAAGATAGAAAACAACAGGGAGAACAATATCTGGCTTCAAGCTAGTAAGGGTTCATCACTTCATACTTCAGTAAATGTAGCCCATATAAATATAGGGGGTGGTAGTACCACACCACCGGACACCCGGGGGGCGTGGCTGTTTGCCGCTCCCCAAAGAAAAACCCACCAGCCGCCACTGTAGCCAACACTTTGCTGTCTGATTGATGCAGTGGTTATTGTAGCTGTGATGAGGAGTGGAGATGTTCTCCATCTCCCATCTCACAGGGAGAAGCAGCCAGTAATTGTGATACAAATGGGTAGTTTAACGAAGTGCAATGAAAGCACCTGACTGGCCATTTATGCAAATGATCTGTTTACCTACCTTCCCACCTCAGAGGTGGCTAGAGCAGAGAGGGAAGAGAGAAATTCAAGGAATTATGTCATCTGCTTCTTCGGTCACTGTTTGGTAGCTCCAGCAATAGTTAGAGCAGGATATATATATATATATATATATATATATATATATATATATATATATATATTTATTTATTTATTTATTTTCCCCCAAAAATATATTTTATGTATATTTACATGTTGATTTTTGAGGATTGCTCTGTTTGCATGTGTGAATATGTATGTCCCTTATATTTCCCCATGTCCCTTAAGTTTCTTACATTTCATGGGGTCTAGTGTCGGTATATTTTCATGCTAGACCACCAGTATATTCCTGTCCCATATACATGAAGGTATTAAAAATAACAATTACAGCTGAGAAAATTTGTATAACACTTGTATCCAAGTGTATTTTACAACCAGTCACAAGTGTCACAGATATATCTTGATATAAATTTAAACTTAATTATTCATGCATTCATCCCCCTCCAGAAAGGTATTTTATTAACTAATTTTATTTTTTTTAACTGTTATTTTATTTTTTATTTTTTTTATTTTAGTTTTCATTGAAGAATTTTTGAGAAAACAATCTCGCTAGATTATGCACACAAACCTCATTTCTACTACACATCGCTTCCATTCACCAATTATTCCCTCCACTTCTATTCTCAGACAGAGAAGAGACTTATGCTAGTTAATAGGGGCTTTATACACAATAGTCCCTACGTGTAAAGGCATGCCAGATCACTGGTTAATAAAGACAAACTACCTGTCTATACTATGTGTCATTGACGGCCAAAGGCTCTATTGAGAAGATAATGATTTCATATTGCAAAGGCTACCAGTGCATGTAGCTGGCAATGCACCTATGTTTAATGCATGTTTAATTGCATAGTAATAGTAGTAAAGTATATTACTAGCTAAAAATGTGTGTGTATGTATATATATATATATATATATATATATATATATATATATATAGTATATCACAAATGTACACCCTCACATTTTTGTAAATATTTTATTATATCTTTTCATGTGACAACATTGAAGAACTTACACTTTGCTACAATGTAAAGTAGTGAGTGTACAGCTTGTATAACAGTGTACACCCCTAAGTGAAAATGTCTAAATTTGGCCCAAAGTGTCAATATTTTGTGTGACCACCATTATTTTCCAGCACTGCCTTATCCCTCTTGGGCATGAAGTTCACCAGAGCTTCACAGGTTGCCACTGGAGTCCTCTTCCACTCCTCCATGATGACATCACCGAGCTAGTGGATGTTAGAGACTTTGTGCTCTTTCACCTTCCATTTGAGGATGCCCCACAGATGCTCAATAGGGTTTAGGTCTGAAGACATGCTTGGCCAGTCCATCACCTTTACCCTCAGCTTCTTTAGAAAGGCAGTGGTCGTCTTGGAGGTGTGTTTGGGTTGTTATGTTGGAATACTGCCCTGTGGCCCAGTCTCCAAAGGGAGGGGATCATGCTCTGCTTCAGTATGTCACAGTAAATATTGGCATTCATGGTTCCCTCAATGAACTGTAGCTCCCCAGTGCTGGCAGCATTAATGCAGCCCCAGACCATGACACTCCCACCACCATGCTTGATTGTAGGCAAAGAAATATGTCTTTGTACTCCTCACCTGGTTTCCGCCACACACACTTGACACCATCTGAACCAAATAAGTTTATCTTGGTCTCATCAGACCACGGGACATGGTTCCAGTAATCCATGTTCTTAGTCTGCTTGTCTTCAGCAAACTGTTTGCTGGCTTTCTTGTGCATTATCTTTAAAAGAGGCTCCCACCCCTTCAAGCTCTGCAGCAATGCCGGCTGCACTTATACATCTATTTCCCAAAGACAACCTCTGGATATGACGCTGAGCACGTGCACTCAACTTCTTTAGTCAATCATGGCAAGGCCTGTTCTGAGTGGAACCTGGCCTGTTAAACTGCTGTATGGTCTTGACCACTGTGCTGCAGCTCAGTTTCAAGGTCTTGGCAATATTTTTATAGCCAAGCCCATCTTTATGTAGAGCAACAATTCTTTTTGTTCATATCTTTAGAGAGTTCTTTGCCATGAGGTGTCATGTTGAACTTCCAGTGGCCAGTATGAGAGTGAGAGCATTAATGCCAAATTTAACACACCTGCTCCCCATTTACACCTGAGACATTGTAACACTAATGAGTCACATGGCATCAGGGAGGGAAAATGGCTAATTGGGCCCAATTTGGATATTTTCACTTAGGGGTGTACTCACTTTTGTTGCCAGCGGTTTAGACATTAATGACTGTGTGTTGAGTTATTTTGAGGGGACAGCAAATTTACACTGATATACAGGCTGTACACTCACCAATTTACATTGTAGCAAAGTGCAATTTCTTCAGTGTTGTCACATAAAAAGATATCAAATATTTAACAAAATGTGGGGGTGTACTCACTTTTGTGAGATATTGTGTATATATATATATATATATATATATATATATATATATATATATATATATATATATATATATATATATATAATTAGTCATATAATCATAATAAAGTTAGTCAACACATACTGGAGCTACTAAATTCAGCCTGGACATCTAGGCTTCAAAGAAGTCTGAGCATGAAAGATTTAAAAAAATAAGAACAAACAGATTAATTTTTAATACATTTTGCAGTAATTTTAGTACAGTAAACTGAAATCTGATTACTTAGATAAAAATACCACATCCCTATATCACCATTGATCTTTCACTGCTTTGTCTAAATAACCGTATAATCTGGTTTATTTGTCTTGTGCTTCCTTGCTTCACAGTCAAAACTCTTTGCATATGCTGTAGTTTGCCCTTTCTTAAAACTTCAGTTATGTTTCAGTAACCCTTGCCAGGCTATCAATCAAAGAGACACGGAGATGTAATTAAATGTTGTTACAGGAGTTCTTAGTTAATCCCTTAGGAGGAGATTAAAATGAATATGGGCTTCAGTGTTTCTTCCATCTGTTAGATCTATGGTTTGCCTTTGTGATGTTGCACTGCAGAGAAAGCATGCATAAAAACAGAGCATCGTTCATTTACTATACAGTATTTTAAAGGCCCTGGAGATTTTGCAGTTCCTGCCAAGAAGTGTGTCATGTGACCTTTACCGCTATACATAATTTATGCAAAATATGCAAAAATTAATAGGTTTATTAGGGTAAAATAAAACACAAACCTCAAAATACTGTGTATGTTCAGAATTAAAAATATTTTGGAAACATACTAGGTTTTGTAGTTGATTAGTTGATTAATCAAACATAGCAACTGTATTGATATTTCATCCTTCACAACTGCCCTAAGCTTTGATACAATTAGGTAAGTCATTTTTTGCCATAGAACAATTTATATTAGCAAAGTATAAATGTGCAGAAACCTATAGCAAAGTAGCAAAAATAGGTGCACATGATCTAGCCACATTAGATGGAAAAAAATAAAAATAAAAAAGCCTATTTGATAGGGCATTGTTTGATTGCTTGCTATAGGATATTGTATGTTGCTTGATAGAAGTCTATTTAATTGCATTATAAATGCTGTCTGTAAATTAGAGATTTGTATGCCGGTTTATGTCTTTCTTTTTTTCTTGCACTGCCTAGTTGTTTGCAAAAAATTTTGCCTGCTTGAAGCTAACTGCAAACTAAAAGTTTGTGACTGTGTGCTAAAGAATTTAAAATTTTCTTAGTATAAGTAGTATAGATTTTGCTTGTAGTAGCTGATCGTTTGCTTGATGTCTTCCAAACTGCTTGCTCGGGGTCTTGCAACTGTCTGATATCTTGCTAGGGTTCTCGTGCTCTTGCTAGCAGCCGCTGCACATTTTGCACTTTGTTAGTGGATCCCTTTTTAAGTATTTCTGAACAATTGTTTTTTTTTTGTTTTTTGTTTTTTTTTTTGCAAGTAATAGCCATGTATAAGTATAGCTATGGATATAATAGCTATAAGAAAATTCGTTGTTATATGTATGTATTTAAGTATGGTCCAGCTGAGTTCCATCAAGAGTGTGTATATCAGCTATATATTTGTTTCTTTTTTCTTTTTTCTTTTTTCCAGCAATAAAAATGTATCTGTGTTTTATAGACAGACAGTCACAATAAACTATGGTTTATGTGGTTTAGTTGCAGACCATGTGGCAGCAAGTGAACAATATCTTTAATATTAAGTAAATTCCAATATATTCTAATTGGTATGGTGGAAACTATTAGATCCTTCATATAGGCAATAAAGGTATGCTTCTCGATAAGCTCTTAAAATAAACTTGTTCTCAGACTAAGCACATTAATTAATGCATATTCAGAACAAGCAGTTAAAAGCATGTTAAAAACAAGCTCTTATTCAACTCTGTGGCTATGGGCATTGTGGAAAAACTCATCTTTAAACTAGCAGTGCTTAAATCACAGCTTTATTTTAAATGGAAGCAGGATCTTGGCAGCCTGTCATCCTTCTAAGGTAAACAAACAGTAGGTCTGTGGTTTGAGGAGGAATTAGTTCACAGTACATACAGATAGAGAGATCAGGGCTGGCTTGTTTTTAAAACTTTTACTGATTAAGAATATATTTTACTGTGCATAGTTTGGGCACAGTTGCACTTTAAGGGGTTTTCTTCTTTTCGCAAGTAAACAGGAACTACTTTTTAACTGATTTATACCCTCTCCAGATCTCTGGCAAAGATCATTAAAGAGAAGGCCAGAACACTTTGAACTGTTTATTATTTTGAAGCAGATACGTTGTATGGGCTTATCGTGCTCAAATTTAAAAACCCTTTTACATCAGGTCTGCCATTTTAATAGTGATATAAATGTATTTCCAAAGAACTGACCTGATAAAGATGGGTAATAATGTTTTAACAGTTCAACTAATCATGACATTTTTAGTGCCTTTGTCAAGGAACTTTTGTCATGCCAGAACTGCTTCTTTCCGCATACAAGTTCATGGGATTGCAAAAACAGCTTGGAGAAGATTGATGCACCCTAGAAGGAGATAAAGTGCAGGCCAGAAGAAAATAAACTACAGATAAAATACACCTGTCAATGAACTGTAAAAGATCCCAAAAGGGACTGAAACAGATCTCAAATGCAGGCTGAAGACAGCTGAAAGCTGTTTTTGCCTATCAGCTAGTTGCAAGATCATGATCATGTGCTTCTAAATAATTGAAAATATTGTATGGTGTTGAGCTGTTTTAATTTAAAATCCTTGCAGAGATTTCTGTGCTAAATGTATAACACTGTTTCCAGGTTGTCTATAAAATGCAGATACAAACAGTATGGCATAGCTGCATTTAAAATATGTAGTAAGACATAAACATGTTCACGTGACTGCCCAAGTAATTCTTTATTGAAGCTGGATGCTCAATAGAAATTCAGTGGCTGTATGTGCTGTGTATGAATGAGTGGAATTCAGGGATGTGGATGCTTTTCATTGCAGCTCATCATTGTTTCATAAAGTGTTTTCTGTTGCCCAACGACCTGTACCAACTGTTATGCATTTGTACACTGCATTCTGCAAACTCTCATAACATGTCTACTACAGTTTCTTTGTCTTTCATATACAGTCCATTTCTTTGACAATAAGCCACTTGTATACTGTATTTCAGTAGATGTCCAAGCAGTATACAATTATATTATTTTTTCAGGGATAAACAATTATATAACCTCAGTGTTCTACAGAGAATCATGACTCCCAGCACTGAAGGGGTTAATATATAATTTTATTTAGATATATGTATATAGTGTATTTATAGGATATTTGCTTAATTTATGTGTTGTAACTCAGATAGAGTTCCTTTTTGCTGTATATGTACAATACACCAAAAGCCATAATTTTATTTTTATTATATTAGCAGGAATCAATTCAGATACGTCCTCTATTATGAAACAAGGGTACACTTTAGAAAACATTAACATGAATACACATAATAATAGGTAATATAAGTTAGTGCTGATTTCAATGAGCTGTGTTTGCATTATTTTGGCAGCAAGACATTTCTACAGAGCTTTAAATGCCTTCATTAAAGTGATTTGAATGGAACACTTGCCAGTTGAGCAATCAGTTGATTGTACCTTATGAGCTGGGTGGAAAGTCAGCTCAGCTATCAAACATCAAAGCAAGAGGGAATTTATTGATTAAATTAAAAGTGGTGTTTTGACAGTACTGTGATCAGTTTGCATATGTGAACTCAGCTGAGACCAGCTCAACTCAGAAAAAAGTTTTGTAAGCGAAGGCAGCAGAAAGCATCTAACAAACTCAACCCTGTGTGATTATTTTTTGCATGTGTATGATCCAGGATGAGTCTGGATTCTCCAGGATGAGTCTGGATTTATTTCAAAATGCTGCTAATTCCATCTCCAAAACCAATAAATCGATCTACCGATTGATTAGTTCATTCTTAAAATCTATTATCACTGAAGACAGATGTAAAAAATAAATAAAAAATGTATCTAATTTATCACATTAGGAAAACAGTCATAGATTACATATGTAATTTTTATCCACTAGAGGAGACTGTGGAAAATGTGTGATGAAGAAATTAATATTTATGCCAGCGGTTAGCCAAACATTGATTAGCTTTCTTGATTAAAGAGTGCTTTTATTCATGGATTATTAATTATCTTTCCACTGTTATATACTATTTTGCATTCTTGCTATTAATATTAGATTTCTCAGTACAAAACAGAATAGACTTACTGTAGACTATGAATTATTTTAGCACCATTATTGCACATTATTTAACTGCACTGGTCTGCCTAATATCCTCTGAAAAAATTGTGAAAAATAATAATAATGAAATTGTATAATATCGTTAAATTTAAAATTGAGGGTGTACATATGGCAAAACTATGCGTTATTCAGAAAAATGTACAGAAAATTATGCTGATAACTGCCTTTGATTTCTGATTGAATGATGCTAGAGATTCTCAGGTTGTTGTTTTGGTATGGCAAGTGGCAAAAATTGAGTCTTACTGTTTATGGAAAAGAGAAACACTCCATATTTTCCTCATGACCAACTCAAACTATTGGCATCTGTGATATTTGGTTGTATATCAGTAATGCAAAACAAAACGAAATATGCATTAAATAAAGGAATATTGTGAAAATTTATGAATATATACAATGATACCATTATTGCATAAAACAGGTCTGTATATACGTGAGAAAAACAGCATTTCCATTTTTCAAACAGAGCATTCTTGGAAAAAGACTAAGAATATTAAAGCACTGGACTTTTTACATAGGAAAGTTTGCCATCCATTTAAAATTCCCTTGGTATACCCCACTGGTGTATGCTTAGATAACTGATAACTATTGTATAAAACAAATGTGTGATTTATAATGCCATTTCGAAAGAGGTTGTGGTTAATGTTTTCAGATGATTGTACAATGTTTGAACTTTAAATGTATCGCAATATGCTTGTTGAAATGGTATGTATGTCTCTTTTTTCCAAGTGTGTGTAAATATAGCTTAAAATAGCTATTCTGTATACATACTATACTGCCAAAAGGGTCCTGCTTAATGTGTACCATTTTAAACACAAAAAAAGGGGGGTAAAATGTATTTGATGTTTAAAAAAAGTTTTTGTTTACAACAAAAAAAAATATATATATATGAAACTCAAACCTAATACAACAAAGACGTCATCTCGACTTTTACACAAAAGAAACCAGCAAATTGGAGATGAATGCTTTTGCATGATACGAAATGCTTTTTCTACGTGTCAAGAATGTATTATCAAAGGATTTCTTTTACCTGGTACTTTGGGATTTATTCAATATGAGGAAATGTGTGATCTTATGGTTGATTTATGTCTACAGTTACCATGAAGACGTGACCCCCAATAAACATTTCTTATAAACCACGTGCAGGTACCCGGATTTCCCGGCTTTTTTTGTGCCAGATTTCTGATCTGTAGTTGTACGTCAAAGAAAATTTATTGATCACTGTGCATTTTGTTATTAATTTATTCGAAGATTACCCTTTAATAAACTGTACTGATTAAAGTGGATCCGATTATATCTTCTTCAACTTCTACCCATAAGAGATTATAAACTTGTTGCAAAGTCTGTACAATGGGTACAAAAGAAAATAAATTACATTTTTTTCCTGCATGCTGCCTGAAGTATGTTGTGATTTGCAGACTACAATTTATTATAAAAAATTATCATATACAAAAAAAAGTTCTATATTGCAGAAAAAAAAAGTGAAAACTAATGCTTCATCATGGTGTTTGTGTATTTATTGCTGTTGTTTGTCTATTTTAGAAGAGCTGTCTGTCATTTGTGTATATTGTGGCTAACCTTTTTACCTTGTATCACTGTAATTTGTTACCCTCCCCTTGCCTGGAATGGCCCTTTGTGTAAAAATCATTGTCCATCATTTGACACCTTTCCTAACACTGAAATATAAATGTTTGTAAATTCTTCATCCATTTTGTCTCTTTGTATGTATCTCTGCTAAGGTGTGGTTTCAATCTGTGACTTAATGTTGGAATATTATAGAACTCCTTGTGCAATAAGGGGTTACATCTTTCAGATGTATTATTCAAGGTTATGTAAACCCCAACAATGAATTTCTCTTATATGGTCCCTTTTGATCTGGTAAACATACCATTGTTTAACATACCATTTTAACATACATACAACATATTTAACATAACATACAAAACATGCCATTTTCTTATACCTGTTTGATAGGTTCAAAAAATCAAGAAATCTTTTCGTCTGATAATTGCCTAAACAATCTTCCTGTTCTGAATCCTTATCAATTATTCCCTGACATAGCTGAGGACTACTGCCCCCCCTTTATAGAGAAAAGCGGGGGCTGTCTGTAGACAGAGCGTTGTCACCCTAGGTCAGGACATGTACTAGTGGTAGAATCACTAGCTGAAAATAATGTAAAACAAACCTAAAAAAACAAATGCAGACACTGGGGATTTTTTGCATCTGTACTAAAACCAGATGCAAAATCTGGTACAGCTCTGCATAGAAACTGCCAGGTTTATTGTCAAAGCTTAATTGAACAAGCTAAAGTAAGAAGCTGATTGGCTACCATGCACAGCTGCACCAGATTCTGAGTGCACCAGTTTTACTAAATCAACCCCACAATGTCTAAAGACTTCTAATCTTTGATATATTAACTGTTGGTTAAGAACTACTTCCTTGTCCATGCAAACCAAAAATACGAAACTGTCTGGAGATTCTTACTCCAGTAGCCCGCTGTTAAGTAATAATGGAACTTTCTTCCATTCTGATAATTACTTGTAGTTGATAATGTAAATGATTACTGCAAAATAATAATGGTTACAAATAAAATATTATTAATAGTAGAATGTACTGCTTATACACAGTATGTTGTAATTTTTCAGGTAAGTTATGGGTATCATCTGCAGGTTGCAGCACTAATCTATTTTGAACTTTGGATCCTTTCCCTTGAAAAAACGCAGAGGGTAAAAATGCTTGTATTTATCATGAGTACATGTAGGGGTTTTCTGCAGGGGTGACCTTTAAAATTTCCATCAGAATGTGTATTCAAAGCCTAACTCCAGCCAAACATTTTAGTTTTTGTCTTGGATAAAGAGTGGGAGAGCTATTGGTCTGCTTATATTTTTGTTCCTGTCGGGGGGGGGGGAGGAGGTTGTCACCCAAACAGGAAGGGAAAGACAGAGAGAAACAAAGTGAGGATGAGTTACTAAAACTTGAGAATGCAAACTCTAGTGCAGCTGTGCATGGTAGCCAATCAGCTTCTAACTTCAGCTTGTTTAGTTAAGCGTTAACAAGAAAACCTGGAAGCTGATTGGTTTCTATGCAGAGCGATGCCAGATTTTTCACTTTTTCAGATGTTTTACCCATCCCAGTCTTCTAAAAATGTGTTGTTGTTTTTTTAATATGTGTTACCATTGTGAAACTGGCAAATAATTTCTTGTGCTGACTGGAAAGTTTCCCAAAAAGGACACAGACTGCAACAAAAAACCTGACATAGTTGCTAACTTCCTTACTCAATGCAGAACTTGTGCCTGGAGTTGGGCTTTAAATACAAATAGAATCCCACTGCAGCACAGTATATCACATTCAGACCGTCTGGAAAGATATAACAATAAATGTTTCGAAGGCCATTTTCCTGGAGCTAGTTTTTAGTTTTGTGCACTATGCACACATCAAGGCAGTGTACTAAAACAAAATTTGTAATAGATAAAAGCATCTTAACGTTGTCGGATTGGGATACCTGAAGTTCATCAGAGAAAAAAAAATCCAGTGCCAGTGAGTGAAAAAAACCCAACTAACAAGACCTACTGTAAGTGGGTGTATATATAGGCATGGTTCAGCAAGATTAAAGCAAACCTGTACTACCACTCCTCGCCTCATAAGAAAATGCTGAATGCCTTGCTGTCATGGTTTTCCAGTGGTTTCAATGTCTTCAGAGTTTTGTATCCAAAAATATATACAGATGATGAGTTCTGAATGTAGTTATACAGGCATACCCCACTTTTAAGTACACAATGGGGTTTATTTACTAAAGCTGGAATGTGCAAAATCAGGCTCACTTCTGCATAGAAACCAATGAGCTTCCAGGTTTTATTACCAAAGCTTAATCGAACAAGCTGGGGTTAGAAGCTCATTGGTTTCTATGCAGAAGGGAGCCTGATTTTGCACTTTCTAACTTTAGTAAAGAAACCCCATTGTGTACTTAAAAGTGGGGTATGCCTGTACTTTGCTTGCTATATGCTTGTTGAGGGTCAGTAACTCAGAAAGCATTAGTTACAAAGATTGGCTTTGTAGAAAAAAAAATATTAGTTTAGTTATGGGAGGTTAGGCTCTGTGATGGGTCTGGGCACCACAAGTAAATATCCACAAAACAATTTTCTTTTAAAAGGACTTTTAAGGTGCCAGTAAATGCAAACAACTCATCTATGGTTAAGATACAATATATTTTTTATTAATACTTACTGTAACTGTTAAAATATTTATTATAAATATACCAATACAGATAAAGTTAATC
The DNA here is from genome assembly GCF_037356315.1 of Lithobates pipiens. NCBI lineage: Eukaryota > Metazoa > Chordata > Amphibia > Anura > Ranidae > Lithobates > Lithobates pipiens. Next base: position 128,242,196 of record NW_027507758.1, read on the forward strand.
ATTTAGTTTTCCAATAATTCCGATAATTGCATTCTCCCTCACTTACTATTACCCTTATACCACAGCTTTCCATATTTTTAGGTATAGGTGATTACAAAAGTTAGATGATCTCATTAAGGCTTTGCTAAGTTGGGTTCTGTTCCAGTGTGTCTTGTTTGGGGTGGACCATGACCATATGTATGTCTCTCTCCTGAGGAAGCAAATTTGTGAAACATGTCAAGATTCTCCCGTTTTCCACCACAGCAGCATAATATCGATAAGGTCTTCCAACTTTTGCTATCATATATATTTTAACCTTCCTAGCGGTATTCCCGAGGGTGGCTTGGGGTTAATTTTCAGTACCAAAAGTAGTAACCCAGAGCCACACTAGGGATGGCATTGCAGTATCCTGCTACAGGTTACTTACCTTGTCCCCCAGAATCATGCAATTTTCCCCCAGCTGTATCCTCCGCCCGATTCATCAATGTTCCAGGCTCCATTCCCTGAGAGCATCATGATGCTTGAGGCGGAGCCTAGCGGCAAATTCAAAAATATACACAATACATAACACACATAACACCCTGTAATCTGTAAGATTACATTACTGTATCAAATCATTTCACCTCCCTTTTGTCCCTAGTGCTTTGTCCAGTGCCCTGCCTACACTTTTATATTATATATACTGTTCTTTCTGCCTGGAAACTTGAGACTGTCCATGGCATCCAAAAAGTGTCCCTTTATGTCAAAGGAGGTTTTGGACAGCTAGATAACAGTAATAGTAACTTAGATTCACTTGCAGAATTGAGTGATAGTGATTCGTGGGGAAATTCATCATCAAAAAGTGATGGCAGCGACAATTCTGCGACTGAGCAAATTTCTGTGTTTTTGATTTGATTACATTATTGAATACATTTCATTATTATTGTGTTATTAATTTTGATAATTATTTACAGTTATTTATTATATTATAATTTATGATTTTGTGTTTCAAACATTATCATACTTGGGATGTCTACTAGACTCTTGTTTGGACAGATTTAAGTGAGTTATTACTAAGAATTACAGGCCTACAATATAAAACGTCAAATTTCTATGCAAAACATTGTACCGCTTTGAGATTCAAAAATCTGACATAACCATGCCACCAGGGAGGTTAATATAAGGAAAGTGGTAGTATATGGGTAATAGAATGGGAGGGAAAATGCAGTTGAAAGACCGTTGTATGAATAATCCAAATCAAATGCTACACCTTTTTTTCTTGGTTAGTGGAGATTTAATTTTCACAAAAGGTTTAGCAATATCAGCCTACATAATTATCTTGTGACAAATTTTCTTAGTGATTACAGTACAGGGAAGTTTTTTTAACAGCAAAATATTTTATTCAAGTTTTCAGTGGCTAAATATCACTGTTGTAAGGGTAAAGTTTAATACCTAAAATGCATGTCAAGAGACATGACACAGAAAACAGACATATGTTGTAATCAATGTGGTTAGGTTCTTATTTCATCCATCATGCTAGCTGAATTGTTCTCAACTGACAAGTTCAGTCTTATTCAGTTTAATGCATAGTTCTGCTTAGGCCCCATGCAAACTAGCTCCTAGAGGAGTTTATTGTTTTGCCAGTAGAAGAAACTAATGTTTCTTCTACTGGCAAACTTCTACTGGCTACTTCCATGCACATTGGGTAGTCTAGAAGCATTTTTTTAAGCTCAGCATTTAGAGGCAGAAAAAAAGGCCTTGTTTTGCATTCCTGAGAGCATTTTTCTTAAAAGCTCCTAAACGATAGTAAAAACAATGGCCACTGGCATTTATTTAAGCAGTGGCGGCTGGTGGTATAATTTTAGTGGGGGGAGGCTGAAAACAATGCACCCACAGCCACCCGCACCAAAACTCCCCCCTCGGTCGGTCACATACAAGACTCACACTTACCCCATCTATGGCACAGGCATAGCTTCCCTACGTCTGGCGGGTTCCCCTTCTCGGCATCACAGCAGCCATGTGTCTCCTCCCTCCTCCTCCTAGGCCAATGGGCTCGCTTTTCCTTTCGGCCAATCTTCACCCTTTTTTGAAGCCTCTTAGATCCTCTGGCTTAAAAAAACCAAAAAAAAACCCCTTTGAAATCTAATGTGTGCGTCTGCCCCTAATGGACCGGCCGTCACTGTATTTAAGGTAGTGTGGAGCCTTAAATTGATGCACTGCTCCTGTGTCCAACTGTTCTGGGGAGCACTGTTTCCTTACTGGATATCATCTGGAAGTGCAGCACAGTCACCATAGGAAACTAATTCTTGTAGATTTACACCTTTCTGCTTAGTGTGCACAAGAATACTGTATATTTCCTGCCTTTTAAGCCTTCATATGGCCCTTTCACCCTGCTTTTTTAAATGCACATATGGCCCATGTCAGCGAATTATCGCTAAATCATACAAAAGAAAGGCTACTATAAAACTGGCCCTTACCACCAAGAGATAACAAGCATTCATTTCTTCTACTGTATTCCCATGCCTATAAATTGGGAGACACAACAGCGGCTGAGTGCAGCCCCACTATGTGGTGGTGCATGTGATGAGCAACACTATGATAAACAACGCTTTGAATTTTGAGAAGTTTCACAGTTTGGCACTTTGATGTTGAGATATGTTGATTGACATTATACTTTTTATATATGATTTTTTCTTTATATAGTTATATATAAAGAAAGGGACAAGGGGGTACCACATCCATATACATTTTTTAGAAAAAGGGAACCTTGGAGCGGACTTTATAGATGCCAGAAAAGGAAAACAACATAATATTAGAAAATGTATTTATTGAACATAGATATAAAAAATTTACAAATTAACTTTAAAAACCACTGGTATTGGCTTCCAGTAGAATAAGCCACACATAGTAAGTGTATTGGTCCTTATTACTGCTTGAATAAGCAGGTCGACATTTTGCTTTCACTTCCTCAGGACCTAATGCCTGACAATAAGCAAGGGATTCTGTGTAAGAAAGGAGAAATAATCATATTTCAAATATGGACAGTGGGCACAAATATACATATCAAAGGTGAAACATCTGCTAACAAACATGAATGAATGCATGGAGGTAATCACTCACATAGAACAACAAAGCTCTCATATGTATGACATGCCCCATGCCATCCCAGGATGCCTGGATCACGCCAAGAATCACATAAATACCCAAAGGAATCAGTAAAAAATCTACATAATATAGAGAGGTATACATACTATGAAAAAACACAAATACCTTTGGATGAAAGTTGAATAAACAAAAAATATATAGTAACGCTAAATTCAGCATATACTCACTTGGCTATGGAGATGTGAAGTTTCAAGGTCAAGCCTAGCGGATATCAGTATAGCAGACTGGTGGACTACAGTGATTGTGAGCTAAAATGAAGCAAGAAAGACCATACATCATTGTGGATATCTAGAAAACCACTATGGAGTATATCTTTAGATAATGAATAGAGGTTATCTCAAAAAAGAAATGAGGCCTCACTAAGATATGATGGGTGACCATCTAAGGAACAATACGGCATAGTTTAAGGTATCCATAGGGAAAACCAAATATATTAATACAATACATATAAGGTTTCTATGGGACTTTTAAAGCACAGCTACACCATATTATATAAAAATATAAATTTTAATACAATTTAGAAAAGACGTGTAAATACATAATTGGAATTAATACAACAAAATAGCACAGAATGAATATAAACAGTTGCAATGCGGATACATCTCAACATGTTTCGCCATACATTATAGGGCTTCTTCAGGAGAACTAATTTATCTCGCATAAGCATATAATCACTAGAATACAAAAAGAGAAAGAATCAAAACACACAAAGAAAACACTGATCAATAAATTTACAATTAACCACTATACAGTATATCATGAGGACCAAAAATTGATTCCAAGAGCTGACCTGTGCATTTCATTAAGACTGTGTGGTTGGATAAAAACAGAGAGCAAACGATGATGCCATAGAGAGGGGTATTGTCACGTATCAGATAAGACCAGAACTGTGTGGACTGCAACAGAGGAAACCCAAACGTGTATAAGTGAAATATGATTTATTAAAGAAAGTGAATAATATGAATACAACCACACAGTGCAATAAACCAACCAACAAAGACCCCCAAACAACAACAGACAGATATGTACAATAAATGGGAAATGCAAGTACCGTAAACGATAGGCAGGCCAGGGTCATACACAGAGGATCAGCAAATAAACAAGGGCAGTCCAGAATCAGAGTCACAAGCCAGGCCAAGGTCATACACGGGGAGATCAGCAAATGGGGTAAGGAACACAGGACAGGGAGAGGATGGATGGATCAGACTTCAGGACAGGAATAATGGTAACAGGTGGGACAGGGTTGGGACCAGGACAGGGAAACAGGATCAGAGCCACGGGTCACAGGTTCAGGGTACAGGAACAGGTTCAGGATCGCAAGCAGCAGGTCAGGGCACAAGGAACAATACCGAGGCAAACATATGACTGCTTGCCAGCTATTTATAGGCCTGTGATTGGCCTCAAGTGACACCTGATTGCAGGAGGTGCTGCCTGCTCCATACTGCCAGGATCCATCCGCTGGTGGACGCCAGTACTGCGGCCCAAAGATGATCTAGCATCAGCAGGGAAAAGCTCTCCTGACAGCTCAAAACTGACAGGAGACACCTGCTGGTGGACCTCAGTACTGCACGCCAAGAGACAGATATTATCAGCGGATGGAACATTTCCTGACAGTACCCCCCCTCAAAGGAGCGGCCTCCGGACGCTCCAACTAGCTGCTGCTGGGACAAGTCCATGGCATCAAGCTGGGCAACAGGCAGAGTCATAACAGGTTTAGCAGCAGGCACATCAAGCGAGGCAGCGGGTACATCAAGCTGGGCAGAGGGCACAGGCACTTCAAGCTGGTGAAATGGGCACCGCAGGCTGGACAGCGGGCACCGGCACTTCAGGCTGGACAGCGGGCACCGGCACTTCAGGCTGGACAGCGGGCACCGGCACTTCAGGCTGGACAGCGGGCAGGAACACCTCAGGCCGGGAGGCAGGCACATCAGACCGGGAGGCTGCAGGGCAGGCACCGGGACGGCAGGCTGGAAGGCATCGGACTGGCAGGCCGGGACATCAGACTGGAAGGCATCGGACTGGCAGGCCGGGACATCAGACTGGAAGGCATCGGACTGGCAGGCCGGGACATCAGACTGGAAGGCATCAGACTGGCAGGCCGGGACATCAGACTGGAAGGCATCAGACTGGCAGGCCGGGACATCAGACTGGAAGGCATCAGACTGGCAGGCCGGGACATCAGACTGGAAGGCATCAGACTGGAAGGCATCAGACTGGCAGGCCGGGACATCAGACTGGAAGGCATCAGACTGGCAGGCCGGGACATCAGACTGGAAGGCATCAGACTGGCAGGCCGGGACATCAGACTGGAAGGCATCAGACTGGCAGGCCGGGACATCAGACTGGAAGGCATCAGACTGGCAGGCCGGGACATCAGACTGGAAGGCATCAGACTGGCAGGCCGGGACATCAGACTGGAAGGCATCAGACTGGCAGGCCGGGACATCAGACTGGAAGGCATCAGACTGACAGGCCGGGACATCAGACTGGAAGGCATCAGACTGGCAGGCCGGGACATCAGACTGGAAGGCATCAGACTGGAAGGCCGGGACATCAGACTGGAAGGCATCAGACTGGAAGGCCGGGACATCAGACTGGAAGGCATCAGACTGGCAGGCCGGGACATCAGACTGGAAGGCATCAGACTGGAAGGCCGGGACATCAGACTGGAAGGCCGGGACATCAGACTGCAAGACATCAGACTGGAAGGCCGGGACATCAGACTGCAAGGCATCAGACTGGAAGGCCGGGACATCAGACTGCAAGGCATCAGACTGGAAGGCCGGGACATCAGACTGCAAGGCGTCAGACTGGAAGGCCGGGACATCAGACTGCAAGGCGTCAGACTGGAAGGCCGGGACATCAGACTGCAAGGCGTCAGACTGGAAGGCCGGGACATCAGACTGCAAGGCGTCAGGCTGGAAGGCGTCAGGCTGGAAGGCCGGGACATCAGGCTGGAAGTCGTCAGGCTGGAAGGCCGGGACATCAGGCTGGAAGTCGTCAGGCTGGAAGGCCGGGACATCAGGCTGGAAGTCGTCAGGCTGGAAGGCCGGGACATCAGGCTGGAAGTCGTCAGGCTGGAAGGCCGGGACATCAGGCTGGAAGTCGTCAGGCTGGAAGGCCGGGACATCAGACTGCAAGGCATCAGACTGGAAGGCCGGGACATCAGACTGCAAGGCGTCAGGCTGGAAGTCATCAGGCTGGAAGGCCAGGACATCAGGCTGGAAGGCCGGGACATCGGGCTGGAAGTCGTCAGGCTGGAAGGCCGGGACATCAGGCTGGAAGTCGTCAGGCTGGAAGGCCGGGACATCAGGCTGGAAGTCGTCAGGCTGGAAGGCCGGGACATCAGGCTGGAAGGCCGGGACATCAGGCTGGAAGTCGTCAGGCTGGAAGGCCGGGACATCAGGCTGGAAGTCGTCAGGCTGGAAGGCCGGGACATCAGGCTGGAAGTCGTCAGGCTGGAAGGCCGGGACATCAGGCTGGAAGTCGTCAGGCTGGAAGGCCGGGACATCAGGCTGGAAGTCGTCAGGCTGGAAGGCCGGGACATCAGGCTGGAAGTCGTCAGGCTGGAAGGCCGAGACATCAGGCTGGAAGTCGTCAGGCTGGAAGGCCGGGACATCAGACTGCAAGGCATCAGACTGGAAGGCCGGGACATCAGACTGCAAGGCATCAGACTGGAAGGCCGGGACATCAGACTGCAAGGCGTCAGACTGGAAGGCCGGGACATCAGACTGCAAGGCGTCAGGCTGGAAGGCGTCAGGCTGGAAGTCGTCAGGCTGGAAGGCCGGGACATCAGACTGCAAGGCATCAGACTGGAAGGCCGGGACATCAGACTGCAAGGCGTCAGGCTGGAAGGCGTCAGGCTGGAAGGCCGGGACATCAGGCTGGAAGGCGTCAGGCTGGAAGGCCGGGACATCAGGCTGGAAGGCGTCAGGCTGGAAGGCCGGGACATCAGGCTGGAAGGCGTCAGGCTGGAAGGCCGGGACATCAGGCTGGATAGCAGGCAGATGATTGGCAGAATCAGGAGGGTGATCAGGTTCGGCTGGCATGCAGGCAGACTGGAGCAGGTTGGTTGGTGTGGAGGCAGGTTGCGTTACTGGCAGGATCAAATGGGTAGGAAAGAACTTCCGTTTCTTTTTAGATTTAGCTACTGAAGGCCTGTAGGTAGCTGCAGATCTATAGGTAGGGGATGAAGAAGACTGGAGAGAAGGGTTGGAATATGGCAGGGAAGAGGTAACAGTGGCTGGGGGAAGTTCTTGAGGGATAGTGGGCCGTAGTAAAGAGGCCGTTGGATTAAAGGCAGGATATGTGCAGCAGGAAGAAACAGGGTATTGATATTTGGTGGGAAGTAGAGTATATTGGGCTGAAACTGAGGTTGCCATAGGTGATGGAGGAAGAGACTCTTGGGCAGGCGGGTGTTTGGTAGCAGAGAGGGTAAGTTGTGGGCTGGCTGTGGCCGATTGCAAAATACCAGACCATGCTAAAAGTAGTGGTTGTACAAACTGCGGGTTACAGACTGCCTGTCTAACAAGGGATTGTACGGAATCAACACATTCTATTATCATCTGTTGGGAACAGGCTGTGTAATGCTCAAAAAAGTAAGGGGAATCATCTTCCAGAAGCCATACCAGTGATGCGACTTGATTAATACTGAAGGGGGGAGAAAAATCATCCTGGCCCTCTGGGATGCAGGGCAGGGCCAGCTCTGTGCAGATTTTAATTAACGGCTGAACATCCCCAAACAACATACAGCCCTGATCAACCCAGGAGTGAGCTAAGCGAATGGTTTCCAACAGCTGATCACTGGTCCACCCTTTCAGTGTCTGGCGGAGATAGTCACCACTCTCAGACGCCAACAAAGCATAATAACGGATTACCTCTAAATTCATTTCAGTAAGCAACCTGAACCAAGATGGTTCCTCTGTGTAGCCACTTCTGGTCAGGGATGGGCCTCGGTATTCTGTCACGTATCAGATAAGACCAGAACTGTGTGGACTGCAACAGAGGAAACCCAAACGTGTATAAGTGAAATATGATTTATTAAAGAAAGTGAATAATATGAATACAACCACACAGTGCAATAAACCAACCAACAAAGACCCCCAAACAACAACAGACAGATATGTACAATAAATGGGAAATGCAAGTACCGTAAACGATAGGCAGGCCAGGGTCATACACAGAGGATCAGCAAATAAACAAGGGCAGTCCAGAATCAGAGTCACAAGCCAGGCCAAGGTCATACACGGGGAGATCAGCAAATGGGGTAAGGAACACAGGACAGGGAGAGGATGGATGGATCAGACTTCAGGACAGGAATAATGGTAACAGGTGGGACAGGGTTGGGACCAGGACAGGGAAACAGGATCAGAGCCACGGGTCACAGGTTCAGGGTACAGGGTACAGGAACAGGTTCAGGATCGCAAGCAGCAGGTCAGGGCACAAGGAACAATACCGAGGCAAACATATGACTGCTTGCCAGCTATTTATAGGCCTGTGATTGGCCTCAAGTGACACCTGATTGCAGGAGGTGCTGCCTGCTCCATACTGCCAGGATCCATCCGCTGGTGGACGCCAGTACTGCGGCCCAAAGATGATCTAGCATCAGCAGGGAAAAGCTCTCCTGACAGCTCAAAACTGACAGGAGACACCTGCTGGTGGACCTCAGTACTGCACGCCAAGAGACAGATATTATCAGCGGATGGAACATTTCCTGACAGGTATATTGTCAACAGGAACTGCACCCTTTAGGATTCATCTTTTTAGTTGGAAATATATATATATATATATATATATATATATATATATATATGTGTGGCAAAGATCCAATAGATCAATAGAAAGTATATAACCCACCCAGTAAAATGCATACCTCCAATTTTTTGAGTGAAGACAAGATGACCAAACTTTCAATGGAAATAATTATAAAGAACCTTCAATATATCGACTTCAGTATTTTGATGTTGATGAGAAGCCCTGAAAGAATTGCATCTAAAATGGTGCAAAAAAATCCAAAAAGGGAAACTAACAGTATAACAATACAGAGGTACCCATCTATAAATAGAGACAGAGAAAGTTCCATAAATAAATTAAGATATGTAGAATAAAAAGAAGAGGGGGGAAGTTTTTTGTTCATCTCCTATTGATATACCATTAAAGTTTTACCTGTTTGGCAGCAAATCCCTCTCAAATGGATCAGCCATAGAGACTGATCTCAGCAGTCTTTTATAGCCCTCTCCACCTCATTTGGCGCCAAAACTTTGGTGCCAAAAACGAGGTGAGGACACTTTAAACGTCAACACAAAGGCGCCGTTGCGCCGGAAGTCATGCCCATGGGCCGAAAAGGACGCCATTGCGTCGGAAGTGACGCCCGTGCTGCTAACCGGAACAAGCATCACAGCAAGCGCAATTGAACAGGAAATGACGACCAAACTGCAACCCCACATCGGAAATAGCTAAAAGGGTATCAAAAGGACACCAGACAATAACAGTTCACAAAAGCGACCAAAATTATTGGCCACCAAGATGATGCTGGAAGATAGAAAAAATATAATAACTAACCAGCTCAAGGGCTGAAGGGTAATCAGACCTGTTAGATGTATAAACAACACATTCCGTTAGATGAATCAACAACAATAAAAAAGAATGTCATCTCAACATTGCTGCAGGTCCGCACTAGCACCGAAAAAGACCAAAAGGGGATTAGAAAGATAAACTCCCCCAGATAAAGATGGCATGGGTACTATGGTGCTCGCACATGCTCAGTATGTTCTCAGTCTCCGGCTGGATTGCGGAAGTGTGCACAGATACTTAGAAGAATAATACATTTCTTTCTTCCTCACCTAGAGTAATGGTGAGGGATTTAACCTTTGCCCAAAAGGAAAGTGGCGTGTTATCCGCCTATAGAAATCTATATATAAAGAAAGTGCCAAGGGGGTGCCACATTCATAGAAATTTGCTTGAAAAAGGGAACGTTGGAGCGGATAAAGGAGCGTTGTGGTAATGAACACTACTGATTACCATGAAATGTGTATGACCATCCTATCAAACAGGGATTGGTATGCTTTCATACCATTGGAGAAAGCATAAGAATTCAATCATGAATATGATGCATTGATACTTAATGCTTTTGCAATGGGAACAATAGATTAAGAGATATATGAAGCCCTAAAAAAAATCCCTTCCCAAGAACGGTGTCCTTCTATTCCCTACCAAAGACACATAAAAACAATACAAAACCGCCGGGACATCTAATAATATCTGAAATAGGGGCAAAAACTGAGAAAGGGAGTCGTTTAGTCAACATTTTCCTACGACTGCACGTCCTTGAACTTCCATCATATATAAAGGATACTGGGGATCTCCTTAAAAAACTCTTCAATGTCACTGTACCTGCGGATAGTATACTTGTATCCATTGATGTAGAGTCACTTTATTGTAGTATTCCACATGCCATTGGAATTTCTGTAGTGAATGAATTTCTTTACAAGATGGATCGAGTGACACAACCTCATAATACCTTTATATTACAAATATTACAACACATACTTACCAGAAATATCTTCACTTTTGATGGGTCCCACTACCTCCAGGTACAGGGGTTTGCGATGGGGACCTGTTGTGCCCCATTGTACGCCAACCTGCACCGGGGGATGGGAGTGTACTCTGTTTTCCGACTGTTCCTTGTCTATATATCTGTCCAGGATTTTATGCTGGTACAGATATATAGACGACATTTTCATTATATGGAATTCCAGTAAAACTGACCTGCTGGTATTTTTGGGCAGGAAGATAGAGTAAGAATAGTCACCACTTTTTCAAACAATCGTGAGATTGTGAAAAAACTGTGGAGAAACACTGGCACCTCCTTACAGGGGACCCAATTGTAAATAAATACATTGCAGACTACCCCCAGATCACGCATAAAAAATGTAGATCATTAACAGACCGTCTAGTATATACTCACTTTCATGAATCCTGGGGACAGGCTGAGAATGTGATGGGTATATTTAAATGTGATAACTGTGAATATTGTGACTGGATCTTATAGGAAGAATCATTCTTGCTGCCAAATGGATGTGTACATAGGATTAAACAGTATGTAGATTGTCAGACTAAATGTGTAATTTACATTGCATTGTGCAAATGCGGATCTTTTTATATAGGAAAAACCTTTAGAATTTTTTGGAGAAGGATCGATGACCATATTTGCTACATTAGGAGGAATCTTTTGTACACCCCCATTATCAGGCATGTTGCTCTCCAGCATAGACATGACACCTCGATGATTCAGTTCACAGTTCTGGAGAGAATCACTGAGGATCCTAGGGGTGGCAATGTAGACAAAAAGCTATTACAACGGGAGGCCAGGTGGATATTCAATTTAGATGCCATCTCTCCTCCTGTCTTAAATGAAGCTTTAAGTTATAAGCCTTTTTTAGGCTAAATAATTAAATAAAAATCTCTCTTTTACCTTCAGACATTTTCAAATTATGATGGATGAGGACAGACGATACTAATACATATTCTTATGGATACTATGCCTTCAATTCAACTGTGATGTGGTCCGTATAGTAACTTGGTCTAATCATGAAATTTAATATAATAATAATAATATAATATAATAATTTGGATTAAATATTTGTGAATGGTTTTTATAAAGAAAATGAAAGGTGTGGCAGTGAGTATTTGAATAATGCATTGTCAGGATTGATTCTAATGTAATGTGATGCATCACTTGTGGCATGCTCCTTGCCTTTCCCCAGTGGTGGCCGGATGCTGAGTCTCCCTTTTCTGTAGCCTGTCGGTTCTCTAATTGGGGGAACCCCTGGATGGACAATATCTGGCTTTGGTGGGACTGATTGTCATTAACAGGCCTAGGTGGTGGTGGCGCGGTGGTAGGAGTTGGGGGGATAACATCTTTTCCCCATTCACTGAAGCCAATGGATGTTTTACCCATTAGATGAATTAATAATGCTCCCAATATTCAGTTCCCTTTAGCTGGCTTATTCTGTTTTATTCCTAATAAGTACCAATTAAATGCTAGTGCGCAGGTGCACACTTAAGCAATCCAGCCCGGAGACTAAGAACATACTGAGCACGTGTGAGCGCCATAATGCGCATGCGCACAAGCGACTAATCTATTCCATCTATCTAGGGCCATTTATCTGAGGGGAGTTTATATTTCTAATCCCCTCCCCGCTTTGCGGTCTTTTTCTGTGCTTGTGTGGACCTGCAGCAATGTTGAGATAACCGTTGGAGCAGCCTAATATCTGTTCCTCTAGGTTATCTGATGCTTGTCTTTCTAAGTAATTTGTTTCTTCGTTCTCCCTTTGCTGGTGTTCATTTTGGTATTGTTCATTCAGCTGTAAGTAATAATTGCTGATGAGCTATCTGATCTGAAATGAAGGTACACACTATAAATAGCTCACTGCTACATAGAGGTGGTACTCTGCTGGACTTCTGGTGACAGGTCTGTGATAATAATTCTATATTGCTGTTTAGGACACTTGATTGGCCTTCACTGATATTTTAATGATTTGTGGTCACTATGGAAATTACTTTAGATATTTGTTTTTTTCAGACTCTTTATGTGGAGCAATAGGCTATTTTCTGAAAGGAGTGTTTTGCCTTATCAGCACAGTGCCCTGGAATATTTTGACCAGTAGACCTTGGGTGAGTCTGTATTTAGGCACACTTTTATTTATTATTTAATAATATATTTCATTTCCCTATGGATACCTTAAACTGTGCCGTATTGTTCCTTAGATGGTCACCCATTATATCTTAGTGAGATATTTTTCCAGCATATGTCCTGAGGCCTCATTTCTTTTTTGAGATAACCGCTATTCATTATCTAATGATATACTCCATAGTGGTTTCCTAGCTATCCACAATGATGTATGGTCTTTCTTGCTTCATTTTAGCTCACAATCACTGTAGTCCACCAGTCTACTATACTGATACCCGCTAGGATTGACCTTGAAACTTCACATCTCCATAGCCAAGTGAGTATATGGTGAATTTAGGGTTACTATATATTTTTTGTTTATTCAACTTTTATCCAAAGGTATTTGAGTTTTTTTTATAGTATATATACCTAGCTATATTATATAGATATTTCACTGATCCCTTTGGGTATTTATGGGATTCTTGGCACAATCAGGGCACCCTGGGATGGTCTGGGGCATGTCATACCTCCATGCATCATCTATTCATGTCTGTTAGCAGATGTTTCACCTTTAATATGTATATTTGTGGCCACTGTCAATATTTAAAATACGATTATTTCTCCTTTCTTATGCAGAATCCCTTTGTTTGTTGTCAGGCATTATTTACTGAGGAAACGAAAGTTAAACGTTGACCTGCCATATTCAAGCAGTAATAGGGACCGATACACTTAGTATGTGTGGCTAATTCTACTGGAAGCCAATACCAGTGCTTTTTAATGTTATATTGTCAATTTTTTATATCCATGTTCAATAAATACATTTTCGAATATTATGTTGTATTCCTTTTCTTGTACCTTTAGTCCGCTCTTCTTTATATAGTTTTTAATTTATTTGCACTGAATACCTTGAGGCATTGCTCTTTATGGTTATATTTGGCTTGTTTATGTTTATTTGAGTCACTGCTGCACAGAATTTGTTTATTGATAGTGAACAGTGGTGTATTTTATAAAGAGAATGCCTTGTATCATGTGAAAAGAATATAAGACATTTTCTGAATGGACAAAGTCAAGAACCAGCATCTATATGAGAGGTGAACTCACAGGAGCTGCGCCAAAAGATCAAAGTTGACAGTGGTATCCAGAATAATACAACTAACACGTTTAGCATCCCCAAAAGCCCTTTGGATGTAGTACACCAAGAATACAAAAAAAGGTAACTAAGCTGAACACAGCAGACATAAATACCTGTAAAATATCTTGGAATACAATACAAGACACAAGACTGGTAACACAGGACACTGGCAAAAATGTTTGTTAGGGTCATCCCTAGAGGGTACCCATATAACCCCTCTATGGGACTCCCGTTTTTTAGCAAGCAATATGGAGTAATCAAGATTGAGAGGGGAGGAACCTGGGTCCTGTAGTGTTTGGACTACAAGATAAGAAATTTACAGGTAAGACAAAATTCCTATTATCTTAATGGTACAATACAGGGCACAGGACTGGTATTCATAGACCATAGGACATACCCACCCAATTTAACTGAGGGGTAGGCAACAACACCTCAACATAGAACTATCAATAGGTCCACAAAAAACACAATGTTTTAACAAACCCATGCAATATACTCAAATAATAACTTGAAGCACCTTTGGAAAACGCTCACATCAGCTGAGGCCTGAACATTCTCTTGGTACACCTTGGCAAACATGTGAACAGAGGAACAGGTGGCAGCCTTGCAAATCTGGGATACAGATGCTTGATGCTGAAAAGCTGATTGGAAAGGGAGGAACCCTTACTTAAGATTGTGGGCCCTGGAAATAAGTTGTCTGGTCTATGCGGCAAGAGTGGAGTGGGAAGCAAGGTGTTGTCTATGAGGAACTTTAGGAACTCCATCTTGTGGCTCTAACATCTTTAACTACATCCAGATAATGTAACACAATTTCCTTGTCTTGTTTTGAGGTAGAACAGAAGGAAGAGAGGATGATGTCCCCATTGAGGTGGAAAGAAGGTAGGTTACCTTGGGTAAAAGGGAAGTTTTTGGTCTCAAAACCACCGTGTTCTTGCGCACAACAGGAGAGAACTGATAACTAACAGATGGCAATCAAAAAGTCAACTTAAAAAAAAAAACTGGGGTCTTCCAACAGAATATCTCTAATCAGTTCAAATGGGAGTCTCTAAAGAGCAGAGAGCACTAGATTGAGATTTCAAGGTGACACAGGAGGTCATATTGGGAAAATTATATGAACAACACACAGAGAAGTTTTGATAAGGGAAGTTTATTTCCAGTAGACATGTGCGCTTCGTTTCGTACGAATCTCAAATTCGTACGAATTTCTCAAAAATTCGTACATTCGGGAGGATCCAAAATACGAATTGCCGTGCGTCCGAATTCTGTACGGAATACGAACTTTTGTTTACGAATTCCGGATCTCAGTCATTATGCTTATTTTGACTTGCAGAAGACTTATGTGATAGAAGTCAATGTAAATTGCCTGAAGACATCAGTGAAGGACTTTCATCCTCTCTGGGCAGGCTGCCAAGAAAAGAACAAAATTATACAATGTATCTTCTTCAATGGGCTGAACTCCGTGTGTAGAAGTTCTCAGTTTAACCATTTAAAGTCTAAATCTTTTCTGACACTTGTTGCTTACAAGTAAAAATCCAGTATTTTCTGCTAGAAAATCACTCAGAAGCCCCAAAAATTATATATATTTTTTTAGCAGAGACCCTAGGGAATAAAATAGCGGTTGTTGCAATATTTTATGTGACATGGTATTTGCGCAGAGGTCTTTCAAACGCAAGTTAGCCCTTTATCACGGTGCTGGTGTCATTGCTGTATGTCACGCTGCTAATGTCACTGCTCCCTAGAGGTCGACCAAAAAAAAAAGGGCTAACTTGCGTTTGAAAGACCTACTGGATTTTTACTTGTAAGCAACAAGTGTCAGAAAAGATTTAGTCTTTAAATGGTTAAACTGAGAACTTCTACACAGGGAGATCAGCCCATTGAAGAAGATACATTGTATCATTTTGTTCTTTTCTTGGCAGCCTGCCAGAGAGGATGAAAGTCCTTCACTGATGTCTTCAGGCAACTTACATTGACTTATATCACAGAAGTCTTCTGCAAGTCATAATAAGCATAATGAGCAATGTTTTTGCCTTTAAATTCATCATAAAGAACGTTTGTACACGTTAACGACAATTCGTATTTCGTACGAAACAGAACGGAATTTCGGACACGAAATACGAAGTACGAATTAATTTTATTACGAATCTAAACGGAACAGAACGAAACGAATTTATTGACGGCGCACATGTCTAATTTCCAGTAGTGAAGGTTGGGAGAGGATATAAATATATGGGTAACCTTGTTAGCTCTCTTGTCTCTCAGACTTTGCCTGGGGAGGATGTGTTTGAAGCTGCTTTTTGACCTCCAAAGCCAGAAGCCTGGGGAGGCCACACATGTGCTTTAAGGAGCTAGGCTTGGAAGACCTGAAGCATAATCTGCCTTGCTGGAGTTGCTGCAGAGAAGGAGGGATGCTGAGTTTTGGAATGGAGTATGATGGCGGTGGTGTCCTGAGAAGCTGGGTTATATTTGGAATGTCACAGGAAATCTGGAAGCTCATTCACTGAGAATAAAACCATTGTGTCTGTTCTAGAAGTTTTGTTTGAAGAATAGTGTCACTTGGCTGAATGGTCCTCTTTTGTATTGCTGTGATTTTGCACCGTGTTTTATCCTGAGCCCCACCCCTCTCCGAAATAGCATGAGAAGAAAATTAAGGCTCTCTGGGGAATTGTAATGGGGTTCTTGGGAATTCTTTTTAAGGGGTTCTTGGACTAAATTTTATTGGCAGATATCCCAGCACTCCTTTGCTTTGGAGTAGGGACAAGCTGCTTTCCATGCCAATCTCAGTGTAGGACTGCTTGATACCCTCTCTAAGAAGAAGATAAGTATAGATTTGAATGTGTTGCTTTCTGCTGGCCATACACTGGTTGATTTTTATATGAACACTTGTTTGAAAAATCTCATCAGTACATTTAATAATGCCTAAAGACATGTGGTGAATGTAATTCAAAAGAAATTTAAGATTTCCTTCGCTTTTAACATTCAGTTTTGGAATGAATGGAATTTCTTGAACAAAAAACACATACAATGTTACAAATTTGTTCCAGAAAATCAAACAAGGTTTTGAAAATGGGAACTATTGAATGAAATTCTACTATTGCATGGCCAACTTTATGTTGGGGGTTAGAGATAACGGCTTGTTAAAGTTTAGCTAGGTTAATGGTTTGTTTAAATCCCTCAGGCAGATTGTACCTGATCAGTAGCTTTCCAAAGGATTCCATGGGGCTATTTCCTGTTTTGGAAGATGGTGCTAGCAGGATATAAATAGAAAGTGGAAGCTAAAGGCTAAATGCACAGTTGCATTGTAAAAAGGCATTGAAGAGGAGGAGAAATCGCATTATCATTTTGTTGAAAAAAAAAATTTTTTTTACTTCATATTTTCTTATTCTGAGCATATCCTATAGACCTATTTTATGAATTTCCTGCAGCTGTGTTCAGTCTCTAGCGGTAGATGAATATCACAATTTTATTATGAATACAATGCAAAGGCATGATTGCATGAGTGTACAGGGAAGACAGTGTTGCAGCTGAATTGAGCAAACTATGTTACACTATGAAAGAAATTTATTTTGGATAGAGTTAGCTGGTAGGGTCACCAGGGGTAATTTAACTGAAAATAGGAAATGTAAAAACAATTAACTCTTTACACTACAGAAAGAGTGCCACAGCATATTTGGTTTAAAGCAATATTTACCCCGAAAACAAACATGTATTATATTGCAGCTTACCAATTAACCATCACCTTCCCCCCTGTATTGGTGATCATAGCAGTGTAGTTGTTTCCCCCCCTATTGGTGATCACCGATGCTGCCGCACCACTCTTTCTCACTCCCTAGGCTGGCACTTTACTTGTATTGTGATTTGAGATCCTTCCACCCACATTACAGTCTCTCTCTCTCTTTAGTGCTGGGTGTTAGAACACACATCCTGTTGCCAATCTGCTACCCATATGGTGCAAAAAGAGGTCGCACATAGAGGCCCGAGGGGCAAATGTAGTTTATGAGCTGCGTGTTGGGTGCCAGGGCTCTAGGATTTAGTTACTAGTATAGTGTTCTGTGTACATAAATAATATTTACAGTGTCCACTGGAAAATATACAATATTTGCAGTTTATAGTGTCTAGGACGATATGTTACTAAATTCTGAGTGGAAAATATGTTTTCAGGTCCTTGGTAACCTATTGAAAAGCACATCGCTTAGTAACAGGCTTCCAGTGGACAGCATATACATCTCCTTGATGCTTCCCAGGTAAAATTATACTGCTTTCTTAACTCCGTAGAAACGATAGAACTGGTTTATAGGGGTTCATTTAATAAAGGCAAATATATTGCTGACTTTACAAGAGAATTTGCACTTTAAAAGGAAATTTTCCCACAGCTTTCTGAATTTGGCTAAAATTCACTTTGCAAAGAATACTCAAGTTAAAAAAGCAGTATTTGCGCTTGCACATGATTGGGTTTTGGAAGTCTGCAGAGCTTCACCCCATTCAATTAGATAAGGACAAATTTCCTTGAAAAGTGAACAGATAATTTGCCCTTACTCAATCACATGATGCCCAGTAGGGCATTCAAAATTTAGTTCCAATAATCAGTTAAAAAAATATATATATCAACCAGACCCTAGTACTTAGTAAGAACTTTACATTAATCGATATGGTTTTGTTTTGCTAGATTGATATTTTCAATTTGTATTGTAGTGTATTCAGCTTTGAATTCAGCTTTGATGAAAAGATAAGGGACTGAACTGGGACAGGGATAGAAAACATTAAATTATCCGAGTAGATGTTAAAAACAATGTGGAGACCTATCACTGCTAGTTTATAACTGCTGGGTGGCTAGTAGATTAACCACTTCAGGACCGCCGTATTGCCATTGTACGTCAGCACAATGGCACAGGCAGGCACAATCACGTAGATTTACGTGATTGCCTTCCAGCGGGTGGGGGGTCCGATCGGACCCCCTCCCGCTGTTTACGGCGGTCCGATTCGGTCCAGGAGCGCTCCGCGATGAGGGGATGGCCGTTGGTTTTCGGCCACCCCCTCTGGATCGCTCCTGGCCAATGAGAAGCTTCCTCCCCTGTGTATTGTTTACACAGGAAGGAGGAAGTGATGTCATTCTCCTCGGGGCGGTCTTTTTGACCGGACTACGAGGAGAAGACTAATAGTAAGTGTGCACCAACACTACACTGACATGTAGGTACACACAGGCACACAAACCCCCCCCGATCCCCCCCCCCGATCGCCCCCCGAACCCCCCCCGCCCCCCCTCCCCCCCAGTCACAGTGTCACTGATTGCATTGATCATTTCTTTACTGATCAATGCATTCAGTGTCAGTTGTGACAGTAAAAACTGTCAGGACAGTTAGTGTTAGGTCCAGGGTAGCCCCCTATCACCCCCCAATAAAGATTTAACCCCCTGATTGCCCCTAGAGTTAACCCTTTCACCCCCTTTTGCCAGTGTCACTAAGCGATCATTTTTCTGATCGCTGCATGTGTCGCTAGGTAGCTAGTTATTTTTTTAGGTTCACCGCCAGGTTTTTATATCGCTAGGTACCCCGATATACTACCCAATAATGGTTTTAACCCCCTGATTGCCACTAGTTAACCCTTTCACCCCCTTTTGCCAGTGTCACTAAGCGATCGTTTTTCTGATCGCTGCATTAGTGTCGCTACAGTCGCTAGGTAGCTAGTTATTTTTTTGGGTTCACCGCCAGGTTTTTATAGCGCTAGGTACCCCGATATACTACCCAATAATGGTTTTAACCCCCTGATTGCCGCTAGTTAACCCTTTCACCCCCTTTTGCCAGTGTCACTAAGCGATCATTTTTCTGATCGCTGCATGTGTCGCTAGGTAGCTAGTTATTTTTTTAGGTTCACCGCCAGGTTTTTATATCGCTAGGTACCCCGATATACTACCCAATAATGGTTTTAACCCCCTGATTGCCGCTAGTTAACCCTTTCACCCCCTTTTGCCAGTGTCACTAAGCGATCGTTTTTCTGATCGCTGCATTAGTGTCGCTACAGTCGCTAGGTAGCTAGTTATTTTTTTAGGTTCACCGCCAGGTTTTTATAGCGCTAGGTACCCCGATATACTACCCAATAATGGTTTTAACCCCCTGATTTCCGCTAGTTAACCCTTTCACCCCCTTTTGCCAGTGTCACTAAGCGATAATTTTTCTGAACGCTGCATCAGTGTCGCTAGTGTCGCTAGGTAGCTAGTTATTTTTTTAGGTTCACCGCCAGGTTTTTATAGCGCTAGGTACCCCGATATACTACCCAATAATGGTTTTAACCCCCTGATTGCTGCTAGTTAACCCTTTCACCCCCTTTCACCAGCGATCACAGTATAAGTGTCACTGGTGACGCTGGTTAGCCAGTTAGTTATTTCCCCGTCAGGTTTTTATATAGCACCAGGACCCCCATATACTACCTAATAAAAATTTGAACCCCCTGATTGCCCCTAGTTAACCCTTTCACCACTGATCACCGTATAAGTGTTACGGGTGACTCTGGTTAGTTTGTTTTTTATATATAATCCGGAAGGCAGTGCTTGGTTTTCGGGGTCCCGTACGTGGCTAGGCTCCCAAAAAGTCCCCCACATGTGGTATCCCCGTACTCGGGAGAAGCAGCAGAATGTATTTTGGGGTGTCATTTCACATATGCCCATAGCATGTGTGAGCAATATATCATTTAGTGACAACTTGGTGCAAAAAAAAAAAAGTTTGTAATATTCCCGCAACTTGTGGCAAAATATAAAATATTCCATGGACTCAACATGCCTCTCAGTAAATAGCTTGGGGTGTCTACTTTCCAAAATGGGGTCATTTTGGGGGGTTTTGTGCTATTTTGGCATTTTATGGCCTTCGAAACTGTGATAGGTAGTGAGGAGTTAAATCAAAAATTTGCACCCTTAGAAATCCTGAAGGTGGTGATTGGTTTTCGGGGTGCCATGCGCGACTAGACTCCCAAAAAGTCCCACACATGTGGTATCCCCATACTCGGGAGAAGTAGCGGAATATATTTTGGGGTGCAATTCCACATATAACCATGGCATGTGTGAGCAATATATCATTTAGTGACAACTTTTTGTAAAAAAATTTTTATTTTTTTTTTGTCATTATTCAATCCCTTAGGACAAAAAAAATAAATATTCAATGGGCTCAACATACCCATCAGCAATTTCCTTGGGGTGTCTACTTTCCAAAATGGGGTCATTTGGGGGGGATTTGTACTGCCCTGCCATTTTAGCACCTCAAGAAATGAGATCGGCAGTCATAAATTAAAAGCTGTGTAAATTCCAGAAAATGTACTCTAGTTTGTAGACGCTATAACTTTTGCGCAAACCAAAAAATATACGCTTATTGACATTTTTTTTACTAAAGACATGTGGCTGAATAAATTTTGCCCTCAATGTATGACTAAAATTTAGTTTATTCGATTTTTCTTATAACAAAAAGAAGAAAATATCTTTTTTTTTCAAAATTTTCGCTCTTTTTCCATTTATATCGCAAAAAAAAAAAATCGCAGAGGCAATCAAATACCATCAAAAGAAAGCTCTATTTGTGGGAAGAAAAGGACGCAAATTTCGTTTGGGTGCAATATTGCATGACCGCGCAATTACCAGTTAAAGCAGCGCAGTGCGAAATTGCAAAAAGACCTCTGGTCCTTAAGGTGTTTATTGGTCCGGAGCTGAAGTGGTTAAGAACAGTACATGGTAGACTAAATGTTGTATTGCCTAACCAGTTCCTCCTTTGCTATTGTCTTGGTTCACCTTGAGCTATATTACAAGCAATACGTTATATAATCATAAAAAGCAACAAAGGATGTTTGAAATTGCTTGCTTATTTCTGATTAATAAAAATTGTTTATAGGAGAGTAGGTGCAAACAAAAACACCAAAATATGAATAAAGGATATTAACCCCATTAAATGACATTGGAGTATGATCTAAGGCAGCATAGGCTGCCTTACATTGGCTGATCTTTCCACAATACCAGTGAAATTGTAGCAAAATAATCATTCCCACATCAGGCTCTAAGAGGAAATCAAGTTCACAGGGTAGGAATGAAGCTATAATCCAGACCAACCCCATTCCCTTTTAAATGCATAAAGATGTATACATGGTACACCTCTTTTTTGTCTTGTCTCCATTATGCCCTATGCAGCTTCAGTTCAGTTGACCACTGCTAAATATATAAGTAGAAGGAACCCCTTTTTTTAACTTCATTAAAGTGGAACTAAATAGAACTAAACCCACTGATGTAACTTTCCTAAAATTCTAAATAGTGATGTGAATAATAACTGTCATAGTTAGAAGTATGCCACGAAAAGCCAAAGTAGAGCCACTGACCTTCTAAAAGCCCAGAATTCATTTTATTTCTGTTATCCACTACAAAGGTAATCCACATGCTTCTCTAGGGTGGATTATCCTTGTACCAGATAACAACAACAAATTTCAGAGCCGGTTGGTGGACGAGGATGGAAGGCTTGGAGCAGAGTTGTTGTCTACAGTAAGACCGAACCATCAGGCCATCAAAAGACTGGTGTAATAGATCATATGTGCAACACTATTGCAACTAAGATAGTAGTTTCATTGGCTGTAAAAAATATGATGGTTTAACTCCACTTTACTTCAACTATTTCCCAGTAGGATACTTTCTAAGAGACCAAAGAGATTAATAACCTTTTCTGTTCTAAGTCAACTGAAGCCCATAATTTAGTCCCATCTTTCATTATCTACACATTTATATTAATTGAGGTCCTGTTTTTGGATAGGGACATCTTCCATGGTGAATACAGCCATAAAGCTTGGATATATGTAGGTGGTGAAGTACATTGATAGCATAGCAAGGAAGGACCATTCAATATAACAAGTTTTTTGACAATAATGATGAAACTGGGCATCAAGGTGGTGCCTTATGACGTCTAGAGGGAGCAATAATTCGGAATATTTTGATGTAGAATTCACTACAGTTTTTTAATGCACAAGTGCTGTCTAAATACCATGAACTTTTAGGTGAGAAATCATTGCCTTACAAGTACAGAAAATTTGGTATCAAAGAATGTTATAGGGAAAGTGTATTTCATTTATTAAAGCAATTTAATTACATTTTTACACAGGAATAATGTTAGGAACGTGAAATGTCATTATTTGCATAATCTGATTTTTGTTTTAGGGTGGTGGATTCCCTGCAGCTGTTTGTGCACTGAACCAAAAGTAATAAAAGTGTAATAATTTGTTAGTCTGTCCTCATAGAAAATGTATCAATACACATTAGGTATTGTAGGCTGTACGCCAATGATTATTCTAGAATTTATAGCTTACAATGCAAATGTATATGGTCAAAACTAAAGAATAACTTTACTTTCTAATTTATAAATATACAAAATTTTATTATTGTAGCCTGTGGTAAAATCCAGTTTACAACATTCAGAAATGTATACAACTTTACATATGAATACATTTATTTATATAAGGGACAGTTGCACGAATTGCACCCAATGCCTCCCATCACTTTCCTATTTCCATAAATACCCCTTTCTACTTGGTGATAACCTTTACAGGCTGTGTCCTACACTAGCTTAGGCTGTTCCAATCTACTACACTAATCTGGTAAACTGTGGTGCTCTGCACATATGCAGCAGTTTCTCATTAGGACCAAATGGTGAAGCCATCTGCTTGCACGGTGAGAGATTTTCTCTGTCCTTACCTGTGTCTGCTTTCTTTCTTGAGGACAATGAATATATTTTCCCTTCTTAGAGATTGTTGGTCTATGGAATTGTCTGCATTTGAACCTTTCCCTAACTGAGCTTTTATGTTTTGCTATGTCTAATTGTCTTAGCTCCAGGTTTTTATTCTTGTATTCCTATCCTGCTTCTGATTGGTTTCCCTCTGTTTTGTACTTGGTGCCTAATGTGTTTGCTATTGCTTTGCTCCATACCCATAGTGTGTTCCAACTTCTGCATTCAAAAAAAAACCTATGACTGATATGGGGGTATGTATAAAAATGTGCTACTAGGAGCATTTCTTTTTGAAAAAAGCAACCGTCCAAAATCCATGTTTAATTTTCACTTTGGCAGCGATAGTCCTTCTCATTGGTGGGTAGGTTTAAGGTGATTCAACTTGTGGAGGGTAATTTGTGTGGATTCCCTCAAGCATTAGAGGATTATATATAGATAGGTGTGGAATACGGTGCATGAACAGAAAGTCTTGGAAACTCCAGCCCGTTACAAAGCATTTATCACTTTAGGAATCTTAATGAAGGGGAAGCCCAAATCCCCCAAAATGTTTTGGATAACTTTTAAATCATACACCAATAAACTGACCATTGTACTCAAAATCTCTTAAGTTTTCCAATATTTTCTGTTTAGCATGGTGCATCCCATCATTATGTTAAACTTGACACTGCAGAAATGTGTGAAATATGTAGGAGTTGAATTATTCATATTTTAAACACTCAACTGAATATGTTATATGAATTTGGGAGATAAGTACCAACCATTATTTTTTGTAATTGTTTTTGTTTTGTCTATTTATAATTATAGATTTAAAAAAATTACTGTAACAGGCATAAAAGATATATCTTCTACCGTAGACACCTATTCCAATGACAACCATCAAAGATGGTATAAATTCACACCAAACTGAGTATGTGCAGCCTGCCTCCATAGACCCTGTATTATCAGGAAATTATTAGAGGATAGTAGTAGGAGGGGAGGATCAGAGAAAACAGAAACAAACAGCCTTTTAACACACTGGATTACCCCCTTAGGTTCCACAGTGAGTATAACAAGCATGCTTTACTGCATATACAGACTGATTTTACTGTTGTGGGTTTAGTAATACCTTAATAGGGGCACAGACAGCAATAAAAAGTGACAAGCATTCTAATCTAGTTTTACTCTATCCAAAACTAAAGAAAAAGTTTTCACTTTAAGCCCGTCATAGACAGATTGAAATTCAGCTGGTTCTGCAGGAACAGGCAGAATTTTAATCCATCTGTGAACAGACATTGGTTGCACTGAAATTGATATATCAATCTATTTTAGTACAATCAGCTCCCCAGTTTTCTTTCTTATGGTTACTGCCACCAGAGCCACTAATAAGGCAGTACAGTTGGACCTATTGTATCAGGCCCAACCGCATTAGCTTCACAAGGGGGCCCAGGCAGCATTATAGTTCATTTCTGAATAATAATAAAAAATGGGGCTGGCTAAACTTCTCCCCCACTCCTGTTTGCTTATAGGGGGGTGTAATTACAACAACAGAGGGGCCCAGGAGGTGAGCGTAGTGGAGGGACTTTTCTTCTTTATCAGGGCGCATATACATCATTCTTCCCTGCATGTAGCCCTTCTCTTCAATTAGTCCCAGTCGGCCGGCTGCGGTTGTCAGTGCCTTCCCTGGGGGAGTGATACTATGATTTTCCGCTTAGCTCCTGCCTCCTGTCCTCAGGTTGTTAGATGTAAGGAAGCTGACAAACAGCAGCAGGAGGACTGCTGGCTGGACTGCACAGAGTTAGTGGAGAATAGATATAAGAATGCTCAATGTGTCATCTTATATAACACACAGTACAGTAGGTCATCATCAGAATTATGATAATCACACAGTCAGCAGGTGCTCTATCATGGCTCTATCACAGTGTCACATGGCTGTTGGGTGTTGACTCTGTTATGGCTGAACTGTGTTACAGTCTGTAACACTCACCATAAGTTAAAGTCAGCACCCAACAGCTATGTGACACACTGGGGGAGATTTACTAGAATTGGAGAGTGCAAAATCTGGTGCACTTCTGCATAGAAGCCAATCAGCTTCCAGGTTTTATTGTCAAAGCTTAATTAAGCAAGCTGAAGTTAGAAGATGATTGGTTATAATGCACAGCTGCACCATATTCTGAGTGCTCCTGTTTTAGTAAATCTCCCCCACTATGACAGAGTCAGGATAGAACACCCACTGGCTGTGCTATCTGTGATATTATCATAATGCTGATGATCATCAAACCCAGGAATATGTTACTTTACACTTGCATTTGGGGAGGAAATAAACATGTGCAGCTGAGCTACATTTTTGCCACCCCCCAACCGCTCTCCTTTAACCAATTCCCATCCTGCAACATCCTGGTATGTCTCTCAGTGGGAAAGGTGATATCTTGGGCTTCACTGCAGCAATAATTGAGATATCCTTTTTTAGCCTCAGTGATTCTGCACAAAGTAAAAATAATCCTGGGGCTAAGAAGCTGCTGGATTACCTTTACAGGCAGTGGAAGGGGTCTCACCCCGTCCCGATACTGCCTTTACTGGACACTCCAGTGCAATCTGGGAGCCTGGTAAGGATGTGACCAGCAGCATCTGGTTCTTGGGACACAGTGAGAGGGACTGATGTTGCTCCTTCCACTGTGTGACATCAGAGACCAGAAGCGACTAGGATTTCATAATTTCCTGTTTCGGTTTTATGTAAACAAGCTGTTACCAGCTTGAACAAGCATCTGATCAAACCAATCTTGGTTTGATCAAATGCTTTAGAGGCCAGAAGAGATATCTGGGGTGTAATACCTGGGACTGCAGATCTCTCCACAATGAGGACCTGTCATGGCCCATGCTCTCACAAGGAATGTTGTTCATCCCTTGTGATAGCAATAAAAGAGAGAAAACAATGAAATATACAGTGTACATTTTTTAAATAAAATAAATAATAAAATACAATTTTAAAGAATTTTAAACTGCCCCCGCTCCTCCGTACTCATGCACAATTGTGAACACGCACATTGGTCCTGTGTACATATGTAAACGGCAACAGGCTTGCATTTTGTTTTAAGGCAGGGTCATGGGCGGGGCCAAGGGTGGGGTCAAAGACTGGGTTGAAAGGGGCCCCATCAGGTAGGCTGTACAGAGCTTCATGATTTCTAACAGTGGACTCCCACTGTCAGAATACGATGCAGCAGGAGGGATTGCCCCATCAACACTGACTGTGTTAATGGGGGGATTGAGTGATTTTCTTTCCTTTAACCCAAAAAATGCTTATACTATGGCCAGTCTTACATTGGCAAGATTTGCTTTCACTTCCTTGGGATAGGAAGTCAAGTGAATGCAAAAACTACTTAGTGGAAAACAGACAAAAAACACTGCCTGCTCATCATAGCTCTACACTTCCATTTTAATATGACTCTGTGTTTTCTAACCTTCTCTAAGTTTATTTGGCATAAAAAGCTATGTTGATACAGTACAGTGGTACAGTACTGGCAATAAAGGAATTGTGCTTTATTCAACCTGCATTCAATCTTCCAAGAAGTGTTCCAAAGGAAAGTGGATAAAACATATGCAGGATTCAAACACAATTTCTAATTTGAAAGACATTCTTAAAAGATTGAAAAGGAAAAAAAGGAGTAAAATGAAATGCATAAACTGCTGCAAGTAAGCAAAAGTCAAGCATTTTTGCAGTATTTTGTCATTTTCAGGACGCAAAATCAGATTCAGATAAAATTGCTGCAATCTCTCACATGAGACAACCGGAAAACAGTTTATAGCTTGAAACAGTTTGAAGAATGATCAGTTAGCTGGCTAAATTCATTCCACATCTGATTTATGAGTTGTCCGCTCTGAGAGAATTAGCCCAGCTTTAGTCAAAACAGCGAAGGGAATTTAAAAAGAATGGAGCAGTCAGGATTTGGAACAGCTGTGCATGGCAACCAGTTAGCTTCTAGCTTTAATTTTCAAAGCTTAACTGAAAAAGCTGAAAATAGAAAATGATTGGCTACTATGCACAACTACTCCAGATTCTGTCTGCTTCAGTTTTGATAAATCCCCCCATTGTATTTTCTTATGAACAGAGTAGAGGAGAGCCAAAATTAGATAACAAGTGGTTGCAGCATGGTCCAATTGACTTCAATTTGACAAGTTGCACCACCTGCCAAACGTAACCTGACAAGGTAAATTTGCTGCACCATGATATGAAAATTAAATTAAATATTGGTGCAAAACTCCATTACCAGTTCTGATAACAAATCAAGACAAGTGAAAGATTACACACCTAATTCCCCTTAGTAAGAACTCAAAAACCATATTTGAATGTTTGACCAGTGGTAAAGCTTTTCATGGCCTTCAACATTGAAATAAAATTATAATTGGAGTTGGTTATTAAGGGTGATCTGATCTGCTAAGGATAATCTGTTCTGGGCAGGCAAGTGAAAATAACATGGCAATGAAAACTATTTGTGTAACACTAAATCCCATATGAAATCACTGAAATCTTGTGTGTCATATCTTGTGTGTCATATTGGAGACGTGGTCCCTTGCCATGGGCTGTGCTAACTTTTGCCAGTCCCTACATCCCTAAAGAGGGGGCCAGAAGAAAGTATCACATCACTTGGCAGGGGACCTCCCAGAATTTGTCCTGATAATAATGATTTTCCAGGGTTAGTAGTTTTCTAAAGTAAATGAAAATCATCAGGACAGGTACTGTATGTATAACAGGGTTGATTTACTAAAGGAAAATGGACTGTGCCCTTTGCATGTACAGTTGCACTCATTTTCCCCCAGAGCCTAGTGAATGTGGAGACTCTCTAATGGTTTCCATCAGCCAATCATGTGCAAACGCAAACGCAGTTTTTTTTCCATGCACCCAATTGGGTATTCTTTACAAACAGAAGCTTCACCACATTTACTAAGCTGGAGAAAATAAGTGCAACTACTCTTGCAAAGTGCACAGTCTATTTGCCTTTGCTAAACCAACTCCAATGTCTCTTTCTAACAGGGGATTCTGTTTTATAGTTTCTAATTTAGCAACAGTGTTTATTTAACCACTTCAGCCCCAGATGATTTTACCCCCTTCCTAACCAAAGCACTTTTTACAATTTGGCACTGCAATGCTTTAACTGACAATTGCGCGGTCATGCAATGCTATACCCAAACTAAATGTGCATCCTTTCTTTCCTACAAATAGAGCTTTCTTTTGGTGGTATTTGATCACCTCTGCGGTTTTTATTTTTTGTGCTATAAACAAAAAAAGCGACAATTAAAAAAAAAACATATATTTAACTTTTTGCTATAATAAATACCCCCAAAAATGTTTTTAAAAAACAAATTTCTTCATCGGTTTAGGCCAATATATATTCTTCTACATATTTTTAGTAAAAAAATCGCAATAAGTGTATATTGATTGGTTTGCGCAAAAGTTATAGCCTCTGCAAACTATGGGAAAGGTTTATGGCATTTTTATTATTTTATTTTTTTACTAGTAATTGCAGCGATCTGCGATTTTCAGCGGTACTGCGACATTACAGCAGACAGATCAGACACTTTTGACAAATTTTAGGGACCATTGACATTTATACAGCAATCGGTGCTTCCCTACCAGTGAGTGTAAATATCACTGGTAGGGAAGGGGTTAACACTAGGGGGTGATCAAGGGGTTAAATGTGTGTTCCCTCAGTGTGTTCTAACTGTATGGGGACAGGACTGAGTAGGGGAGGAGACCTTTCATTGTTCTTTCATAGTAGGAACAAACGATAGGTCTCTTCTCCCCTGACAGAACAGGGATTTGTGTGTTTACACACACAAATCCCCATGCTGGCTCTTATGCACACAATCGCACGTGACTGGCGGCTAACGTGCTGGCCAGACATGAGCATCGGGTCTCCCTCAGTGCAGCGCGCACGCCCTCTGGTGGCCCTTTAAGGGGACAACGTACCCGAACAGGGTTTTGCACAGCCGTGCCATTCTACCGCAGTATATCTGCATGAGGCAGTCAGCAAGCGGTTATATGCATACATGCTACAGTATGTGTAAGCGTAACACTTACAGGTATTTATTACATTTTGCATCTCAGAACAGCACTATTTTTGTTAAGTCATAATCTAAGGTTAAGAGCTGCTTCCTGGTCTGAGATGTTGGCAAAGAGATGACACAATCAGGTAAACCTGGGTTTCTCAGTAGTTCTTGGCTGTGTTCCCAAATGCCTGATAACCAAAGGAAAGGAGATTGAGGAAATGCTTCACCCTGCCTGCAGCAAACTGATAACATCATCTCAACCTAGGTAAAATCACTTGATCAGAGCTAAAAGACAGTGTTTTATCGATGTAGTGCTACACCCACAGGAGCAGCTGGTAATTTGGGTCCTCTACTCTTGGTCTAGCCCTGTGTGAGGCCTCACCCTCACTGACACCACCACTGTCATCCTATACAGGTCTATATGAAAAATAAACAGACTGTATCGACAGGTTAAAGTCATAAAAGTATAACACTTTATCTCAATCAGCATGAACACAGTGTTAGAGGTATAACTGATCTTTAAAAGCCCTGGTCTAAAAGAGACAAACTCCAGCTTATACTGTGACCCCAAAAGGCATAAACAGTAGCTCTTTGTATGAAAATAAACACCCCAAGTGGCAAGTAAACAACAGTAGATCAACTATGCCACTTGAGGGCTCTCAGACAAAGGGGCTAGGTTTAGGCCTGCAAGATAAATCTCAGAGTTGAACACAAAACTGCCCTCCGGTTAAAGGTGTTGGAAAAAGTGTTTGTGGTGGATCTTCTGCCATCTATATCGGGGCCCTTTAAGAACATTGGCAGGCAGGATAATGAGAATATGAAAATGAACTAAGTATTGCAAAAACTTGTTTAGGAGGTTGTGTTCAATAAAAGAGGGGACTCTTTGATGTGGATGATTGGAATAGGCCCAATGGCAGCCGGTAGCCAGATGTGAGGATGTGCACAATTGCAATAGTTTGGTGTAATGGTAGATGCAGTTACCATAGTTAAACATAATGGCAAGCACAACACCAGCACACTTGGAAACAGAACAGGAACTGGGCTATGTTTGGATTTTGTGTAAAACAGCACAAATATTGTCTAGGGCAGCAGGTGTGAGTTATGTGCCTGTTAGCTGTTTGCAAATAAATTCAACTTGATAGTGGGCCTGTGACCCTCTTACCAGTTTATTCCTCTGCAAAGCTCCGATGGTGGTGAGCTGGATGAACGACAGGTAGAAGCCATTGGGATGGTGTTCTCCTAAGTTATTCTGGGTGATGCCAGGCCAGATCATAGTGGGTGTCTCAAGTGAGTATTGGAACAGCCGATGACACAGCAAACCCGATCCAGTTCAGCTTCCTGACTTAAAAGCAGCAGCATTGTGCATACTCAGCTCAGGAACAGCTCGGCAGCACACCAGATCACAGCACTTCCTACTGTGGTTGGCTCTTTTCTCCAATTGCCCGCTCTTTTGACTTTTACTTCTATTTGATGCCTCCTGCTCCTAGGTACATGTGGGTTTTGTAGTTGCTTCCCCATAATGGTTGTGGCTCAGAACTATATTTAAACAACATTGCCCAGAGTGCTCCTGCTTAAAGTCAGTCACTAGCTAAACAAAGCACAGTGTTGCTACCATCTTGTGTAAGAAAGTTACATTGATAAAAGATGCAGCTTTTATCAAAAATTATTACAAAATTATTCTTGCAGGCTTGTAAAGCTACTTAAAGGTCCACCGTAAAATAATAATAATAATAATAATAATAATAATAATAATAATAATATTCTAACAGAACAGAGTATGGCAGAACCATGTAGAAATATGTCATCTGTTTACTATGTTTTTATTTTCATAGTCTGTAAGCACATATGAGCCAGCTTATTCTGTTTCATAACCAACCATTTCAACAAATAATTTTGCAAGCAACAGAACGTGATGACTTAGATTTCCAAGAAAAGCAGTAACATCTGGAAATATGTAATCGCAAATAAAAACATATGAGAAATTACAGCTGTATACACTAATTAAAAAAACTAGCACAATTCATTCGAAAAAAAAAAAAAAGTATTATTTAATAATAAAAAAATAATACTAATAATTAAATAAAGACAGCACTATATAGTCGTTTCTACAATACTATGAAGTTATCACAACATATTTAGGTGTTGATTAATATACAAGGGGTGATAATGGAAAGATGTTAGGGCAGGTTTCTTATTTTATAGAATATTAATGTAACTTCCTTGTTTTTGTAGACAGCACTCAAATTCAGTTTGCTCTACAAACATTCACACAGCTGCTAAAGGCTAGCCTCCATCAATATTGCTTATATACAGTACATATGGAAGAAGAAATGGTTTCAACCGCATGTCTGATTCAAGTGACACAATTCAACCAGTCAGGCCTTTATGGATAAATCACTTGACAACAAGGGTGTAGGCAGAACTTAATGTATTGGTGGAAAGGTGGGAGTTAATATTCAGGGCTGTAACTTTACAACCTGTCATGTATGTATGCAGTAATTACCTTAATTATTGTGTCCCAAGCAAAAGTATAATCATAGCGTTAAGAGTTTGTCTAAGCCTACCTTAAATAGTTGGAAACTACTTAGCACCAGAAGCTGTAGGACAGCCGGTACCATTTTGAGAGCAGAAGTCAGTATTATGTGAGAGCAAATGTCAGGAGTATGCAGAATGCAGTGGTTAGAGTATGTAAGGTAGAGCACAGTATACAGAGTGCAGGATTCATACGTAAACCTGGGAACATCATGTGCCTGAGATTTTGAGGAGGTAAGGGAATGGTACCACACATAATGGAGTGCATCTAATTGGAGCAAGGACCAAGATATAGGACATAGTACACAAATCTTTACCTGAAAGGTGGGATTTTTAAGGCAACCATAAAACTACTCAAGAGTTAAGATTTAACATACATTTTTTTTATAATTTAAAAAGATTGGGAAATATCTTTCCATAAAATATGCCAATCTTTCACATACAGATCATAAAAACAATGTACATGGGTGAATTTCCACAGTTAGATATTTATCAATCCTCATATTGGTTCTCCCAATTGCTGGTTTCCAAGCTACACAATTATTTAACTCTGACTGTTAGGTTTGTTCAGTCACAAGGTATCCAACACGTTTCAAGCTTTTTCAAAATAATCTCTTCTTCAGGTATATATTACCACTATATCATATAGTATGACTTTATGATAGACTTCACCCTAACTCTTCACCAGTTGAGTTATTCTCACAGTTAGAAAACCACGGAGAGACTGTGCAGAGACAGCCAGGCCACTAACAGTATTAGGAGCATCACTATACAAAAATAAAATAAAAGACATTTGTATATTTAAATTGAGCTAGGATGACCTGAGAGAGTGTATTAAGGCAGCCAAATTTCATAAAAAAAACACTGGAACATTTATATGTCTCAATATATCATTATATACAAAAAAAGCCTTTCCTGTAGACCACATGGGGCAAACACAATCTGGCCTGCCAGGCCATTTTTCATGTGGCCCTAGCACCCAGGCCATTTTTCATGTGGCCCTAGCACCCAGGGCATTTTTTCACCCCCGAACTTAGCACCCTTCACTCTGTACATAGTGCACCCCTGATCTCTGCACCATGTCCCTGAATTCCGCACACAATGCACTCCTAGTTTTTTTTGCTCCTTTATGATCCTTCCACTCTGCAATTTGCCAAAAAACAAAACAAAGGTAAAAACACACCTACAAAGGCTTTCATTTTCAATAGAAATTTGTAATTTTTTGACATACATGTAAAAAGCAACCATGCCAAAGATGGGAACCTCTTCCCTACACATACCCCTCCCCCCTAGCCCCTTACCCAACACAACCCACCTCACTCTGATCTCCCCAGATCCTGGCCCCCAAAATCTCTGCAACCCCTCTATCTCCCACTCCAGGGAATATGCTCCCCCTTCTGGTAGTAACAGGCCCGTTTGTATCAGTTATCTGTGTAAAGTGATCTGTAGACTGAATGGCTAAATGTCTGTGATGAAAGTAAGTCTGCCTGCTTATTCGCCTAATTCAACCATCTGCAGGTGAACAGTGTCCAACCCACTCAAACCAATGTCAATGTAAACCACTGACAAATAGGAGTTGTAAATGGACTACAAGGGGCCGCAGCGCCAATATTGGCAGGGTTATAGACTTGTTGATTCCCAGTGACTGTCAATCAGCTGTAGAGTGTTTTTTATATGACATCAGTGCCTAGCAGGCTGGACCCACAAGGGAGTTAATGGTGGTGGAGATAAGAAATATATCAAGGGGATCATCAGTCAGCAGAAATATATCAAGGGTATCACCAATCAGCATGATATGACATGGCATTTAACCTCCCTGGTGGTATGATTATTTCAGATTTTGATGCTTAAAGAGGTACAATTATTTTGCATGGAAATTTGTCATTTTATATTGTAGGCCTTTAATTCTTAGGAATAACTCACTTTAATCTGTCCAAACCAGAGTCTAGTAGACATCCCGGGTATGATAAAAATTGAAAAACAAAATCATGAATTAAAATATAATAAATAACTAAAAATAATTATAACAAATAATTATGTAATAATAATAAAAATTATTCAATAATGCAATCAAATCAAAAACACTGAAATTTGCTCAGTTGCAGAATTGTCACTGCCATTACTTTTCAGTATTTGATGACGGCTCTCCCTACAAATCATTATCGCTCAATTCTGCAAGTGATTCTAATTTATTATCGCTGTTTTCTAGCTGGTCTAAAACCACTTTTGATGTAAAGGGACAGTTATGGTTGCTATGGTCAATCTGCAGTTTCTAGGCAGAAAGAACAGTTTTTATACTATAAAACTACATGCAGGGCACTGGAAAGGCCATTAGGCACAAAAGGGATGCGAAATAATTTCATGAAGTAATGTAATCTGTAAGATTACATTATACTGTATGTAATGTGTGTGTTTCACTTTTTGAATTTGGCGGCGTTCTCCATCCCCGTGCGTCGCCAACGCTCACAGGGAACGGAGCTCAGCTCTGTGATACATCGAGCGGAGGGCGATCCGCTCACACAGCGAGGGGGACATCGCTGGATCCAGGGGATAAGGTAAGCACACTCTTCCTGGATCCTGTGATATGATCCCGAGTCTGGCTCGGGGTTACTGCTTTTGGTTCTGAAATTCCACCCGGAGCCAGACTTGGGAATACTGCCATGGAGGTTAAATACATATGGTTTGCAACTCTGTATTCATACATGTCAATCTGTTGTCTTTCATTTCCAACAAATCCATGTGCACACACTATTGGGAAGTCCATACACATGCAGATGGTTGGTTATAGATCACTCAATATTACCATCACCCTGTGAAGGTCAATCAGCTGCTGAGTGTTATCTTTTTACATGTATGTCCAATTAATACAATTTTGTATTGAAATCGATAGTCTTTGTAGGTGTGTTTTTCCTTTGTTTTTTTTTTGGCATGCATATTTTGGAAGCATTTCCCCTCATTTAATAGGGTATAGGCACCTTTTTCACAACACTCCCAGGATCCATATAATTGTGGGGTTTTGTTTTTCGTTCACTATATAATTCGGCCACACCCACCATTTGATGCGGTTTGGCGGGGGGTGTGGTTGAGTTCCTGCACCTATGCTCTTAGGAAGAAAAACCCTGGATACGTTTATATAGTCTTACAGATACAACCGGCCTTTTGAGGGCAATCATCATGATGATGTGGCCAGCGATGAAATTGAGTTTGACACCCCTGCTGTAAACCCTAAAGCCCCGTACACACGAGCGGACTTTTCAACATCCAAAGTCCGACGGACTGATTCCGTCAGACTATTCGATCGTGTGTGGGCTGCAACAGACTTTTGACTCGCCAAAGTCTGAAGGACTTTAGAATATGGAACATGCTTCAAATTTTTCCGAAGGAACTCTGCCGGACCCGGTCCCTTCGAAAAATTTGCTCGTGTGTATGCTATTCCGACGGACTAAAACCGACGCTAGGGCAGCTATTGGCTACTGGCTATGAACTTCCTTATTCGAATCCAGTCGTACGTCATCACGTTCGAATCCGTCGGAGTTTAGTGGGATTGTGTGTGGCCAAGTCCGCTCAGCCGAAAAGTCCGTCAGAACTCTGTCGGAACTCCGGCAGAACTCCGGCAGAACTCCTTCGGAAGTCTGTCGGACATAAGTCCTCTCGTGTGTACGGGGCTTAAGAAGACTGAATCATCTAAGGTGATCAGGTCATTATTGTTTGTCTACATCAGTTCCCACGGACATTAACAACATCTGGGAAAACTGCAGCATATAACAGCATCATTTACATTCAGTCACACCCAATTTATAATATAACCCTTATTGGTGTGACTGAATCTATTTTATGTTGTTATACAATATAAAAAAATATGTTCAGTTTTAACTCTTGAGTAGTTGTATGGCTACTTAAAAAATCCCACCTTTGAGAGAAAGATTTGTGTACTATGTATAATTGATGGATGATGGCAACTACACCCTCAGTCACAGGTGTGCTATTCTTTACAAGATTTAGGACACAGACCGCAAACAGGCAATTTTGATAAGACATGTTCTTCAAATGTTTAGCCATGGCAATGTGTGGACAACAAAAAGGGAATATTTACAATACAAGGGGAACAAAGGAGCAATGAAATTTATATATTAAAACGTTTATAATATTATAATATGTGGGAAAATAGTGGACAAAAGTGGACAAAACCGTCACACTGTGCTGCTATGTTCACAAAATAGGTAATGTCCATTTTGGCAGCATTCTGATGTTGTGGCAGCTAATTCATATGGGCTGCTATACCATAAAGCACATTAAGACAGAACCCACCACATGTGCATTAATTACTTAAATATAGGGCACCCTTACTCCCTTCTTGCCCAGGACATTTTTCTGCTTCCAGCCATTTGAATGAAAATTGCGGGGTCATACAACAGTGTACCCAAAAAAATTTTAATAATTTTATTTACACAAATAGAGCTTTCTTTTGGTGGTATTTAATCACCTCTAGCATTTTTATTTTTGCTAAAAAACAAAAAAATACCATAAATTTACAAAATAAAGATTTGTAAATAAGTAAGTTTTCTCCTTCACTGATGTGCGCTGATGAGGCTGCACTGATGGGCGCTGCTGATAGGCTGTACTGATGGGCACCGATGAAGCCGCGCTAATGGGCACTGATGAGGTAGCACTGAAGGGCACTGATGATGTGGCGCTGATGAGGAGGCACTAAAGTGCAGCACTGATAGGCACTGATACACGGCACTCATGGGCACTCATAGGTGGCACCGGTGGGCGGCACTGATGGGCAGCACTGATGGACAGGCATTGATGGGCACTGAAAAGCATCACTGATTGGCATAACTGAAGGGCGCAGATTGGCCTCACTGATGGGCACAGACTGGTGTCTCTGGTGGCCACAGAATGGCATCACTAATGGGCATCACTAGGGCTGCATTGGTAATCAGGGCACTGATGATCAGTGCAGTGATAACCTTTTTACGTCTTCTCTGTGAGAAGATGCCACTAATCGCCTCACACTCTGCCAGTGTTTGGAGAGGAGAGGCGATAAATGGCACTTCCTTGTTTACATGTGATCGGCTGTGATTGGACACAGCCACTCACATGGGCAAAGAGCCGTGGTGCACGATCGTGGCTAAACTGGGCACTGCCGTCCCAGAACGAGAGCCGCACCGTTCTGCCTTCATTTGACGGTGGGCGGATGGCAAGTAGTTAATAAAACGTTTATTAGGGTTTACATATACTCTACCCAACCAAACTGAACTTTTTATGTATCATAACTTCTTTCTACTGTGTATTTCTCCCTGGACTCCTTTCATAATGTTTCTCTGTATTCTAGAACCAGGTCAAAGTTTATGCGCACTGATCCTACAAAATCAACTTTATCTCATAACAAATAATTTAAAGCGTAAGTTCACCTTCAGGAAGATTTTCAGAAAATCCCCCTATACAATTCTGTATCCAATAAATAGTAAATAGCAGAGCTCCTCATGTTGTAAATGGTGAAGGTCCACCCATTACAGATGCAGGTGTCAGGAAAAAAACGCCAAACCTTTTACCACTCCATCCTGCTGTTTGATGGGTTGAATATCACAATAATGCACCGTCTAGCGCCAGCTTGGGGCCATAGCAGCTGCATGCACATGCAGTGCAAACTCTCCCAGCTCCAGCTGATCTTAATAGCAGGAGATCCAGGCCATTCAAACTGAGCACATGTACAGCGTTCGCTCTCCTTTTCAAGATGGGCTCAGGGCTCTATGTCTTTGCTACCCTTTGTGACTGCATTACAAAAAAAAATGTTAAATAAATTGGGTTACCATGGTTGGACTTGATGGACTTGTGTCTTTTTTCAACCTCACCAATGTAACTATGTAACATTGTAGAATGTTTTCAGGCATGCATGAGGCCTATTTAGTTTCCAATATTTTTTATTGAAAATGTACAGAAAATAGAAAATAGAAATATTGGCAACAGGAAATCAGTCTCAGGTTATCGCCAGCATAACATAGGAATATATCAGAAGAAGGACAATAGTTATCTAGGTACTGGTTGTTCAAATAATGGTGTATAGAATAAACAACAAACTAGAAAGGCAGGAACCATTTAGTTAATATGTTAAAAGTTTCATCTTCAAACTGCAGTAGTAATCACAGGAGTGTTTAGGATCAGTGGTGGCCTATCCATAGGGGGAGCATGGGCCCGGGCCCCCAATCCATGTGCTGATTTACATGCAGGGCACTGAATGCATGGATTCCAATGGGAGATTCGTTTTTTTGAAGCACATTATTAGAGCCAGAGGCTCTAATAGGCTTCAAAAAAGGGTGGGCTTGGGGTGCAGAGCACTGTACCCACAGCCCACCCAGTTGTGTTACAATAGGCAATGAATATTTGCTATTGTCACACTGATTCTGCCTCCCGGCCAATCAGAAAGCCAGGGAGACCCATCTCCCAATTGGCCAAAAGAAGAAGCTACCCTAATGGCCAAGGGAGGAGGAGGAAAGGAGGAGACGCACAGCAAGGACACCGCTGTGATGGTGAGGAGACGCACAGCAAGGACACCGCCGTTATGCCGAGGAAGAGATGCACAACGAAGACACCGACATGAAGCCGAGGAGGAGACACGGGTAGGGACTTGCTGTCCGGGGTAAGTGT
Organism: Lithobates pipiens; assembly: GCF_037356315.1. Taxonomy (NCBI): domain Eukaryota; kingdom Metazoa; phylum Chordata; class Amphibia; order Anura; family Ranidae; genus Lithobates; species Lithobates pipiens. The sequence goes on from NW_027507758.1 coordinate 128,281,056, forward strand.
TGCAGGTGACCGAACAACCAACCGACCCGGGGGGTGCGGGTGACCCACACTGTGCACTGTTTGCCGCCTCCCAAAAAGAATACCAGCAGTCACAATGTTTTAGGATAATTATTGTACCTGAGAAGTGAAGACCAATAAAGGGGAGCAAGAAAAAGGGACAAGAGGTTAGGGGTTTTTAAGAAAAATAGTGTCCCTATAGCTGAGATTATAGTCGTATGCCGCGTACACACGATCGGAATTTCGGCCAGCAAAATACCGATGAGAGCTTTTCATCAGAAAATGCTACCGTGTGTAAGCTCCATCAGAATTTAGCTGGGCGAATTCCTGCCAGCAGAAATTCGCAATTTTTCCGACGGAAAAAGTTTCTATCAGAAATTCCGATCGTCTGTAGCAATTCCAACGTGCAAAACTCCTACGCATGCTTGGAAACAATTTGATGCATGCTCAGAAGCATTGAACTTGACTTTTTCTCGGCTCATCGTAGTGTTGTACAGCATTCTTGACGGTCGGAATTTGGTGTGACCATGTGTAGGGAAGATAGCTTTAGCGGAATTCCATCGGGAAAACCATCAGAGCTGTTTCCAACTATAATTCTGATCGTGTGTACGCGGTATTAGCAGGCATCCCACAGGGTCCTAAAACATTAATCAAAGTAAGAAGTAAAGAAGAAGACAAAGTAAAGTAAAAAAAAAGGAAAAAAGCAAGGGATGGGGAGGGAGAGAGGTAAGCAACGAATAGGTTAAGGAACTGACAAGAGCCGAATACATGGGTCCCACGTTCTGTCAATCTTCTTAAGCCCCATACACACTATCAGATCTTCTGCTGATTTACCAAAACCATGTAGTGCCTGATTCCATACAAATTGAAACTCCCAAGGTTTGACCTCATATTATATGGTTTTGGTAATTCTGAAGGAAAAAATCAGCAGAAAAACTGATAGTGTGTACGGCGCTTGATTGTTGTTATGGAGAATACAGGTGAGTTTGTCATTGACCTTAATCAAATTAAGTTTATGCTTCACATAGTCAAATGGCACAACTGATGGCTGTTGATGTTTAGCGATAGTAATTTGTGCTGCCAGAAACACAAGTAATGAGTTTCACAGATTTCTTTTGGACCTCATCAGGTAGCTTATGGAACAGGGCCTCCTCCAGGGATCTGTGATTATTTACTCCCATCACTGAATAAATAAAGTTGAACATCCTAATCCAAAATCAAGTCACTATAGGGTATTGTCACTAGGGGTACTGATATTAATTGTTGCATCGATGCATCGCGATTTGAGTGTCCCTGATGCATACGGACCGGAAAATCGGTTGCGGGTGACATCATACCGACTTGCCCCGCCCCTCCCAGGAAAGCGCCCCGAACGTATTTTTTAAATTACTTTTTTAATAAATGCCGAGTTACATTGAATGATGTGCCCCGCTGCATGTTCTTTTTAAAAAAATATGTCACTTCATACCGCATTTCACAGTAAATACTCTCCCTCTCTCCTCTCACGTTTCACGTCTCTCGAGTCCTGATGTCAGTGGGGAATTCTCAGCCCCGCTTGCCTCTCTTTTGATATGATAGCTATAGTCAGTGTGTGGGGCTGAGAATTCCCCACTGACATCAGGACTCGAGAGACGTGAAATATGAGAGGAGAGAGGCGAGCCGGGCTCGGCACGGCACTTGATTGGGATGTATTTACTGTGAAATGTGGTATGAAGTGACATATTTTTTTTAAAAGCACATCATTCAATGTAACTCAGCATTTATTAAAAAAAGTAACAGTAAGTAGAGTACAAATGGGTTTGTACTCTACTTTGTACTCTACTTTACACCTCACGCTGGCTGCATTTAAGGGGCACAGGTGGCTGCGTTTAAGGGGCACAGGTGGCTGCATTTAATGGGCACAGGTGGCTGCGTTTAAGGAGCACATGTGGCTGTGTTTAATGGGCACAGGTGGCTGCATTTAAGGGGCACAGGTTGCTGTGTTTAATGGGCACAGGTGGCTGCATTTAAAGGGCACAGGTGGCTGCATTTGACAGGCACAGGTGGCTGCTTTTGACGAGCACAGGTGGCTGCGTTAAAGGGGCACAGGTGGCTGCATTTGACAGGCACAGGTGGCTGTGTTTAAGGGACACAGGTGGCTGTGTTTAATGGGCACAGGTGGCTACGTTTAAGGGGCACAGGTTGCTGTGTTTAATGGGCACAGGTGGCTGCATTTAAAGGGCACAGGTGGCTGCATTTGACAGGCACAGGTGGCTGCTTTTGACGAGCACAGGTGACTGCGTTAAAGGGGCACAGGTGGCTGCATTTGACAGGCACAGGTGGCTGTGTTTAAGGGACACAGGTGGCTGTGTTTAATGGGCACAGGTGGCTACGTTTAAGGGGCACAGGTGGCTGTGTTTAATGGGCACAGGTGGCTGCATTTAAAGGGCACAGGTGGCTGCATTTGACAGGCACAGGTGGCTGTGTTTGATGGGCACAGGTGGCTGCATTAAAGGGGCACAGATGGCTGCGTTTAAGGGGCACAGGTGGATGCGTTTAATGGGCACAGGCGGCTGCATTTCACGGACATAGGTGGCTGCATTAAAGGGGCACAGGTGGCTGCATTTGACAGGCACAGGTGGCTGCTTTTGACGAGCACAGGTGGCTGCGTTAAAGGGGCACAGGTGGCTGCATTTGACAGGCACAGGTGGCTGTGTTTAATGGGCACAGGTGGCTGCGTTTAAGGGGCACAGGTGGCTGCGTTTAAGGGGCACAGGTGGCTGCGTTTAAGGAGCACATGTGGCTGTGTTTAATGGGCACAGGTGGCTGCGTTTAATGGGCACAGGTGGCTGCGTTTAAGGGGCACAGGTGGCTGTGTTTAATGGGCACAGGTGGCTGCATTTAAAGGGCACAGGTGGCTGCATTTGACAGGCACAGGTGGCTGCTTTTGACGAGCACAGGTGGCTGCGTTAAAGGGGCACAGGTGGCTGCATTTGACAGGCACAGATGGCTGTGTTTAATGGGCACAGGTGGCTGCGTTTAAGGGGCACAGGTGGCTGTGTTTAATGGGCACAGGTGGCTGCATTTAAAGGGCACAGGTGGCTGCATTTGACAGGCACAGGTGGCTGCATTTGACAGGCACAGGTGGCTGTGTTTGATGGGCACAGGTGGCTGCATTAAAGGGGCACAGGTGGCTGCATTAAAGGGGCACAGGTGGATGCGTTTAATGGGCACAGGCGGCTGCATTTCATGGGCACAGGTGGCTGCATTTAAGGGGCACAGGTGGCTGCGTTTAATGGGCACAGGTGGCTGCGTTTAACGGGCACAGGTGGCTGTGTTTGACGGGCACAGGTGGCTGCGTTTGATGGACACAAGTGGTTGCATTTGACGGGCATTTGATGGGGGAGTTTCCATATTTTTTCATTTTGTTTCCGTCCCCCCAAAAAATTTTGAGCACCAGCTGCCACTGGTCAGCACATAGACAGTACAGGGAACTTCACAGGGCTGTTTGTCAGCTGTGGATTGTTATCCCTCCTGACCTCCCAGCAGCCGTGTGTGTGAATGTCTGTACCCTGTAGTGCACTTTAAGGGAGTGAGGTTATTTTTAATTCAAAGCGGAGTTCCAGTCAATTTTTTGTTTATTAAAAGTCAGCAGCTACAAAAAAAAGTGTATCTTCTGACTTTTAATATAAAGACACTCACCTGTCCCATAATCCAGCGACGTGGCCACCCAAACCTTCCCTTCTCTCCCCCGCCTGACCACGGTGCTAGCAATACTACTGTGGGCATCTGGCTGTGACAGCTTGCAGCTTCACAATAACTTTATGTTAGCATCGAAAGCGGAACTAAACAACGCCGGCCGGCATTCAAACAAAGCGTCCCGTCCTCCCCTCGTAGAGCGTGGTAGCGTCACTGCGTACCTTCCCAGACGCGTTTCGTCATAGATGACGTTATCTATGACGAAAAGGGTCTGGGAAGGTACGTAGTGACGCCACCACGCTCTACGAGGGGAGGACGGGACGCTTTGTTTGAATGCCGGCCGGCGTTGTTTAGTTCCGCTTTCGATGCTAACATAAAGTTATTTCATGTAAGTGTGATTCTTTTATTCTAATAAATTATCCGAACGATTTTTTCTTTAATGGTGTTACCGGGGATACATGTGACCATTGACCATTGAAGCTCTAAAGGCTGGGGTATCGCCATATACCTACGTTAAGGGTTGTTTTGGATGCAAGAACTGTGACTTGATGTTCCACTACTCTGCTACGGACTAATATCAATAAGGCTGTTATTGTCCATATATCTGGTAAGCGCATCACTTATCCGGTGACGGGCACAGATCTTCAGTTATGTGTGGATTCACGGTGGTGACATGTTAATCGCTGTTACATTGGAACATCTTATTGGACTTAAAAAAAAATTTCACTTTTACTTTTATTTTTAAATACAGTCTTCATTTCACATGGACTATATGTTCCTTATTTAAACATTTCTTTGTGATTGCTATATGCACTATGGGTGATTGTTTTTGGTAATTAGACATTTATCTTGTATGAGAGTTATATACCCTCTATATACTTTCATCTATACAGTTAGTCTAAGTATATATTGTTACTGGCGCAGCTCTTCATATTTTCCTTTTATTTATTTCAGTGTTTGTATCTCACTCAGAGCTGCTGCCTATAGTTTATGTTTATTTTTATTTTTATTTTTTAACATGTAATTCTCTCCTGAGCACAGTTTATATTTTTTCTATTTAAATTGATTAAAATTCTACTGCATTGTACAGTAAATTCTGAGAAATTATTGACAGGAGGAGAGATCAGCTTGATAACCACATCAGCCTGGTTATGTTTCTTTATTGCTCAGTCAGCAAATTGGGAGTATTGGGTGTTGGGGTGACCAGGCTGTATTGCATAACTGACATTCATAATGGTCAGGTCTGGGTATGCTTAAAGTGGAACTTTAGTCAGAAAATTAGGTCCCACTAGATCACTTCAGGCTGGGCACTTTTTCAGGTATAGCTATGTAAAACATTAAAAATAAGTATCTATACTGTTTAGAATTCAGTAATATACTGTCTCGCCCTGCTCTGCACATGTTCAGTTGCTTTCCATTTTAGGCATTTTTAGGCACTGCTGAGTTTGTAGAGGCCGATCTGCTGACAGCCTTAAAACTGAATTAAACCCTCCTACCCTTTACACTCAAGGAAGCTGCTTCCGTTTGATCAGCAAGCGGCCATGGTGCTGCACATGTGATCAGTTATGACACCAGTCATTTGATGGTTTGACAGTTTGGTTAAGGACACAAACAAATGTGACAGTTGGCAATCACAGTATTCAGGGAATGTAACAGTTTTTTTAAACTGTAAAATCGATGGGTTTAGTTTCCACTTTATGATTTACTGCTGTTCAGGAGCTCTGGCAAGAAGAAACAGGAGCAATGATGGATGCAATTTACAGCATAATTATAAATGTGAAATGTATGTTTCCTGCTAAAGAACATTATTTTTTATCAAGTTGTTATGAGTAAAGTTCAGCTTTAAATGAATATGTAAGATAGTTCATATAACTGCCTGCTTGCTGATGAGTAAATGTCCAGGATACCTGTAAAAAAGGGAAAATACTGTATAATATGGTAAGCCCATTAGTGACAGCAGAGCTGGCACTGAAGTTGCTAAGTGTTTATGTAATAAACAAATGTCTTATTTAGTGGTTTAATCTTTATTCACCAAGTTGTCTTTTTCTATTCTTTTATGGAAACAATGTAATCATGTAATGCTGTTTTAATGTTCCTGTAGGGAGCCACAAAATCCACTGATTCATGCAGCAGATATATGTAACACTTTGACTGTAGAAGCTGAATAACACTTTATTTTCTATTCTTTTTTAAACAATTTGTAGGGATGCTTATAAATATATCATACACCAATTAAAAACATCTGCAGGAGCCCATTATTTTCCAGTGTTGCTATATGATTTGTGTTAATATAAACATTATATATTTTTTATTGTTAGTCATTAATTTCGGCACAGTTGTTACCAGTACATAAATTATTGCTTTCTGCTTTGTTTTGAAGGGAAAATACGAATTTTTATGAGAAATAGGGAAGCAATATGTATGGAAATTAAGAAATTATCTGATTGGGTAATTACCAATGACACTACTGTCTAACAGGTACACATACTGTACATGCCTATTTTTATTCTGTGCATCTCTTGCAATCAAGAGTGACACAAGGGGGTTGATTTACTAAAACTAGAGATTTCCAAATCTGGTGCAGCTGTGCAAGTTAGCCAATCAGCTTCTAACTTCAGCTTGTTCAATTGAGCTTTGACGAAAAAATGGGAAGCTCATTGGTTTCTATGCAGAGCTGCACTAGATTTTGCAGTTGCAAGTTTTAGTAAATTATTAGTTGTTATTTTGCAGAACAGCCCCCCTGGACTAAGGTGTTTAGAGGTGAAATAAACTCCCCTTCCCTTTACAGCCAAGGAAGCTGCCATCGTAGCCTCTGTGTGATCTGCAATTGCCAAGGTGTTGCACATGTGATCACTTATGACACCAGCCATTTGATGGTTTAACAGTTAATTTGAGAGCCACCATAAGCACACTAGTAACTGTTCCCTTTATCATTCTCGAGAGCCACCATAGGCATGCAAGGAAATGTACCGGTTATTATTCAAGACATGCCTATTTAGGGAAACCGTCAAATCAGTGGGTTTAGTTCTACTTCAGAGCTGAAGATTGGGTGTGGCAATTTTTACCACATCTAAACTTCAAATAATTAAATTGGTCTAGCTTCCATGATAGAAGCCATAAGACTGCTATATACTGCTTATGAGAAAAAGTATTTAGCAGTTTATATTTACTAAAAGAATTGCATTTCCATGTTCTATATACTGTGGGAGATGAATGCAGGGTCCTTGCTTTAGTAACACTTTAAAGTAGGCAACCTGAAAAGGATAGTTTTGGGAATGGTTGTGTCCTTAAAGCTCTACCATTTAAAACTGGTTCCCAACATATATATATATATATATATATATATATATATATATATATATATATATATAAACACAATATATATTTCAGTGTTTTTAACTTTTTGCTTGGAATTCAGCTTTAAAGCCTCAATATACCCATGCAGTAGTGCCCCCTACATCACGGGTTAAATATTCTTTGTATCAGGGATTGAGGAGTAAGGAGAAATACATAGATAGTTCTCTTATTTGGGGTCCCTCCAGCACTTAGACTGGCCATGGTCACACCCCAGTATCCTCAACATACAATACATGTTTGTTTGTTTTTTTACTTCCAAATATGTAATGGAAAGACCCACCTCAGTGGCAGATTGTGGTCTGTCGCCTCCGAGTCCTTAGCCATTTCATCTAGAGGCAAGTTGGAGGACTTGTTTTAATTGACCTTCAGACCTGAGAATGTGGTAAAATGATTCATGATTGTGGTGAATTCCCTGGATTTTAAGAAATAACAGCAGGTCATCTGCATAGCGCCAGGCATTCATTGATGTTCCCTAATGGCTTCCACCTCACTGAATCTAAGTGTAGCTGTTAATGGCTCCATCAAGAGAGCAAAGAGGAAGGGGGGCAGGGGGCACCCCAGCCTTGTGCCTCTACCCACTGAAAAGAATTCAGAGGTAGACTGGCCCAGTCTGATTGCCACCCTAGGATTGCTATATACAATACATGGTTAATGTCCCTGTATAGTACATGATAATGCTGAGGTTCCGCCCACAGACTGGAGCTTTGAGCAGAAGAGGAAAGCGCCAGAGTCAGCCAGAGCCAGCCAGAGCAGGGAGAGAAGTAAGTAATACAGCCAGGACTGTACTCCCTTAGAAATATCAAGTATTAAAAGATAAGCATGGGGTTAAGTTTTTTCCAGAATCATACATACCATCTTTCCCCCGACGCCTCTAATACTTAGAACCAAGCCATCTAACACCACTGATCGCTTGGTTCTCTGAGCTCTCTGTTCTGCCACCCCCTCCTGTGCTTACTAGGGCGCTGGGCTGTTGAGGAGGCAGGAGCAGCTGGGTGCTGGACCAGGCATGTGGGTGGATCCTGACTGGTTTGTTGCAATCTTGCCTGAGCTTGGACCAGTTCTTTGACATCAGCAGACAGCGGGCTTCAAAAACAGGTCACGGGGTGCAGAAAGAACTGCACGCCTGTGATTCACAGGAGAAGTAAAGCCAGGCAAGCTTTGGCTGTACTTCTCCTTTAAACTCTTGCAGTGCAGAGAGGGCCCACAAGAGTAATATATTTTTTTATATTCCCGGAGTTGACCTTCCTTCAATAAAAAATAGGATGTTTTTTTCCACATTAAGTGAGGACACAGGTGATATGACTTCTGTAGGAAACACTGCAGGTTGTCCTCCATTTCAAAGTCATACATCAGGTGTATTTCTTTATTGTAAAATCATGTGTTAAGTATTTGCACTTCTTTATGGAATTATTGTCAGGTATTAACCTTGATAAGGGAGCCCTGTCTCTAGAATGGCGCTCTACTTTTTATATAATTTTACAATGAACATTGTTACTAAAATGTAACAAAATAATGTGCTGCTTAGATCCGGGTTGTCAGCAGCGTTGGTTATAGCTGTCACTTATATAAAGACCTTCTGAATGACAAAAAAAACCAACACCACCATCGAGATCTATTTCAAGACACAGCATTGTTTTGTGGCTAGCCTAAATCTTATGATTAACGATCTGCTTTTCTACTTTTAGAAACTCTATACAATGAATGCTCTTATCTTTGCTCACCTCATCCTTTTGGCCTATGGTACTGTCAAAGAAAAGAGTGATGTTTTCAATCCAGTAGTGTCCCTGCTTCAATACAGGAAACATTGCTTGATTAATGGGCCTGCTGCAATTTAGTCTGCGCCTAGCTTTTTGATTAATGCTTCCTAATTTAACTCGGAGGAAAAGCTAGAAAGGCAAAATCTTTAAACTTAATTGGCCTAGTTTGTAACTATTACCTTGCTCTAATAGTTTGCATTAAATATGTCTTGTATACAGTGACAAAAATGCAATATAAACAGCAAAGGTAATCTCTGTCACCAAGTAAAAGTCCACTAGTAATCATTAGTCTTGCAGGCATAAGTACTTGGCAGTTTCTATAAAATATAGAATCATCAGAGCATATCTTTTTGTATTACAGTTCAAATTGACTTATGGAAACTCATCATTTATGTTGCTTCAAATAGAATCCTACTTACTTGTTCAGTCCTCTCATTCTAGGAATACATTTCAGTGCAAACAATACTTCTTTAGAAGGAGTCTGATAATGGTTCTTCTGTGTGAAAGGTGGATATGGACATCAGGTGTATATGATGCTCATAGCAAAAAATCAAACAAAAAAAAAATACATTAAAATATGAAAGTCTCCAATGGTTTTACCCCAGGGATCGTAACCATAGGATGAACTATTCGCAGCTGAGACTCAATATAGTAACTGGGATTCTGGGAGATTCCCATGTTTCATTTACCTCTATAAGATTCATAATTACTTAAAGAGGACCTTCAGTCATTTTTTCAACTTTCCATCTATTAAAACTTCTGCCCTTGTTGTTTCAACTTTGGATAGTAAAAAATTTTTTTTTCTGCCAGTAAATACCGTATACAGCCCACTTCCTGTTTCTTGTCTGGTAAAAAGCCTAGGCTTATGACATTATGCATAGCTCCCTCTCTCACCCTCGTGAGAGTTTGCCAGAAAGGTAGGGGGTGAGTAATAAGAGGGCCAATGAAAGCTGCAGGGCTGCAGAGATGGAAGTGTGCCTCTGTGTGTCTATGTAAATCCAGGAAGTGAACAGGCAGCAGCTTCAGCTGCTCACAGTTAAAATGGTTGCAGACAGAATTAGTGTAGGGAGATTTCTGCAGCATATTTGGCAAGTACAGAATCACAGTATATATAAAATAATATGCAAAGTTGTTTGAGGGAAGCTTCAGAATGGCAAAGATGTTTTTATTACAAATTATGTGAGCAGACTGCAGTTCCGCTTTAATTCATTTAGTAGAAGATACTACAACGTAACTCAGCAGCATGCCATAGTTAAAAATGTATTCAAATAAAATAATACACCTGGGACTGCAATTATGAAATCAGTTTTAAATTAGACTTGGAATACTTCAATTGAAAATAATGGGTTTTACTCACTCAAGACTAGCGTGAAAAAAAAAACCACAGCTGCACTTAAAAATGTTTCTTAATCTCCATTGAGAGGACAGGAAGTGTGGATAATCTTTAACCAATGTTTTTTTACTGCCACCTTCATGAGTTTGGAACACTAGCAAATAAAAAACTTTAAATCAGCCCCCTGTATAACCTTCATGCCTCATGTCTCTAACCTTCATGCCTTAGTTTTCTTTGTAGTGTTTTAGAAGTTTGGATGCTTTTTCCACAACTCTGCTGAGAGTTTCTATCTATATTGTATTTCTTCTTATCTATCAACATCTAATATGCTGCTTAAGCTAGTAATAGCTTAGCAATAGGTTTGGAAGCTGTACCCAGACCCCACTGGACTCAAAATTGTGGGGCTAGCCTGAAATGTGACCTTGGTGGCACTTTCCAGATATTTATTTACGGTGCTAGCTGTAGAGCTCTTTCCAGCTATAGAACCATCTCTGAAGTCTCCTTCTGTGAGAAAGCCTCTGAATAAGACATCTTGGTATGTGGATTTCAGGCACACAAATCTACATTGCAGCTCTGGCTACCTAACTACAAAGTGCTTCCCATGTCCAGAGCAGTGACACAGCTTCTGGTGTGACCCACTCTCTGAAACCTCTCTTTGTCAGTGAGCCTCTGAATGGGGTAAAGCTAACCTCATATGATTTTGTTGGTTACGGGACTCTGCATTGTAGTTCCAGACCCTTTCCAGGTACTGTGTCAGTTAGCCGCAGATGTTTTCCAGGCTCAGTTCTGCTGCACAACCTCTGGTGTGATCTAGACTCTGCAGTTAGTTACATAGTACACAGCTGGTAAGGCTGAATAAAGACCAGTCCATCCAGTTCAACCTGTGTGAGTGTGGGTATATTTGTGTGCATATATTTATATCTCCACTATTTCCCATATTCCTTTATAGTGCCTCCACTAGCATAGCCATTTAAAAGCTTTTTGAAATTATCCATACTCCCCACAGACACCATCAATTGTGGAAGGTAGTTCCACATCCTTAAGACTCAGTAACAGTAGCTACTGACTGACGGCTGACGGCTACAGCGCGGATCTCCTTTTCCGGGACTACGTCTATTGACGTAGTCCCGTGCACGAGCGTCCCGCGGCACGCTCTGTGATCGGCGAGTCTACGAGACTCGCCTGATCACCGATCCGTGCAAGGGGTCGATCCCAACCCCTTATCACGTGATCAGCTGTCAGCCAATGACAGCTGATCATGTGATAGAACGGAGCCGGTAATCGGCTATTATTCCTCCTCGCGCTGACAGCGCGAGGAGAAAAAAAAAAAGCCGATCACCGGCGGCCGTGATCGGGACTGAGCCGACCTGCCCCCTGCCAGTGCCCACCTGCCCCCTGCTTTGCCTGCCTAAATAAAAAATGTGCCCCCCCTGTCAGTGCCACCCAGCAGTGCCCACAGTGCCACCCAGCAGTGCCCACAGTGCCACCCAGCAGTGCCCACAGTCTGCCTCAACAAAGGTGCTGCACCCCAGTGCCACATATCCATGCCCAGCAGTGCCGCCCATCAGTGCCCAGCAGTGCCGCCCATCAGTGCCCAGCAGTGCCACCTATCAGAGCCACCTATCAGTGCCACCTATCAGTGCCCATCAGTCCCATCTATCAGTGGTACCTATCAGTGCCCCTTAGTGCCACCCATCCGTGCCACCCATCTGTGCCACCCATCCGTGCCATCTTATCTGTGCCCATCTTTGCCCATCAGTTCCGCCTTATCTGTGCCCATCGGTGCCGCCTTATCTGTGCCTATTAGTGCCGCCCTAACTATGCCTATCAGTGCCCACCAGTGCAGCCTATCAGTGCCCACCAATGCAGCCTATCAGTGCCCACCAGTGCAGCCTATCAGTGCCCACCAGTGCAGCCTATCAGTGCCGCCTTATCAGCGCACTTCAATGAAGGAGAAAAATTACCTGTTTGCAAAATTTTATAACAAACTATTAAACATGATTTTTTTTTTTTTGCATCTTTTTTTGTTTGTTTAGCAAAAAATAAAACTCCCAGCTGTGATTAAATACCACCAAAAGAAAGCTCTATTTGTGGAAAAAAAATGATAAAAATGTCATTTGGGTACAATGTTGTATGACCGCGCAATTGTCATTCAAAGTGTATCAGCGCTGAAAGCTGAAAATTGGTCTGGGACTGAGGGGGGTTTAAGTGCCCAGTAAGCAAGTGGTTAAGGTTAAACCGCTGCTCACACAACTTCACTGAATGTCAGTCTACAGTCCCACTCTGTATGGAATTCTCTGTTTACAGTTAGCATATGTAATCCTCATACACTGAAACCTGCCTTATGTCACTTCTCTGGCTTTTCTGGACTGTATGGGTGACCTACAGAGTACTATTTTTTCACAAATCCTTTCATGGATATGGTCTTTCAGGAAGCAGCATCAGAAACTGCCAACAATTTTAACCATGGGGCACAATTTTCTCTTTAAAAATTAAAGCCCTTTTCACTGAGGAGATAGGTATACCTCAGGAAGCTCAGTATCGATGTCATCTGCAAGAGAGAGAGTTGCATATACTACGATTTTTGCCTTTAAGTTCAGAAGGAAATCTCTTGTGATAGCTTTTGCTACTTGAAGAGCATTGCGCACTGTCCAGTCTCATTTTTTCACCCGACGCGTTTCAGAGTGTCAGTGTCTCCTTCTTCAGGGGTGTTTAAGAGAAGATTAGTCATAAATCTATAATATAGTTGTTACAAAAGGTCAGGGTAAGTATGTATATAGTACAACATAAATTGGATATTCATACTGAAATATCTGAGCAAATTCATGTATGTAGTGGTGATGGCACTAGTGAAACATTCCATAGAACTATTAAAAACAAAGGATATAAGAAGGATTGTGTCTCAAAGCTCTCCTGCTTAAGTACTCTGGCTGGCAACCATTCAAGGTTATATCCTTTATCGCAGGGATAGAGACGGTAAAAAAGAGGGAGGGTGTGTCTATATATCAAAAATAATGTACACATGATATATAAAGTGAATGTGAAAGATGACATCACTAAGGGAGCTAGGGAGAAGATGGAATCCTTATGGGTAGAGCTCCAAAGGGATGACGCTAAAGGGAAAATAATACTGGGAGTATGCTATAGGCCCCCTAACCTGAGGGAGGAGGGGAAGATGACCTCCTATCACAATTTGGATTAGCAGCAAGTATGGGAAGTGTTATCATAATTATATAAACATAGACTGAGTGGCGGGAACCACCCATTTGTCTAAGGCTTGTCAGCTCCTAAATGTCTTGCAGGACAATTTCATGGGTCAGATGGTAGACACAACCAACTAGAAATTAAGCGTTACTAAATCTACTGATTACCAACAATACAGACCTGATCATGGATGTGGAAATATGGGCCAGTTTAGGAAACAGCAATCACAGGTCAAATGGCTTCAGTATAAATCACACAAATAGGAAACATAAGGGCAATACAAAGACAATAAATTTCAAAAGAGCCAACTTCCCTAAATTACGAACCTTGCTAGAAGGCATAAATTGGGATAAAATCTTAGGAACAAAGAACACGGAGAAGAGATGGGTTTACTTTAAGAGCATATTAAATAATAGCATTAGCCAGTGCATCCCATTGGGTAATAAATTTAAAAGAGCGAACAAAAGTCCTGGATTGCTTAACTCCAATGTAAAAATGCATATACAAGTAAAGGAGAAGGCCTTCAAAAAATACAAGGTTGAGGGATCATCATCAGCATTCAGACTTTATAAAGAATGCAACAAGAAATGTAAGGGTGCAATTAGGGCAGCTAAGATAGAACACAAAGGGGGTTATTTATTAAGGGGAAATCCACTTTGCACTGCAAGTGCACTTGAAAGTCCATTGAAAGTGTACTTGGAAGTAAAGTTGCTGTAAATCCAAAGGGGACATGCAAGGAAAATAAAAAATAGCATTTTAGCTTGCACATGATTGGATGATAAAATCAGCAGAGCTTCCACTCATTTCAGATCTACCCCTTAGATTTAGAGCGACTGCACTTCCAAGTGCACTTGCAGTGCAAAGTGGATTTGCCTTTTGTAAATAACCCCCAAAGACACATAGCGGAGGAGAGCAAAAAAATCCCAAGAAATTCTTTAAGTATGTAAACAGTAAAAAAGGGAGGGCAGACCATATTGGCTCCATAAAGAATGAGGAAGGACATCTGGGTACAAAGGATGGGGAGATGGTGAAGGTAATGAATTTATTCTTGTCCTCAGTCTTCACAAGGGAATCAGGGGCTTTAGCAATCAAAACTGCAGTGTTTATCCTGATGACACATCACAGGAATGGCTAACAGAGGAGAGAATTAGACTTGGGAAACTTAACATGAATAAATCATCGGGGCCGGATAGCTTGCACCCGAGGGTACTTAGGGCGCTCAGTCAAGTAATTGCCAGACCATTGTTCCTAATTTTAACTGACAGTCTACTGACTGGAATGGTACCAGTGGCCTGGAGAAAAGCCAATGTAGCACCAATATTTAAAAAGGGCCCGAAATACTTCCCTGGGAATTACAGACCAGTTAGCCTAACATCAATAGTATGCAACCTCTTGGAGGGGATGATAAGGGACTATATACAAGATTTTTTAATGAAAACAGTATCATTAGCAGTAATCAGCATGGATTCATAAATAAGCATTCTTGCCAAACTGTCAGGGCTGGCCTCAGTCCTTCCTTTTTTTAGCTGGCCGCTCAGCTGTAGGCTAATTGCCATCTCCCATCTCTCTCCACAGTTACTCAGCTGTTCTTGATATCCTGCTCATCAGTCCTGCCTACTTAAGCCATCCAGTCCAAAGGAACTCTGTCTTCGCCTTGGTCAACATCACAAGAAATTTCTCCTGCGCTCCTGTTTAAAGCCTGGCTTTGCTGACATCCCTTCTGGCTCCGGTTCCTGCTTGCTGTTCCACCACTTTGATCCCTAACTTCTGGCTTGGCTGATCTGTTCTGGTTACTGAACTTTGGCTATGTTTTGACTACGTTTGTTCTTTTTACTTTTATTATTAAACAAGTGTCATTTAACTGTACTTCGGTCTGATTTCATGGTTTCTGACACAGAGTAAACGTAGTCAAAACATAGTCAGAGTTCAGGAACCGGAATGGATAGTCAGACAAGCCAAAACATCAGGGAGCCAGAGATGAGCGTAGTAGAACAGCAAGCAGGATCTGGAGCAGAAGGAATGTTAGCCAAGCAAGTCTTTAACAGGAACATAGGAGAGCGTCTCTAGAGATGTGACCAAGCCAAAGGCAGAGATCATCTGGGCTGGATGGCTTAAGTAGGCAGGACTGACCAGCAGGATATCATCAACAGGTGAGTCACTGTAGAGAGATAGGAGCTGGCAATTAGCGGACAGCTGAGCGGCCAGCTCAGAGAAGGAAGAGCTGAACCTAGCCCTGACAATACCACAGCCAAACCTTGGATCAAGCATCTGGTTTGATCATCTGGCAAGCCATAAATGGGAAGAATCCTTGGTGAAAAGCATCTATGGCTAAGTTTCTTGTTACATATATCCAATATTATAACATCTGTTATTTTTAACTGTTAATACATAATTAAATGTTATATACAGTTTGATTTTACTTGCAAGTCTCTGTGTGATCTCTCTTTGCACATATAAAAAAAAAACAATAAATGAACTATCATGTAACCATGATAAAACCCCCCCCCATGTGCATGAGTAGGGGTACATTGTACATTGTACCCTGTTTTGCCTCACTTTTTTAAGGTTATTTTGCAGTAAACCCAAGGAAGCATTGAAACCTCTATAGTGTATTTATGTGCTTTTACTAAACAAAATTCTGAACATACAAATGATTACAATTATAGGAAAACAATACAAGACTAACAGCTATACCTACACCAAGCATACACAAAAACTACCTATTCTTCCTAGCAAATGAACATTATTGATTGTCTGTATACAATAAGAATTTGCTAAAAAGTTACTTAGCTCAAGTTACAGTGGCTTCACAATCTCCTTAGGCAAGCAGTAGCCCACGCTTACTCTACAAGCAATTGCAGGAATCAGGCGAAAGCATCATCAGGTGTAGTTTCTTCTGGAACAGACCCTCCTTGTTGTTAAGTAATTTTTGAGTCGCTAAAACAATGGTTCTTAACCGGGGTTTTGCAAGAGGTCATACAAGTAAAAGGTGCAAAGATCTAAAACAGAATATATATATATGCTATATGCATTTTGTTAAAGTACTGGATACGCATAGTATTATATGCGCAATGAGTCACCAAGTCCACAATCTCTATGATTGTTTTGGAGGAAGTCTACAATAGTATTTAGAATGATAGTAAATGGTTATTTAAAAGGGGAAGGGGGGAGGAAGGGATGGGGATGATCCACTCTCATGCCCTGTACACACGTCGGACATTCCAACCACAAAATCCGTCGGATTTTTTCGAACGGATTTTGTTCGCAACTGTTGTTGCATATACACGGTCGGACAAAGTTGTCGGAAAATCTGATAGTTCAGAATGAGGTGACGTTAGTTGTGTACGATGGGACTACGTAGAGGCTAGTAGCCAATAGCTTTGGTCTCATAATCTGAGCATGTGTGGCACTTTGTCCGTCGGAATTCTCTACAAACGATCAGAAAAAGTCAGATCGGATTTTTTTGTAGTCAAATTTTAGATCTGGCTCTCAAATTTTTTCAGTCGGAATTTCCGAGCCCACACACGATCGGATTTTCTGACAATATAATCTGGTCGGACCTTTTCTGTCGGAATTTCCGACCGTGTGTACAGGGTATCAGGGCTGTCATCACAGAGGAACAGAGACCATGTTCCCAAAACTTAAAAGATAAAAAGAGAGAGAAGAGGCGCCCTGGGTGCAGGAATGTAGCATTCCAGTGACGTTATCCCCCTCCGCAATTCCGTGCACCTCAAGCCTCGTGTTAAGAAAAGACTCCACCGCAGCCGGCCGAACACCATCCAGCGGTGTATAAGGAAGATTTTAGGACGCACAGAGACAGGAGTGAACTAGGGATTGACTACACCGAGGACAGCTCCATATGTTGTGAAATAATGTTTACTGCATATTAAAATTTGTTAAAAATCTACACCCAGAGGCGCCTCTTCTCCCTCTTTTTATCTTTTCCGCGAGAGGTCCCCAGGGGTTCCGCATCAATCTGACTGTCAGTTCCAGGCAGCTGACAGGAGGATCACACAGACACAGGCAGAGATAGGCAGGAAAGCGGCTGGTATCCTGTTGGCTGCAGTGCACTGTTCCCCGCCGGCCCCTCCTCCCCTCCTGTCCTTCCCGAGTGGTTGTATGTGACATCATCTGGGGTGGACAGGATAGGAGGGGTCGCGGGGAGACAGCACGCCACTGGAGGAGATATGAAATGAGTTCAGAAGAAGAAAGCCGGTACTGAAGTGGACCCAGCTGTATTCCCCCCTAATGTGTCCAACAGTCTGTACCATGTAATGTCCCCTGTCATGTCCCCTACCCCATGTAATGTACCCTACCCCATGTAATGTGCCCTGCCCCATGTAATGTGCCCTGTCATGATGTGCCCTGCCCCATGTAATGTGCCCTGTCCCATGTAATGTCCCATGTAATGTCCCCTGTCCCATGTAATGTCCCCTGTCATGTGCCCTGTTCCATGTAATGTCCCCTGTCATGTGCCCTGTTCCATGTAATGTGCCCTGTTCCATGTAATGTGCCCTGTCCCATGTCATGTGCCCTGTCCCATGTAATGTCCCCTGTCATGTGCCCTGTTCCATGTAATGCCCCCTGTAATGTTCCCTGTCCCATGTAATGTCCCCTGTCATGTGCCCTGAGCCATGTAATATGCCCTGTCCCATGTAATGTCCCCTGCCATGTGCCCTGTCCCATGTAATGTCCCCTGTCATGTGCCCTGTTAAATGTAATGCCCCCTGTCATGTGCTCTGTTCCATG
This sequence comes from Lithobates pipiens, assembly GCF_037356315.1. Lineage (NCBI taxonomy): Eukaryota > Metazoa > Chordata > Amphibia > Anura > Ranidae > Lithobates > Lithobates pipiens. Next base: position 128,299,131 of record NW_027507758.1, read on the forward strand.
TAATGTGTTCTGTCCCATGTAATGTGCCCTGTCCCATGTAATTTCCCCTGTCATGTCCCCTGTCCCATGTAATGTGTCCTGTCCCATGTAATGTCCTCTGTCATGTGCCCTGTCCCATGTAATGTCGCCTGTAATGTGCCCTGTTCCATGCAATGTGCTCTGCCCCATGTAATGTGCCATGTCCCATGTAATGTCCCCTGTTATGTCCCCTGTCCCATGTAATGTGGCCTGCCCCATGTAATGTCCACTGTCATATGCCCTGTCCCATGAATTGCCCCCTGTCATGTGCTCTGTTCCATGTAATGTGCTCTGCCCCATGTAATGTCCCATGTAATGTGCTCAGCCCCATGTAATGTCCCCTGTCATGTTCCTAGTCCTATGTAATGCCCCCTGCCATGTGCTCGGCCCCATGTAATGTCCCATGTCATGTTCTCTGCCCCATGTAATGTCTGCTGTCATGTGCCCTGTCCCATGTAATGTGTCCTGTCCGATGTAATGTCCTCTGTCATGTGCCCTGTCCCATGTAATGTGCCCTGTCCCATGTAATGTCCCCTGTAATGTGCCCTGTTCCATGTAATGTGCTCTGCCCCCATGTAATGTGCCATGTCCCATGTAATGTGCCCTGTTATGTCCCCTGTCCCATGTAATGTGGCCTGCCCCATGTAATGTCCACTGTCATATGCCCTGTCCCATGTAATGTCCCCTGTAATGTGCCCTGTTCCATGTAATGTGCTCTGCCCCATGTAATGTCCCTTGTCATGTCCCATGTAATGTGCTCAGCCCCATGTAATGTTCCCTGTCATGTCCCCTGTCTCATGTAATGCCCCCTGTCATCTGCTCTGCCCCATGTAATGTCCCCTGTCATGTTCTCTGCCCCATGTAATGTCCGCTGTCATGTGCCCTGTCCCATGTAATGTGCTCTGCTCCATGTAATGTCCCATGTAATGTTCCCTGCCCCATGTAATGTCCCCTGTAATGTGCTCTGCCCCATATACTCCTCTGCCCTATATACTGTCCTCTGTCCCATGTAATGTGCCCCGTGTAATGTCCCCTGTCATATGCCCTGTCCCATGTAATATGCTCTGTCCCATGTAATGTGCCCTGCCCCATGTAATGTCCCCTGCCCCATGTAATGCGCCCTGGCCCATATAATGTCCCCTGTCATGTCCCTTGCCCCATGTAATGTCCTCTGTTCCATGTAATGTCCCCTGTCATGTGCTCTGTTCCATGTAATGTGGAATGTTATTTTATTTAATGCTATTTCTACAATCAATTTTTGTTATCAACAGCTCGCTGACCATACCAATGTTCCGTGAGCTGTAGATGTGAACATTATTTTAGGGGCTCCTCGAGATCTCAAACTTTTTACCAGGGGTTCTTCGAAGGTAAAAAGGTTGAGAAACACTGCTCTAAAAGATGCAAAGCAAAACATTTGGGGGCTCACTAGGGATTTGCACTAAAGTTCAATTGAAGCAGACCTGTTTTCTGTAATGTTTTCTGTTGCTTGTGCTCAGAAAAAAAGTGTAAAACAAACACAGAGACAATTTTGGCAAGTCCTTTATTAAAAAAGATATCTCATGATTTACATTCACATGAATCATGATGCCCAATGAAAGAAAAAAATGTGACAACCCTAACCCAATGATGCCACTCACTAAATGACAGTTTCCTGAGCTGTCATCTGCAATATAAGGGGAGGGACAAGGATAGTGATGACATAATTGCCTAAACATGGCCATGTAGTTACATTTAGGCAATGATGTCACCACTATCCCTTTTCATGTGTGGCTGGTGAATCTGCCAGGCAACATCAGTGGTTAGTAAGGACACAGTCGGTGATCACAACTAGGGATGAGATAGTTGTGATCACTTGGTTTATGTTTGTTTTAAAGGACCATCACAAACTGTTCTTTACACTGTTAAAATAAGATGGTTTTGTAACTTTTTTAAATTGACTTTTATTAGATTTAACACATAATTAGACAGATTTGACATACAAAGACATGTAGTCCAGTCATGTGTTCCTAGATAGAGGACATAGACATAAGCAAGTCAACCAGAGAAAAAGAAAGCGTCTGTGTTTCTAAAATAATGTGTGCACACAGTTACAATGTAAGCTATCATAAAAGGAGCAAAAAAGTCATTTCTGATTTATTATATTCGGTATTCCAAAATTCCAAAAAGATGTTGTTTGTTTCATTTCTATATTTCCTTTGAGGACAGCTTTATTACTGTGGTGGTTTTCTCTCAAAAAGTAATCTAAGTGTGTAATCAGCTTTAATGAAAGAGATCCAACACAATATTGGACATGCTTCACTTTAACGCTTTTCTTTGGCAACATTATAGAAGTTCAGGCTTCATCGGCCAAAATTTATTTTTACATAGCAATGATGACTGAAACAGCCCTCTGTGTCTTGGTGACATTAGTGTACTGGCATATTTCCCTGAGAGATGGAATTCAGCTGCCTCACTTCATATTTTGATTACCAACAGGAAAACGTATAAGCTTAGATTATTTTTTACTTAAGTTCTCTAAAAATAACTTAAGCATATCTAAGAGCTAGCCAGTAGCACATCTGCCTGATTACAAGCTTATGGCACTACTTTCACAATAGAACAGAAACGAACATCATTATGACTTGTTAATTACTTTTTGTCAGATGTCTACTTTCAAACAGGGTTTATATGAGAGATAAATGGTACAAATTGAAGAGTAGTAGCTCCCCATTCATAACTCTTGAAAGCACTGGGCAGTTCTACCACCACAACCCTGATTCCTGTTCTAATGAGTACATCTAAAGGCTAGATGTAAGTAAGTGCTCAACATACTATTGCAAGCACTCAAAAACAATACAGATCAAGTTAACATGTGTGACAACACTCATGGGAGATTTCATTTTGGTGCACAATGATAGTTCAAGCCGCAGTCCTACCCACATCATATTCTGATAGCATAGGAATTTGTTCCAGTGGCCACAGATGTGACCACAAATTTTGGGGCTTGTGTGTTCATATAATGGGGTTCCCACCTTTATTAAATATGAACCCCAGGCTTACCCTCTCTTACTCCAGACTTACCCTCCCTGAAGCCTACCCTTACCCCTTTTGTACAGTTGTACAGTCTCCTCTCCTGTACTGAAAATGCTTAGTCTGATTTCATTGCAGATGGTGAGCTTTTCATTGAATGCATTAGAAGTTGGAAAATGTCAAGTATCATTTAACCCTTTCATTCTGAGCCTGACATACCTGATGCCACCCCCTTCATTCTTTGGATTGCAAGTATTTAAATCAAAAAGGTTCAGCATCACATAACTGCTTTCAGTGGTCCAGCCCAATAAGTTTCTGAATGGTGCTGCATTGTGTATGTGCAGGACGGAAAATCTTTTGGGAGAAAATGCGATATGGTGATAGGGCACTACACTAATTTAACTGACAATTGCATGGTCGTGCGACACTGTACCCAAATAAAATGTGTGTCCTTTTTTTCCCACAAATAGAGCTTTCTTGTGGTGGTATTTGATCACCTGCACTTTTTATTTTGTGAGCTATAAACAATAAAAGACTGACAATATTTTTTACTTTCTGCTATAAAACACATCCAATAACAAAAATTGAAAAAATCGAATTTCTTCATAAATTTAGGCCAATTTGTGTTCTGCTGTGTCATTTTGTTTAAAAAAAATTGATTGGTTGATTGGTTTGTGCAAAAGTTATAGCGTCTACAAACTATGGGATATTTTTATTTTTTTACTAGTAATGGTGGCGATCAGCAACTTATAGCAGGACTGCAATATTGTGGTGGACATTCGGACACTGACACTTTTGACACTTTTTGGGGGCCGGTGACAGTAATACAGTAAAGAGTGCTTAAAATATGCACTGTCGCTGTACTAATGACACTGGCTGGGAAGGAGTTAATATCAGGGCAAGCAAGAGGGTTAAATGTGTACCTAGCCAGTGTCTTACTATAATGTCGGAAGTCCTTTCGCTAGGGGAAGAGATGGAATTTATTCCTGCTTTGTAGGGACACAAATTTCATCTCTCCCCTCCTGTCAGAAAGGTGATCTGCCTTGTTTACATAGGCAGACCATCGTTATGCAGGATGATAGGTAGGTGCCGGCAGACATTGAGTCCGCGGCACCCTCTGATAGGCTCCCACTGTGTGTAATCACAGCGGAAGCAAGCCTCTGGCAGCACGCATGCGCACCCCTACCCGGAAATATCAGATCACGTATACATATATATGTAATCCGGCACAGAGGTGCCCCCCTTTAGCAATAAAACTGCTATAGGGCAGATCTTAATTGGTTAAAGACTAATTATACTAACATTACAATTGTCCTTTAAAGCTCTTTATCTGCTTCTTAATGCCAATATTTTGGGCACGGAGCACTTTAAATTATGAACACGACATGTGAACTTTTGACATGTTGTCCCCTTGAGAGATTTTCCAGAGCATGTTCTGCAGTTTAAAATACCTGTGATAGGGGTTTCAACACCTCCTTTTATAAGGCACAAGATGGTAGGTACCACAATGACCTGACAAGGATTACAGTATTGTCTTATCCTCTTTAAGTGCTTAGGTGCTATGTTTACTAGTAAGCCGAGATTTCCACCTACATGTGACTACAGTGAAGCATGCAGTGGAATGGCAAAAAGATTTAGATAACTTACATGAAAAGTCACTTAAAGAATATATCAAAAAATACATTGCCCTGCAGCCTGATCAAAACATCCAGTAGTACTGGATACCTGCTGTGGTGATATCTGCAAGTTTAATATACCATCACTTGCAGTATTATACTAGTTGTGTTTATTAGCTGTCTCCCTGGCAGCAGCTGATTTGGCTGCCCTAAAGAAAACTGTGGAAGGACCCTCTACTTGACTAAATAAGAAGCTTGTCTCTTTTCTTCTGGATTTAAACCAGTGTTAGTGAGAATCATCAATCACTGGGAAAAGGTCAAGCACATTAGCAGCATTTGGTGATGGTGGAATTTGGAGGACAAGCGTCGTTGAGCTTTGGAAGAGTCAACCTTAGTTCTCCTTACAGTTTTTATTTTAGTGAGCATGTGAAGGCTGGATTAGCTGATTTTGCTCCAGTAACCTGTTTAGGTTCAAGTGCAGGGCACGTTGACCAAATCTACTAACATAATTTCTGTAGAACTATTGCAGGTAGTTTTAGGTGGCATCTCATGGACAAAGGCCTTTATTTTATGGTCATGCGAAGGCTTGATTAGCTGCTTTTGCTCCAGTAACCTGTTTAGGTAGGTAGTTTTAGGGTTACGTCTCATAGACTTTTTGTCAAGAAAAGTATTTAGCTACATTAAGTTGGGTGGGGAGATCCAGGATGAAGTGAAGAATGAATCATTTTTGCCTCCTCAGGGCAACTGTCTTTTTGCATCCTCCCTTCTACCCAATTTGGAGGGAAAGGGAAAGGAAAGGGAAGAAGGGGCAGACTACAGGGGCACTGTGATGGAGGAGGCTGTGAGCAATAATGTAATGTAATGGGGCCTGCACTGTAAAGGGGCACTGTAATCATTACAGTGCCCCTTTACAGCACAGTCCTCTTTACATCATAGCCCCCCTTTACATTACAGTGCCTCTTTATACCACAGCGCCTCTTTACATTACAGTGCCATTTTATATCACAGCCCTCCTTTACATTACAGTGCCCCCCTTTACATTAATGTGATTCTAGGAGAATGCACTGTAAAGAGGCACTGTAATGTAAAGGGGGCTGTGATGGGAAGGGGAACTGAAGACACTGATATAAAGGGGGGACTGTGCTATAAAGGGGGGGTGAGGACTGACTCCATGAATAGCCCTTTCCCAAACCCCTCCTCTCCCCCCCCCCCATCCCTAGGAGACTCGCCACTGGAGCAAAGATGATAACTAGCTGCTACACTTTCCCTCCTATTTTACTAACAGAGTCATTGTCATTATACAGTATGTTTATGAATTATGATTTTTGTTAGGCCACCAGATAAACCAAATGACATTTTGCTATAAATATATTTCAAGTTATCACTAACATATTAAACAGCTATTCATTTTATCTTTCATGATCTCAATAAAAACAGCAACCACTTTAAACACTTGTAGAGACTATGTGCCTGTTAAGGAAATAAAATAGCCATCACTTTAAATATTTAAGGCACAATTAGATTACTGCAGGATAAAGGGTTATAGTAATCTTACTATAACAAACAATGAAATAAGATTCAAATATAAAACTAACGTAATTAAATATGCTTTCTCCACAGTGCTGGATAGGGTACTATTATAAATAAAACATTTAAAAAAAAGGCTTAATATAGATTTTTAGTTCTGTTGCCAAAGTAGATAAAAAGTTATGACTTTAAGATCACTTTTATAAAACCAAGTTGCGTGTGTTTTATTCCGGCTTTGGATAAAAACCTGAAATATTAACAGTTCTATGACAGCCTTGTCTCTTGTGCTGCTTTGAGTGCCAATGCTTCTCCATAGCCCTAGACCTTCACAGAGTGCTAGTTTGCCATCAAAAGCTGATGCCTAGATCTTATAAGGGCATGCAGAATACCCTTTATATAGCATATAAACTATAAAAGAAAAATGTGCCTACATGAAACATGATAATTGTTAGCAAAATTATTATTTCTCAATCCAAGCAATCCTATACAAAAATAAATATAGTAATAAAATAAAATAAGGGTATCCTGCCAAAGACCAGTGGCAGCTGCTCCATTAGGGGCTTCCCCCCTAATCCATTCACCCGGCCCCTAATCTACATTCAAGGTGCTGGACGCATGGATTTCAATGTTTTTTTTTTTCTATTTTGAAGCATATGATTGGAGCCTGAGGCTCAAATTGGCTTCAAAAAAGGGTGGGTTTGGGGTGCAGAGCACTGCACGCTGAGCCCATCCAATTGTGTGACATTAGTGAATTAATATTTGCTAATGTCTTCCTGCTTCTCCCAGTCAGTCAGGAAGCAGGTCCTGAGACCTGATTGGCCAGGGAGTCTTGGGACTTCCTGTTCAGCCAGGAGGAGAAGCAAGGGCCCGGCTCTTCCCTTGGGCGGAAGCAGGTGGAGGGGCAGCTTCCATAAGCCCTACCCCGGATCCAGCACCACCTCCTAAGGTAAGGACGTGGATGGTCGCCGACCTGTATGGGTGGGGTGGGAGGGCTGGGTCGGGGGTGCTAGTTCGAGTGAGGGGGCCAGGGGCAGCTTCAAAGACCCTGCACCACCTCTGATCACAGCCCACCATCTGATAGCCACCTTCCTGTCCATCTCTCATGGGGAGGGTGGTGACGGATGTTAGGGGGCTTGTTTGTTTGCTGCCCCCCCTCCAAAATATTGAGCACCAGCCACCCCTGCCAAAGACCTCACTATTTGCCATCCTATGTGTCCTATATACAGACTGACGCTATATGTGATATCCTAGCTTGAAGTGTGTATAAGAGAATTCTCCAATACTTTGCTGGGCTATTAATATAAGATATTTGTCCTAATTCAGTAAAGGGACATGAGCAGGAGCAGGGATAGATTGTTAAAGTATGCCTATACTACAATCTTGCTTGAACAAGGATATGTACAGAGTGGACCTGATACATGAAACTTCTTGCAAGTCCTACACTGATGTTCAATGCATATAGCAGACTTTCTCAACCAAGGTTTGGGATTGGCATCCAAGCTTCTTTGAAGTTTGCCAAACAACACCCAAAACCAAAGCCAGGGCAGTTGGACTCATCCCAATATAAGAATTACTTCTTGGTAAAAAGTTTGAGAGAGGCTGATGTATGGCAAAGTCCTCATTTGCAGCACACACTGAACATCCAAAAAAAGTCCTGCAAGCAGCATGTTTGGGGCGGCGCGGAAGCGGTGTATACACCGCTCCTCCACTGCCCCTGCCCCTGCCCAAATGAATGGGCACCGCTGTCGAAGCACCTGCAAAGCGCTTCAGCAGTGACTCTTTTCGGGTGCTATTGACCCTTTCCTCGGCAAACAGGGATTAAAAGTGCCCCACTAGTGACTGGACCGAATAGCGCCGCTTAGGCATGAGCTTGACGTTCGGGTCAGTGTAGCCTATATCTACATTCTACAGTGCATTTTGTGGTGTACTATTACTAATCTACTCCAGGCAGTGTATTTGATATATATGTAGCACTTACCCCCAAAGGAGCTGCTGGTAATTAATTGGGCCTGTACTCTGCTTCTCTTCCCCTTGAGAAATTATTCTCAACCCCCTTGGCACAGCTGTGTAGTAGTGTTGACGTGAAACCTAATAGCAATAACAACCCAACAATAATATCAGATATTGTACCTTTACCTTTACCTGGGTCTTCGACTCTCCACCTGCTATAATAACTGGACACAGTCTCACACCAATTATATTTTAACCACACAGTAAGTTTACTGGACACTGGTTTTGAGAAAATGCAAACACAATAATGATTGTAATATACAGAGTCAGAACATGTAATAATCAAAGGGCATTCAAGTACTCAGACAATGTTCTAATGAGTATCATATACAGATGTGTCTCCAAGTGGGACTGATGCTCAGGGTGGTAAAAACTTGACGCTGGGCACCTTCCCACTTCCAGTACAACCACGCAAACACACACAACCTATGATCTGCTATACAATACTGGATATTAATGTACATATACTCAAAGGCTCCCCCTAGGTTGCAAAACTGCCTGCTGTGCACACTGCAGGATGAAAGGGCTTATGCTAGATGATAAATCTCTTGTCTTCTTTGTTCGGCTAGCTCCTTTAACTGCAGCATTTGTAATCCAGTGTGTGAGCACATCAGGGCTGGACTGGGACAAAAATTTGGCCCTGGACTTCACCCAGAGTGGCCCACTTTAATTTTGCAAACAAGCACAAAAACAGTATATAAAACTATTCACAATTGCGCAATATGGATACTTATTGAGTTTGAGATGGATCTGAGGCGGTGAGGCCTTTGTATGGGGCATCAGAGCAACCCAGGGGAAAATTGACACCTTGTCCCCCGGTAAAGTGATCACATTTCTAGACTGCTATTCAGGGACAATTTTTCCAAAGACCGGGGGGGGGGGGGGGGATGTAGTCTCAGGGTTGACAGGGAATTCAGCGGCGGGGGTGATTTGTTGGGTAAATGGCTGGTGCTGGCAAGTAAAACATCCCCACATCATTCTTAATATGGTGTCAGGATGATCAAATCACATTATTTCTATTGCTACATTGTAATATATAATGAAATAGTTCAACTCACCAGAATGCAGAATGAGTAGGAACCATTGCCTGTTACCAGATGCAGCATGTCATTTGCCACTGCTGCCTGCCACCAGATGCCGTGTGTCACTTGCCACCATCGCTTGCCAACATATGCAGTGTGTCACATGCCACTTCATCTGCTGCTAGAGAGAGGGGGCAGAGAGAGGGAGCCGGGAGAGAGAGAGGGGGGACATGGAGAGAGATGGAGAGGGGGGCATGGAGAGAGAGAGAGGGGGGACATGGAGAGAGAGAGAGGGGGGGGGCATGGAGAGAGAGAGGAGGGGACGTGGAGAAAGAGAGGGGGGACGTGGAGAAAGAGAGGGGGGGACCTGGAGAGAGAGAGAGAGGGGGACCTGGAGAGAGAGAGAGAGGGGGACCTGGAGAGAGAGAGAGAGAGAGAGAGAGAGAGAGAGAGAGGGGGGGAACATGGAGAGAGAAACGGGGGGACATGGAGAGAGAGAGAGAGGGACATGGAGAGAGAGAGGGGGACATGGAGAGAGAGAGGGGGACATGGAGAGAGAGAGAGGGGGACATGGAGAGAGAGAGAGAGGGACATGGAGAGAGAGAGGGACATGGAGAGAGAGAGGGACATGGAGAGAGAGAGAGAGAGAGGGGGACATGGAGAGAGAGAGGGAGACATGGAGAGAGAGAGAGAGAGAGAGAGAGACATGGAGAGAGAGAGGGGGACATGGAGAGAGAGAGGGGGACATGGAGAGAGAGAGAGAGAGAGAGAGGGACATGGAGATTGAGAGGGACATGGAGATTGAGAGGGACATGGAGATTGAGAGGGACAGACATGGAGAGAGAGAGAGAGAGAGAGGAACATGGAGAGAGAGAGAGGGACGTGGAGAGAGAGAGAGAGGGACGTGGAGAGAGAGAGAGAGGGACCTGGAGAGAGAGAGAGGGACATGGAGAGAGAGAGAGAGAGAGAGGGAGAGGGACATGGAGAGAGAGAGAGAGAGAGGGGGACATGGAGAAAGAGAGGGGGGACGTGGAGAAAGAGAGGGGGGACCTGGAGAGAGAGAGAGGGGGACCTGGAGAGAGAGAGAGAGAGGGGGACCTGGAGAGAGAGAAAGAGAGAGAGAGAGGGGGGGGACCTGGAGGGGAGAGAGAGGGACATGGAGAGAGCGGGACATGGAGAGAGAGAGGGGGGGACATGGAGAGAGAGAGAGGGGAACATGGAGAGAGAAACGGGGGGACATGGAGAGAGAGAGAGGGGGACATGGAGAGAGAGAGAGGGGGACATGGAGAGAGAGAGGGGGACATGGAGAGAGAGAGAGAGGGACATGGAGAGAGAGAGAGGGACATGGAGAGTGAGAGAGAGGGACATGGAGAGTGAGAGAGAGGGACATGGGGAGTGAGAGAGAGGGACATGGAGAGAGAGAGAGAGGGACATGGAGAGAGAGAGAGAGGGACATGGAGAGAGAGAGGGGGACATGGAGAGAGAGAGAGGGGGACATGGAGAGAGAGAGGGACATGGAGAGAGAGAGGGACATGGAGAGAGAGAGGGACATGGAGAGAGAGAGGGACATGGAGAGAGAGGGAGAGAGAGAGGAACATGGAGAGAGAGAGAGGGACGTGGAGAGAGAGAGAGAGAGGGACGTGGAGAGAGAGAGAGAGAGAGAGAGAGAGAGAGAGAGAGGGACATGGAGAGAGAGAGAGGGGGGGGGGACATGGGGAGAGAGAGAGAGAGAGAGAGAGGGAGGGACATGGAGATTGAGAGGGACATGGAGAGAGAGGGACGTGGAGAGAGAGAGAGGGACATGGAGAGAGAGGGACATGGAGAGAGAGAGAGAGGGACATGGAGAGAGAGAGAGGGGGACATGGAAAGAGAGAGAGGGACATGGAGAGAGAGAGAGGGACATGGAGAGAGAGAGAGGGACATGGAGAGAGAGAGAGAGACATGGAGAGAGAGAGATAGAGAGAGAGAGAGACATGGAGAGAGAGAGGGACATGGAGAGAGAGAGGGACATGGAGAGAGAGAGGGACATGGAGATTGAGAGGGACATGGAGAGAGGGACATGGAGAGAGAGGGAGGGACATGGAGAGAGAGAGAGGGACATGGAGAGAGAGAGAGGGACATGGAGAGAGAGAGAGGGACATGGAGAGAGAGGGACATGGAGAGAGAGAGAGAGGGACATGGAGAGAGAGAGGGACATGGAGAGAGAGAGAGGGACATGGAGAGAGAGAGAGGGACATGGAGAGAGAGAGAGGGACATGGAGAGAGAGAGAGGGACATGGAGAGAGAGAGAGAGAGAGGGGGACATGGAGAGAGAGAGGGACATGGAGAGAGAGAGGGACATGGAGATTGAGAGGGACATGGAGAGAGGGACATGGAGAGAGAGAGAGGGACATGGAGAGAGAGAGAGAGAGGGACATGGAGAGAGAGAGAGAGAGGGACATGAAGAGAGAGAGAGAGAGGGACATGAAGAGAGAGAGGGACATGAAGAGAGAGAGGGAGAGAAGGACGTGGAGAGAGAGGGAGACGTGGAGAGAGAGGGACGTGGAGAGAGAGGGGGGACATGGAGAGAGAGAGAGAGGGGGGGGGCATGGAGAGAGAGGGACATAGAGAGAGAGAGGGACATGGAGAGAGAGAGAGGGACATGGAGAGAGAGAGGGACATGGAGAGAGAGACATGGAGAGAGAGAGAGAGAGAGGGACATGGAGAGAGAGAGAGAGGGACATGGAGAGAGAGAGGGAGAGAGAGAGAGAGAGAGGGACATGGAGAGAGAGAGGGACATGGAGAGAGAGGGACATGGAGAGAGAGAGGGACATGGAGAGAGAGAGGGACATGGAGAGAGAGAGGGACATGGAGAGAGAGAGAGGGACATGGAGAGAGAGAGGGAGAGAGAGAGAGAGAGGGACATGGAGAGAGAGAGGGACATGGAGAGAGAGGGACATGGAGAGAGAGGGACATGGAGAGAGAGGGACATCGAGAGAAAGAGGTGAGGGGGCAGAGAGAGGGTTCCGGGTCTGGGCTACTTGTTTAATTTACCCCCTCTTGCTCTTCATTGATATAACGCACAGGCAGGGAGAGAGGGGCGGGAAGTGGTGTGTGTCACAAGCTGGCTGCACCGAGCAGTTACACACACACTGGCACCAGGGATGTTCCGGGGATGCAGTGGCCATCGGAGGACGTTTGTCCCCGCCCACCAGCGTGACCTTTCAGACACATATTGCAGCGGCAGAGCCTATCGGCTCTGTGCTACAGGTGGTGGGCGGGCCGGCAACGGAAGCAGTGAAACACTGAAGCACCATCCCGACTGAGTCCACCCCTGAATTGCCGCTTTGGTCCTATGGTTGGGCCGGCCCTGGGCAGTACAGCAGCGCTCAAAATAATGGCTGTGCGGGCCGTGCATCCATTATTTTGACAGGCTGTCTGTCACTGAAACCAACCGGCCCACTGAGCCATCGGCCCACCGGGAATCTCCCGGTAGTCCCGATGGCCAGTACATGCCTGGAGCACATAATAAAGTAATATAAAGCGATGAGTAACTGCAAACTTAGTTGCGCAACTTGCTTATAAATTTCCTATCCTATGACAAATTAACTGAAGCGTCACTCAGTAGTTAGTGGAGGGCAGGCTTTGAGGCCTGGTTACACTGTGGTGTAAACTTCTCCGGTGGCTTTCGTTCAGTTCTGTGCCCAGCAGACTTCGGCTCTTCCAAACACACACCCAAAGGTCCCTGCAGGCAGGTCTCACATCCCAGCCGGAAGAGAGAAAAGAATGGCCATGATGGGCCTTTTATTTCCTACCCAGCATGCAGTTCTGCGACTTAGCTTCATGGGTAGGGAAGTGGGCACTGTGGGTAAGTGAGTCTTTTCCATGAAACATTTAAGTCACTTCCTGCTTAGGCTTTGCAGAATGTTCTGATGTGTAAACAAAGTCTTATGTGCCTTCTTAATGAGAATGACCACTAGAGGGAGCCAACACCAATCGAACTACATTACAGCACTGCATAGCATTAGATGGCAAAAACCTCAGTGCTACATATATATATATATACATAGTCAGTCTAGTATTTAGATATATATATATATATATATATATATATATATACTGTATATATGTATATATAGTCTGCATCCAGCCAGTGTAGCTTAGATCTACATTCTACAGTACATTCTGTGGTGTACTATTTCTAATCTACTTCAGGCAGTGTATTTGATATATACAGTATCTCACAAAAGTGAGTACACCCCTCACATTTTTGTAAATATTTTATTATATCTTTTCATGTGACAACACTGAAGAAATTACACTTTGCTACAATGTAAAGTAGTGAATATACAGCTTGTATAACAGTGTAAATTAGCTGTCCCCTCAAAATAACTCAACACACAGCCAATATTGTCTAAACCGATGGCAACAAAAGTAAGTACATCCCTAAGTGAAAATTTCCAAATTGGGCCCAAAGTGTCAATATTTTGTGTGGCCGCCATTATTTTCCAGCACTCCAGAACTGCATTATCATGTTGGAATCTTGCCCTGTGGCCCAGTCTCTGAAGGGAGTGAATCATGCTCTTCTTCAGTGTGTCATAGTACATGTTGGCATTCATGGTTCCCTCAATGAACTGTAGCTCCCCAGTGTTGGCAGCACTCATGCAGCCCAAGACCATGACACTCCCACCACCATGTTTGACTGTAGGCAAGACACACTTGCCTTTGTACTCCTCACCTGGTTGCCGCCACACACGCTTGACACCATCTGAACCAAATATATTTATATTCATCTCATCAGACCACAAGACATTATTCCAGTAATCCATGTGCTTAGTCTGCTTGTCTTCAGAAAACTTTGCAGGCTTTCTTGTGCATCATCTTTAGAAGAGGCTTCCTTCTGGGATAACAGCCATGCATGCTAATTTGATGCAGTATGCGGCATATCGTCTGAGCACTGACAGGCTGACCCCCCACCCCTTCAACCTCTGCAGTAATGCTGGCAGCGCTCATACGTCTATTTCCCAAAGACAGCCTCTGGATATGACGCTGAGCACGTGCACTCAACTTCTTTGGTCGACCATGGCGATGCCTGTTCTGAGTGGAACCTGTCCTGTTAAACCACTGTATGGTCTTGGCCACCATTCTGCAGCTCAGTTTCAGGGCAATCATCTTTATAACCTAGGCCATCTTCAAAGAGTTCTTTGCCATGAGGTGGCAATAACACAAAATTTAGCACATCTGCTCACCATTCACACCTGAGACCTTGTAACACTAACGAATCACATGACACCGGGGGAGGAAAAATGGCTAATTGGGCTCAATTTTGACATTTCCACTTAGCGGTGTACTCACTTTTGTTTCCAGCCATTTAGACATGAATGGCTGTGTGTTGAGTTATTTTGAGGGGACAGCAAATTTACACTGCTATACAAGCCATAAAAGCACTACTTTACATTGTGGCAAAGCGTCATTTCTACAGTGTTGTCACATGAAAAGATATAATAAAATATTTAAAAATGTGAGGGGTGTACTCACTTTTTTGAGATGCTGTATAATAGGATTTTTATATACAGCTTACCTGTAAAATCCTTTTCTTGAAAGTACATCACGGGACACAGGAGCTTCATTATATAGTGAGTTATATAGGCACCTCTGGTGATTGGACACTAGTTAACCCCCAATTAGGGAGAATTCCTCCCCTATATAACCCCTCCCATATGGGAGGCACCTCAGTTTTTTAGCAAAGCAATAAGAAATCACGTAAAACCCAAGAGGGGCGGGAGCTCTGTGTCCCGTGATGTACTTTCAAGAAAAGGATTTTACAGGTAAGCTGTATATAAAAATCCTATATTCTTGATCATACATCATGGGACACAGGAGCTTCATTACATAGTGGGATGTCCCAAAGCAATTCTCAGATTGAGGGGAGGGAGACACAGATCATAATATATAGACCGCCAAGGACCGGAGGACCTAAACTGCAGCCTGCAGTACACTGCACCCAAAGGCGATATCCTCTTGCCCTCTGACATCCACCTGATAGAATCTGGTGAATGTGTGGACTGATGACCAAGTTGCAGCCTTACAGATCTGAGCCAGGGAGGCCTGGTGATGCATTGCCCAAGAAGCACTTACAGCCCTAGTTGAGTGTGCTTTCACTTGAAAAGGAGGACTTTTTCCCTTTACACTATAGGCCTGAGAAATAATCTGTCTAATCCACCTTGAGAGAGTGGATTTTGATGCCACCTGGCCCTTCCTAGGGCCTTCCGGCAAAATAAATAGGCAATCAGTTTTTCTTATCTGAGCAGTTGCCTGAAGATAGATACTGATTGCCCTTACCACATCCAAAGTGTGCAAAGATTCTTCTTCTGCGGACTGTGGGTCCGGAAAAAAGGATGGTAGGATTAGATCTTGATTCAAATGGAATCCTGAAACCACCTTAGGCAGAAAGGACCTGTTGGGACGCATTACCACCCGGTCCTTATGAATAATTATATACGGCTCCTTGCTGGAGAGAGCTGCTAGTTCTGACACTCTTCTAGCCGAGGATATGGCTACCAAGAAAACCAATTTTTTAGTCAAAAGAACTAACGAAGCCTGATGCAAAGGTTCAAAGGGTTGCCCCTGCAAAGCCGAGAGAACCAAATTCAGATCCCATGGGCATACCGGAGGTTTGACTGGCGGCCTTATCCGCATGGCCCCCTGGATGAAAGCCCACACTAGGGAATGCGATGCAAGTGGCTTCTGAAAAAACACTGACAAGGCCGAAATCTGCACCTTGATAGTGCTTACGGCCAAATTCATTTTTAGGCCTGACTGGAGGAAGGCCAAGATCCTGCTAATGACATACTTTCTAGGATGCCATTCCCTGAGTTCACACCAGGAAACATATGCCTTCCAGATTTTGTAGTAAATAAGCCTGGAGGCCGGCTTTCTGGTATTAACCAGAGTAGAAAGGACTGGCCCCGAAAGCCCACGGTCTCTCAGAATGTGGGTCTCAGCAGCCAAACCGTCAAATCCAGACTATGTAAAGCAGGATGGTAAATTGGACCCTGCAACAGCAGATCTGGCCGGAGAGGGAGGATCCACGGCCTGCCTACTGCCAACTTCATGATCTCTGCGTACCAAGGTCGCCTGGGCCAAGCCAGGGCTACCAAAAGGACAGACTTTGTTTCCCTCTTGACTCATCCCAGGAACCGCGACCGAAGCGGGCACGGGGGGAAGTCATAAATCAAATTGTACTGATCCCAGGGAACTGTCAGAGCATCCGACCCCTGAGCGAGTGCATCTCTTGTCGTTTACATGAATTTGTCCAGCTTTCTGTTGAACCTGGACGCAAACAGATCTACGTCTGGAGTACCCCACCTGCGACATATGTTCCAAAACATGTCAGGGTGCAGAGCCCATTCTCCTGGGCACAACTGCTGGTGGCTCAGAAAATCCGCCCGCCAATTTTCTACTCCTGGAATGAAGACTGCAGAAAGGCATGGAACATGCCTTTCTGCCCAGACAAGTATGCGATTCACCTCTTTTTGCGCAACCAGACTCCTGGTACCGCCCTGGTGATTGATATAGGCCACTGCTGTGGCATTGTCGGACTGAACCCGAACAGGGAGACCCCGTAGTCTGAAAGACCAGTTTATGAGAGCCATATAAACTGCCCGGATCTCCAAGACATTTATGGGCAATAGCTTCTCGATCGCAGACCATTTCCCCTGCGAGCACGTCTCCTCCAATACTGCTCCCCAGCCTGTCAGGCTGGCATGTGGCGTAATAATCTTCCATGGAAGAGGAAGAAAAGTTTTGCCTTTCAGCAAATTCTCGGTTTGTAACCACCAAACGAGACCCTTGCGTGTCCCTGGGGATAGACGCATAGGAAGATCCAAGGACTGGGGCTTCCTGTTCCAAGCCGCAAGGATGCATCTTTGCAGAGGCCTTGAGTGGAACTGGGCGAATGGAACGGCCTCAAAGGAGGCGACCATTTTCCCTAAAAGTCTCATGCACAGCCGAATGGGGGAAGATCTTCTGCCCAGAATTAGGCGCACCAGATCCCCAATGGCCAAGGCTTTTGGCCTTGGTAGAAACACCTTGCCCTGAGTGGTGTCGATGACCATACCCAGGTATTCCAACCTGGTAGCAGGCTTTAGGGACGACTTTTTTGGTTTATAATCCAACCTAGGTGTTCCAGGTGTTCTAGCGTTCTGGTAACACTGTGGCTCAGGAGCATTACTGTTTTCTCTATGAGAAGCAAATCGTCTAGATAAGCCATGACGGCTATACCCTGGGCTCTTAGGTTTGCCAAGAGAGGGTCCAGAATCTTTGTGAAGACTCGAGAAAAATTGACAATGGCGCCACTCTACCGTGAACCTTAGATACTTTTGGTGTGCGGAAAAAATTGGCACATGGAGATATGCATCCTTGATGTCTATTGATGCCATAAACTCTCCCCCTTGCAGGGAGGAGACCACAATGCGAATTGACTGCATTCAGAAGGACCGGATGCGTAAAAACCGGTTCAGATCCTTCAGATCCAGGATAGGTCTGACACCTCCATTTGGCTTTGGAAGGGTGAAGAGATTTGAGTAAAACCCTGAA
The DNA here is from genome assembly GCF_037356315.1 of Lithobates pipiens. Lineage (NCBI taxonomy): Eukaryota > Metazoa > Chordata > Amphibia > Anura > Ranidae > Lithobates > Lithobates pipiens. The sequence goes on from NW_027507758.1 coordinate 128,316,910, forward strand.
CCCTGTTCTTTTGGGTCCACTTCTACTATCACCCCCTGGGATAGTAAGTGATAGTAAGTGATCTAAGGCCAGAAATAGCAGTCTTTGCTTTACTGGGTCCCTGGGGATCCTTGACCTTAGAAAGCGAGAAGGTGGAATCTCCTGAAACTCTAGCTTTTAGCCCAGAGATACCGAAGAGGCCACCCACTTGTCCCGGATCTCTTCCCACCAGGCTCCTGCAAACTGCAGGAGCCTTCCCCCCACTCGGCCAAGCGGGGGCGCCCCTTCACAAGGAAGCTTTTGGGCTCTGCTTGGCAGGCTTTCGCCCCCAAGATTTCTTCTGCCCCTGGGCCCGACCTTGAGCTTTTCCTGTAGAGGGGGGTTGGCAAGGCCGTCGCCACTGCTTAGAGCTTGATGCTCCAGGAGAGAGAGAGCACCTAAATGATGGACGTTTGCTCCTTTTGATTGAAAGGAGAGTAGATTTACCCCCTGAAATTTTTTGGACGAATTTGTCTAATTCTTCTCCGAACAAACGTTCCCCTTTAAACAGGAACCCAATCAAATGCTTCTTGCATGATAGCTCAGCTGCCCAATTTTTTAGCCATAGGGCCCTTCGCATGTGTACCAACAGGAGAGACAGACGAGATGCTTGTTGGACAGAATCCAAAATCGCATCAATCATGAAACACAGAATTTGAGGTATTTCTGCATAATTCTTCACTTCCTCACTGGGAAGGAGGCCAAGCATCTGCTTAACCTGTTCCTTGAGGAACTGACACAACCCCACAGCTGCGACTGTAGGTTGCACTACAGCGCCAGTCATGGAAAAGGAGGCTTTCAACAATGTTTCCAGCTTCTTATCAGTTGGATCTTTAAATACCTGAGCATTATCCAAAGGACAGGTCAGGTTTCTATCCACGCAAGAAACAGCCGCATCGACAGATGGGACCCCCCATTTCTTGATGAAACTTATAAAGCATAGAAAACCTTTTAGGAGGAGCACACAGTTTATACAACAATTTATCCATTAAGGGATGAATTGGAAAGGTAAAGGCAGTCTGTGGGATTTTCCTGACCCCCAGGGAAGAAACAGAGGATGTAGCGACCTCAGCAGCGGGCATTCTGAATGTGGTACGCACCAATTCAGTATAATATTGCACTTGTTTTCTGAGTGCCTGGGAGGAGGGGACTCTCTCCTCTTCCTCTGATTCATCCGACTGCTCAAGATCCCTGTCCCAAGATAGGGATCTCTCCTCATTGTCAGAAGTGTCATCTGAGAGAGGAATCTCAGCAGAGGGAGGGGATCTACCCCTTTTCCTGCTATCTTTCAGGGAAGCTGACATAAAATTCATGATTCTCCCTTCAAAACCCTCCAATGTAGCCCTAAGGGAGTCCTCAGTGACATATACCGGGGCTGAAATATTAGGAGAGGCTGCAAAACCTGACAGGGGCACTGACTCATCCTGTGAGGCAGGCTCCAGTCTTGCAGGGGGGGAAGGTAACCTACAGGCATTTTTAGAACCCCTAGACCTAGGCGGTGATTTACCAGTGCCCTTGTTACCTCCCCCTGAGACCCTCTTACGAGGAGACATAGTCCTAAGCTACAAAGCAGAGGTACTAGTACAAAGTGCAATCACTGTTGTGCTCAAAGTCTCACAATAAATATATATGCTTAAACTGCACAACCTGATGCTGAGTAGGTGTCTTAGGTTTGCCTGGATCCAATCCCTTAGGATGCTTACTGTCCACAGCTCCTGTGTCTCCACTTACAGCCCCCTGACGCTCTGGGCTTTTTAAAACTGCCGCCTGGCGCCTGCGTAGTACAGCGCCGTGCACGCCGACATGCACGGCTCGCAACCACGCTCCCCCTCCTCCATCAGCACGGGAGCGCGCTCGGCGTGCATGCACGAGGACCGCCGGTCATCCAGGAGGGAAGGGTATCGCCATCGGAGCTGCGTAGCCCCCAGACTACGTGGGACCCCTGTATTACCTTCATTGTGGCAGAGATTGCAGTGGAGACGTAAGTCATCTGGGAGAACCAGGCTTCACTGAGCGTGTGCATCTGAAAGGCATGTAAGTATGCATCAGGCCACTCTTACTCCCTTTAGTGGTGGAAACCAGGTAAGACATACAACTACTCAATGAAGAAATCCATAATATATAATTTATATAGGATTAACTTCCCTTACCTGTCCTCACCACAGGAATTGCTGAAAACAGACAGATTCCAGCCTTCACCCATCACGGCGGGCAGAGTTGTGCCAACCTTCAGGATTTTTTGGGTTCATTCTCAGAGGAACCTCTTACCTGGACCTTGTAAAAGATTCTTCCAGAAACTTCCGTGCCACTAAGTAAATAGTACACCAAGTCTGTTTTTCCCAGAGCTCAGTCTTCCAATAGGAGAGGACTTACAGGCAAAACCTTGTTTCTTCGGATGACGAGGCCCGGGTACCATACCATCTTGGGAGTCTCAATATCGGCCCGAGATATGGATCCGGTTATTGTAACCCTTAGGCCCCCGCAGGGACCTGCACAGAACTTTCTTCATAGCACATGTTTTACATGACCAATCACCATAGACACTGGCGAAAAAACGGAGGTGCCTCCCATATGGGAGGGGTTATATAGGGGAGGAATTCTCCTTAATTGGGGGTTAACCAGTGTCCAACCACCAGAGGTGCCTATATAACCCACTATGTAATGTAGCTCCTGTGTCCCCTGATGTATGATCAAGAAATATATATATATATATATATATATATATATATATATACACTCTGCATCCAGTCAGTGTAGCCTAGATCTACATTCTACAGTGCATTCTGTGGTGTATTATTTCTAATCTACTTCAGGTGGTGTATTTGATATATATATATATATACAGTCTAGTATATATATATATCTACTATTTTTCTGGTGGTGTACACAGTACACAATACAGTGTAGTGTGGTGTTGCAAAACAAAATCCCCATCATGTCTGGAATGCCACCAAGGAGAGGCAGACACTCACAGGCCACTAAAAGAGGGCAGGCAGGCTCTGTGTCTACAGTCAACAGTGCCGGTCGTGGACTTGGTGCATCATCTGCAGGTGGCCATAGGGCACGCATGTCCTTTTTTCTGCTGCTGGGGCAGGGGCAGAAAAATTGGGCCTTTGGTGGTGGTGATGCCACAACACTGTAAACCCTCACAGATACTCTTGTTGGGCGAAGGAATGGGCCGTGCTGGGAAATATTAGATCAAAAATTGTAATTTATAAGAATCTAGATACACCTTTAATATCCTCCCCTCTAGTGTATCATCACAGCGCTCAATCCCCTCTCCCTATAGCTGCTACTTAAACACTTAGTATATAACCCAGAAGGTGAAAAAAGTAAAATATATCAAATATAAATAAATAAATATATCACACCAATCACCTTGTAGCGCTAAATTACTACTAAAAAGTGGTGTACCATAATTATAACGTTAAACCATGTGAAAAATTATTAATAGTATAAACATTCACATGTGCATAATAAAGCTTCAAAAATATTGAAAAATATTGAAATATCTTGTGATCAAATATCAGATTAATTACTATTAACAGTCACATGTGCATAATAAAATCCTCTATTGGTGATCTTATACCAATATGAAAGATAGTGATCAAAATCCCCCCCAAAAAAAAAAAAAAAGGATCAAACAATGAAAAAAAGGAAGGATGGAAAAAAATATAATAATAGTAAATTAGTCCAACAGCTCCTTTTCAAGTGAAAAACATAAGTAAAGTGTCCATAAATCGAAAAGCCTCCACCGCACCCTTGGTGTTCGTGCCCCCCTCGTTTGGAACACTCACCAGCTGGATTGCTCAGCACTCTCGTGTCGAGCCAAAAGAGCCTTTTTTAAGAATGAAGGTGATCAGTGTTTCTCCAGCAATCACTTGCAGCGTACTTCCCAGCAGGTGTAAATAAACTATCATCTCAAACATACCTCGGGGAGACAAAAAGACTTCCCATAGTGCAAAATTGTAAAACTGCTTTTAATCTCAATAAAAATCAATTAAGATCACACTCACATGAACCAACTTAAAAACAGGCACTTCACTTTTCAACAAGGACTTCCTTTCCTCACAGGCATCGGTGAGCACACTGGATATTGGCAAAGTTAATAGCATAGGCACTGTCTCTATAAATGATAGCTGTGTGGTACCTGACAGCAGACCACCAAATTGAAAGCAGCGCCACACAATAACGTCCAGTCCTTTCACTTGTGTGTCCTCCTCCCTCCGCCTTAGCTCTGCTCCTTACTGTGTAAAACGGTTGCCATATAGCCACGCCCCCGACATGTTTCGTCAATTAGACTTCCTCATGGGATGTGGCCTTAGGCAGTGGTGGTGGTGCCCTAAACCAAAAATATTGCTGGAAGCTAGCATCATCAAGATTGAGGAGGAATAGGATAGTCAGCATAAGCAGTCTTCAAGGGATCCCAAATCAAAAGCAAATTCAATCAGCATCAGGTGCTTGATAGCTGCTGATCCAAGACTGAGTCACTGATTTTTATGAATGTGAGCCTATCAACAGAGTCCGTGGACAGGCACACTCTTTGATCCATTACAAACCCTTCAGCAGTACTGAATGTGCGTTCAGAAAGCATGCTGAATGCAGGACAGGACAGTAGATCAATTGCATATTGAGCAAGTTCTGGCCAGTGGTCCATCCTCAAGACCCAGTAACCCAGTGGATGATCTATTGGAAAGGACTCCAATTCTGCTCTTGCACCTAGATATTCCTCATTACATATTGCACCATGTAATGCAGACGCTGGCGATGGTTGCTTGAACTAATCAGACCTTGGCGCTGAGGACTGAAAAATTGTCTAAAGGCATCGGTCAGCCGGCCACCTTCTCCACTGCTCTTCCTCTGACTGAACAAAGCCTCAGCAACACGTTGTTCAGCACCAGGAAATTGTAACCTACCAGGGTCTGGAAATGCATTGCACAAACCTTTCTTCAAGGCCTCCTGAAGATGTTTCATCCTCTACTCCCCTGTGAAGGCAGGATGAGTTCTGCAACCTTACCCTTGTAACGTGGATCAAGAAGGGTTGCCAGCCAGTAATGATGCCTCTCTTTGATGTCATGGGTCACTAAGGATCACATGATCCATAACAACCTCCTCCCAGCCACGCACAACTCCTTGGGTTTCTGGGGACTGAAAACCATCCCTTGAAGACTGCTGCTGAGTGTTATCCTCCAATTACATGCTGACACAATCCTCCTCCTCCTCTTCTTCTTCCTGTGTGTTTGGCAGGCCCACATGAAAAATATCTGGATAAAGGGGGCCTTGAGAGGTAAGGAGTCCTCCTCTTACTGCCATTGTTCTGCCTCAAGTGTCCTGTCCATTATTCCATGAAGCGTGTGCTCCAGCAGGAAGACAAGAGGGACAGTATCACTGATGCATGCATTGTCGCTGCTCACCATCCTCGTGGCTTCTTCAAATGGTGACAGGACAGTGTATGCATCGTTGATCAGCAGCCACTGGTGTGGCGAAAATAAGTAAAGCTTCCCTGACCCTGCCCTGGTGCCATACTCACACAGGTTCTCATTGATGGCCCTCTGCTGCATGCGCAACCGCTGCAGCATTGCCAAGATTTAGTTCCACCTGGTGGACATGTCACAAATGAGGCAGTCGGTGGGCAGGTTGCATTCCCTTTGAATGTCAGCCAGCTGAGCACTGGCATTGTATGACCACAGACTTTTATGGTCTGCCTCAGGTGTCCTGTCCATTATTCCATGAATCGTGTGCTCCTGATCCTGCTCCTTGATCCAGGTACCCAGGCTTACTATGTAAGCCTGGGTACCTGCTCAAGAACCACTGCACCACCAAATTCAGGATGTGTGCCAAACATGGAACATGGGTCAAGTGTCCCTGTCGGAGGGCGGAGAGAAGGTTGGTGCCATTGTCGCATACAACCATTCCTGGCTGAAGCTGGCATGGCGTCAACCACCTCTGAGCCTGCCCCTGCAGAGCTGACAGAATTTCTGCCCCAATGTGGCTCCTATCCCCTAAGCAGCAGTTTAACCTTAAACTACATAGAGGGTTCTTTACTGTAAGAGTGGCAAGGATGTGGAATTCCTTTCCACAGGTGGTGGTCTCAGTGGGGGGCATCGATAGTTTCAAGAAACTATTATATAAGCACCTGAACAACTGCAACATACAGGGATATACAATGTAATACTGACATATAGTCATACACATAACTTGGACTTGATGGACTTGTGTCTTTTTTAAACCTCACCTACTATGTAACTATGTAACTATGTAAATCATGCACCGCATGGCATCTTTTTGCCTGAGTGCTTGCGTAGCCTCTTGAATGCTTACAGAGCATGGCTGGTTCAGAGGACAAATCTGCAGAAGAGGCCACAGAGGAAGAAAAAGAGGAGGGGTAGAGGAGAGAGCTGTGGCATAATCACCACTAGCATTTTCGAGGCATGGTGGCAGAACAAGCTTCAACAATACTGAACCCTGTCCTGCATCCTTCCCAGCTGCCAGTAGAGTTATCCAGTGCGCTATGAAGGAAAGGTAACATCCCTGCCCATGCCTGCTAGACCATGAGTCAGCGGTAATATTCACCTAGAGAGCCAGAATGGCCTTCCGTGAAAAGAAATGGTGTTTTGGAACCTGCAACTGAGTTACAGCACTTTCCATAAATTCACAAGAGGGGGCAGAGTCTACCAGCTGAAAAGGCAGCAGTTGCAGTGCTAGCAATTTGGCCAGTCTAGCATTCAGACGCTAAGCATGTGGATGACTGGGACCAAATTTATTTTTACGGTTTAGCAACTGGGGTAGGGAAATTTGCCTGTTAAAAGCAGATGGTGGTGTACTGCTAGCAAAATGGCTGCAAGTACTTGGGACACCTATTGCTATACCGTTATTCCTCTCAGTCCAGGTTTTTGAGAGGACTAGAGGTATGGTTGGAGATCCCAGATGAGGAGCAAGGAGAAGTCTGCCTTTTTCTTTGATGTGGGTCTTTCAAGTGCTGTTGCCAACGGACTTGTTGCCTTATGAGTTTATGTGAAATCTCCATTAATAGCTGTAATTAGGAATATATTTCATTTAGCTTGTATCTATGTAGGGTGGAACATATCTTCACAGAAATCTCTTGTAGACCAGACAAGTCGGTGCCTAGGCTTGTGTATACAATGGGATCTAAACCTCATTGTTTAAACATACTCCCTTCAAAGGATCCTGTGCTGGAATATGCAATAAAGGTGGCCAACCCTTAATCAATACTTAATTTCCCTAGAAAATTCAAGTTAATCTCCTGCTCAGAATAGTCACAAGGATTTGCATTAAAGGAGCTGACTTATACAAAGTATAGGGATTGGAGATGTAGCCAGTCCTTAACCAGGAATAGGGAAGCTCACCAATCAGAGCCACGCTATGCCAACCAGTGAGGCATCAGCCTTTAATGATATTCACAGACTAGATGGGAGTGAAACACACACTTTTATGGGAGAGCATCCATTAGAATGGAACCTTGGTGCAAATGGTAATTATGGGAAAGGTCTGCATTTTACTTGTAACTAAATATGTTTGTAAATTAATGTTTTAAGGAATATACTCTATATTCCTTCATGTAATTCTCTCTTATTATAAATAGAACCTAATATTTTCTTACTTGGTGTAGACTATAGATAGATGGTTGTGTATTAGATAGACTTTCAACTACTCACCAATAAATGTTGTTATTGTGTTAAAGCTTTCACTCATGGTCAAAGAACTCTCATTTAACCCAAATCATACCTGAGAGATATTAAATCCAAATATAGTATACGGGAAACAGACTGCATGGGAGGTCGTCATATGTCTGGTCATGCATGTGGTGCCCAAGCGGCTGCTGTTCTGGCCATGCTTGATCCGCTTCAGACATAGGTTGCAAACAGCAAACAGCAACTTTTAAAAATCAGTGGGGAGTCAGCAGCGCCCTGCACCTGAGGAGCTCTGCGGTGTGATGCAGTAGGATGGCAGCTTTTAAGCTGCACCCTAGAGGATATTCTGCCTCTTTAGAGTTGTGCCTCCTCCTCTTTTCTATCAGGCACCCAAGTAGAGTCAGTGACCTCATCATCCCCTCCCTCCTCATCACTGGAGCAAACTTGGCACTATTCTGCAGCTGGGGGAATATGACTGACAGTTTCTTGTCTTTCTTGGGCACCCCCTCTCTCCAGGCTCACGTTACTTCCTTCCTCAATCTGGGAACCAACATCGGAGCCTTCAAATCGCTGCGCATCCTCCAGCAGCATATACCAGACACTGTGCTCGATTAGTTCAGGGGACTGCTCCATGTATGATGGTGGGGCTAAGGAAGGAGTGACTGTGGACAAGCAGCCAGTGGAATAGGCCACTTTGGCAGCTGCATAGGAAGGCAAACTACTATGAGCCTGGGTAACAGAGGATGAGGAGGATGAGGATGGCTTTGTTATCCACTCCACCAACTCTTCTGCATGTTCTGGCTCAATAACATGGCCAGCAGCAGAGAAATAGGACAAGCATGCCCCACGGCCACCTGTAGAGGCTGTCCCATGTCCACAACCAGCACTGTTGACTGTAGACACAGAGCCTGCTTGCCTTCTTTTTGTGGCCCCTGTGAGCGTCTGCCTCATGTATTATGTACACCACCAGAAAAGTAGTAGCAACTGCACTACAGCTGCATTGTATTGTAATTACAATTTTTGATATAATATTTCACAGTAGGGCCCATTCCTGCAGCCAACAAGTGAATCTGTGATGGGTTACAGTGTTGTGGCACCACCACCCAAGGCCCAATTTGTCTGCCCCTGCTTAATAGGGGCATGTAATTAAAATTTGTGATACAATATTTAACAGCAGGGCCCGTTTCTGCACCCACCAAGAGTAACTGGGAGGGCTTACAGTGTTGTGGCACCAGCACCACAACCAAAGGCCCAATTTTTCTGTCGCTTTTTAACAGGAGCATGTAAAATACAATTCTTGATCTAATATTTCACTGCAGGGCCCGTTCCTGCGCTCACCAAGAGTAACTGTGAGGGGTTACAGTGTTTTGACACCACCACCCAAGGCCACATTTTTCTGCCCCTGTTTAACACAGACATGCAATTACAATTTTTGAAATAATATTTAACAGCAGGGCCTGTTCCTGTGCCCAACAAGAGTAACTGTGGGTTACAGTGTTCTGGCACCACCAACACCTAAGGCCCAATTTTCTGCAGAGTATATAGGGCAGGCCATATAGTATATATACTTCTGTTCAGAGTATATAGTGCCTGGGGGCCCACCCATGCTTTTTATTTTTAAATTTGGGTGCGGGGTTCCCCTTAATATCCATACCAGGCCCAAAGAGCCTTGTAATGGGCTGGGGGTGGGAGGGGAGGGGGAACATATGCTGTTTTTCTCAATGATTTTCATCTATATTGCCGGGACCCTACAATACATTACAGCTGCAAGCAGTTTTAAATGGCCTTTCTTCCTTTAGAAATATAATTTTGCTATGGTATAGACACCCCTCAGGCACGATATTTAAAGGAATATTTCATTTTTATTGTTTCACTTTAATCATTCTTAAAATCACTGCTCCCAAAAAAAAAACTTCAGTTTTTAGGACTTTTTTTTGCATTGATACATGTCCCCTGGGGCAGGACCCAGGTCCCCACTTTTTAGACCAAAAACTTGCATATAAGCCTTTAAAATGTCACTTTTGATTTTTTATGTTTGTGTCCCATAGACTTTACTGGTGTTCGCGTGTTCGAACAAACTTTTTTGCATGTTCGGATGTTCTGGTGCGAACCGAACCGTGGGGGTGTTCGGCTCATCCCTAGCGCCACCATAACAGTGGTAAAGCGCCACTATAACTAGCGGCACTTTATTGTGTTTTCCAATTTAACCCGTCTTTTTTTCATTTTTATTTTTTACCCATTCCACTACTCGTGATAAAAAAACGCAATTGGTACCGCTAATTCTCCTTGCAATTTATCTTTATTTAAAATCTTATTCTCAGATTTTTGTTCTGCCATATAAACCTTTTAATGCCTTAAAATATGTCTGTAGGAGAGAATTCAGCAACATTTGAAATTTATACATAATTTTTGATAGTATTACCATTTTAATAATATTTGTTCATCCTATCCAGGAAACGTACCTTGTTGAAATGTTTTTAATATCTGTTATTATTTCATTTAATAGTGGAATATAATTTGTTTGTGTCAGGGCTGAGCTCAGCCCTTCCTTCTCTGAGCTGGCCGCTCAGCTGTCAGTTAATTGCCAGCTCCTATCTCTCCACAGTGACTCACCTGTTGATGATATCCTGCTCGTCAGTCCTGCTTACCTAAGCCGTCCAGCCCAGATGATCTCTGCCTTCGCCTGGTCAATATCACAGAGACATTCTCCTGCATGCCTGTTAAGGACTTGCTTGGCCGATGTCCCTTCTGGTTCCAGATTCTTCTCGCTGTTCCACTATGCTGATCCCTGGCTTGTCTGACTATCTGTTCTGGTTTCGAACTTTGGCTATGTTTTGACTGTGTTTGTTCTATTTACTTTTATTATTATTAAACAAGTGTGATTTAACTGTACTTCTGTTTCGGTCTGATTCATGGTTTCTGTCAGTAGGTGAAGGCCATGAATTCAGAACATGCAGTTAATCCACTTGTTGGGAATATTTTTCCAGAGTCCCATGGCACACCTGGAATCTCCAACTGTGGCTGCTCCAGTACAAACTGTGTTGCAGGCTGTCCCTGCTGCTGATACAGTTTTTGTGCAGGAACCCACCTCAAGTATTACCTCTGTAAGAAGTATGTCTGTTTCCGCTCCGCTTCCCCAGCAATTCTTTGGCAATCCAGTTCAATGCAGAGGGTTTCTCAACCAGGCATTTCCCACGGACAGAAGCAAAGTAGGTTTTGTGATATCTTTGCTTTCTGAGAGAGCCTTGGCCTGGGCAAACCCTCTATGGGAGATGCAAAAACCTGTTGTCTTGGTTTACCTAGAGTTTGTGGCTTCCTTTAAAAGGGGTATTTGACATTCCCGCACGCTCCACTTCTGCTGCCAAAAGCCTCATGTCCATCAAACAGGGTACGAAAACTGTTGCCGATTACGCCATTGACTTCCGTACTCCAGCAGCAGAGGTTGCGTGGAACAATGAGGCTCTCGTTGCTGCTTTTTCTCATGGTCTCTCAGGTAACATTAAAGATGAGATAGCAATCCAAGACAAACGCACTGAGCTGGAGAGGTTGATCTTGTTTACCATTCTTATTGACTTCAGACTTCGAGAGAGACCTTCTTTTAAGGAGTGCTTGCGGGAAGCCTCCTGTACCTTTGGCTCCAAGCTTTGCAGTCCCACCTTTGCCTCCCTCACCTCCCATGCCTCCTGGTACAGAGTTGGTCAGCGAAGGTGTACCCATGCACTTGGGCTTCACACGTCTCTCTGCGGATGAGAGAGCCCTTAGGAGGAGGGAGAGATTGTGCCTTTATTGTGACCATGCAGATCACTTTTTGAAGTCTTGCCCTACCCGTCCAGCCCGAACCCTGAGGTTCTGTCATGGACAGACCTTAGGTGGCATTGTTTCGTCCCCAGTTATCCAGAAGGATAAGTCCCTGGGTGCAGTTAACCTTTTTTGGGCTGAGTCGTCCATCGACTTACAAGCTCTAATCGACTCTGGGACTGCAGGCCTGTTCATTGATGCTGCCTTTGTATTGAAGCACTCTATTCTACTGCAGCTGTGTGTCACTCCACTTGCTATTGAGGCTCTTGGAGACCTCTACAACCTGCCTATGTGACTCATGAGACTGCTCAGTTGTCTATGGCCGTAGGGGCTCTTCATCATCCTTGGTTACAGAGGCACAACCCCTCTTTCGATTGGCTTTATGATGAGGTTCTCTCCTGGTCGCCACAATGCAGTAAGACATACTTTTAGAAGGTGGCTAAGGTCCTTCCCTCTCCTCCTGATGGATTTTAGCGATGTCTTTGACAAAGGTCAACCTGGTAGCTTTTCACCACACCGGTCTTATGATTGCACAATTGACCTTTAACCTTATGCCATACCCCCTCGTGGCCGGATTTCCCTTTGTCGGACTCGGAGGATAAGGCCATGGAGGAGTATGTTGCAAAGGCACTTTCTTGAGGTTTCATCCAGAAATCCTAGTCTCCTGCTGGTGCTGGTTTCTTCTTTGTGAAGAAGAAGAGTGGTGAACTGACACCTTGTATTGATTATAGGGGTCTCAATCATTTCACAATTAAGAATGGTTATCCGATTCCATTCATACGGAGTTATTTGACCACCTAAAGGGAGCAATGGTTTTCACAAAGCTTGATTTGAGGGTTATGCCCAAGTTGAAGACCCATAGAGTCGAAACGTGTCGGACCAGCATCTTTTTGCTTCCCACAATGCTTTTTTCTATATATTTTTACCTTGTGATCACATTTCTATCTTGCATTGAGTTGTATGATATATATTTTTATATTAAAACCGTTTTTGGTTGACCTGCACCATATGGAGCCTTTTTTTCTTTTCCATTTTACGTTTGAATCTTGGTGCGTTCCCTTTTTGCCCATGCCACCATCCCTTTGACCAACTTGGCTGTCATTTCCTATCGCTGTCCTGACGCTTGGGTTGGAGTCGCAAGACCCATCACTACATCCAGTGTGATATCCGTACAGTGTTGAAACACCAGGAATCAAGGTGTTGTTGTGAGCTCGTTTGACCCACTGCCGTATGGTATGTGTGTCCACCATATCTGGTAAGAGTACCCAACATTCCATCTGAACATCTTTGAAGTGTATATTCAAATTCGATCGGTTTACTCGTCAACATTCCATCTGGAAGTTGATCCTTTCTAATGCACTTTTTTTAATTGGACACTCACGTTCATTGTTTGTTGTAAACGTTTGAGCAATAGCTCCCATTGTATTCATACCATGATTTCTTTTTATGTTTACATTTGAACATATCACTCACGTGTTATAGTGTGTTTATATATATTTGTCATTTTTACCTTGTAGTAGTGACTTTTTACCACTAGTTCTTCCATTGTGTTTCAATACATGTTATGTGTCATAGTCGGCTTCCACCCACTATATTTTCACCTATCACTGAAAGCTAGTGATTCACGGATGTTTCCATTTGTTTGGTTTCATTATTTAGCGCCGCACTAATTTTTTGTATACTGCTATAGACTTTGAGTGTCAGCAGCTACTGTTTTTCTTTAGTTTGTTTTTGTCTAGTTTATTTTGGTTTAGCGCAGTTTTTTCTCCCTTTGGCACATATTTTGATTTGAGAGGGACATACAATCTTGTGAGGATTAAGGAGGGTGATGAATGGAAACTGCGTTGAATACCAGAACAGGCCATTATGAGTACCTTGTAATGCCATTTAGCCTTTGTAATGCTCTGGCAGTTTTCCAGGAATGTATTAACGATGTCCTCCGAGATTTGTTGCAGTTATGTGTGGTGGTTTATCTCAACGATATCCTCATATTTTCCAAGTCTCTAGAGAGCCTCCACACAGATGTCTGTCGTTTTCTTCAGAATCTAAGAGAGAACAATCTATTGTAAATTGCACAAGTGCAAGCTCCATAGTGAACAGGTTAAATTCCTGGGTTATGTAATTTCCACTGCTGGTTTTTCAATGGACCCGGAGAAACTTTCAGCAGTCCTACAGTGGCCTCGACCTGTGGGGTTACGTTCTCTGCAATGTTTTCTTTGTTTTGCCAATTATTATTGAAAGTTCATTCGTAAATTTTGGTCTCTAGTCAAGCTGCTGACTGATAATGGCAGAAAGGATGGTAATTCACAGAGTTGATCTCTGGAGTCCATTAAGGCGTTTGAGAGCATCAAGGCTGCCTTTGTTTCTGCTCTTGTGTTGGCACATTATGATCCTAAGTTACCCCTTATCCTTGAGATTGATGCTTCTGAGACTGGAGTTGGCGCCTTTCTGTCTCAACATCCTACTTCTGAGAGCGCTATGCATCCTTGTGGCTACTTTTATAAGACATTTTCACCTGTTGAATTCAAATAGGAGATTGGTGACAGAGAGCTGTTAGCGATCATTTTAGCCCTGAAAGAATGGAGACATCTCCTCGAAGGTACCATTGTGCCGGTTCTCATTTTTACTGACCATAAGAATCATGTCTGAGGCTAAATGCCTCTCTCCCAGAAGGGCAAGATGGACTCTTTTCTTGTCAAGTTTCAATTACATTGTCTCTTTCTTACCCGGAACTAAGAATATAAGGGCTGGCGCTTTGTCGCAACAATTTTCCTCCACTTCCAAGATGGAGTTGGTTCCTGTGAGTCCTCCTGATTGTATTCTGGCTACGGTTCTCACCAATCTCACAAAATTCTTGCCGCTCAGGTACATGCTCCTCCTGAAAAACCTTGTGACCACTGCTTTGTCCCAGAGAGTCTCCATACTGCCATGCTCCAGACTTACCATTATCCCAAGGCTGCTGGTCACCCTGGGAAGAATCAATTCTTTTGAGCCATTTCGCAATAATTCTGGTGGCATAGTCTATGTGTCTTCGTAGCTGCTTGTTCTGTGTGTGCTCAGAGTAAGACTCCCCGACACCTTCCAGTGAATCTCCTACAACCCATACCCAATGGAGAGAGGCCTTGGGCCCACCTATCTATGGATTTCATTGTGGAGTTACCCAGGGGTCAAGTTCTGGGGAAAAAAGTGTGGGAACTCCCACCCAAGATCCACTCCTCCACCAAAAAAAAATAAAAAAATGATACGCTCATATGCATATATATTTCACAGAAAATACAGTGACTGCAAATGCGACACGCTATAGGAGATGACCAGACTGTGAATGCGACTACAGGAGATGACCAGACTGCAAATACGACATACTACAGGAGATGACCAGACTGCAAATGCGACATACTACAGGAGATCACCAGACTGCGTATGCGACATACTACAGGAGAGGACCAGACTGCGAATGCGACATACTACAGGAGATGACCAGACTGCAAATGCGACATACTACAGGGGATGACCAGACTGTGAATGCGACATACTACAGGAGATGACCAGACTGCGAATGTGACATACTACATGAGATGACCAGACTGCGAATGCGATATACTACAGGAGATGAAAAGTAGCCAGTTTTAAAATTTACAAACACAGAAAATCAACCAGCGCTAAAGAAAAGCACAACAACACACTCCCCTATCTCATTCTGCAGCTAGAATACTGAGGGTCAAATTACCAAATCCCACAATAAACAATTTTAAAAGAGCAGTACAGCGCAGATATTAGAACCTAATATAAACAAAAAGTAATTAATAAATAATGATGATTATCTATACAAAAAGTCCAATAGACATAAGAAATAAGGAGTAACGATGAGATCGATATAAGAAGTCCCATGTCAGGTGATCTATACAACAACTTGGGGTGACTTGAGTGATCCCCTCCACCAGCGACAGAATTGGCCGCATACCTCAGGAAATGGACCCCTGAAAAAATCAGACAGGTCTCACACAGCATTTCCCTTCAAGGGTTAACAGATTGATCCAGCTCCTAATGGTCACTCCCAGGGCTTGCCGTATCTCATATCCCATTAATGGAGCCTCATCATAATAACTCCACGTATCATATAGAAAAATAAAATAGCAACATCTAGTGCTCTCTGATGTTCCATACGCTGATCCCTGGCTTCCTGATTTCCTGGCTTGTCTGACTATCCCTTCCGTTTACGGAACTTTTGCTATATTTTGACTAGATTTGTTCTATTTACTTTTATTATTATTAAACAAGTGTGATTTAACTTAATTCTGTCTCGGTCTGATTCATGGTTTCTGACAGTTTGATATATTTTCTGTAAGGATGGTGTTAGTTTTATTCCTAGGTATTTTAGTTCTGTTTTCCTCCATGTAAATGTGAATTTTTGTTGCAGGATCCGCGCCTCCTGTTTACTGATATTTATATTTAGGATCTCTGATTTAGAGGGGTTTATTTTAAGATTTGATAGTTCTCCATAATATTTTAATAGCTTCATTAAAGTTGGCAATTATCCTCGGCCTAGAGATGTAAAATAAATTGTTAACTGCTGCTATTTTATGCTTCTCATCTCCAATCTTAATCCCTCCTATGTCCGGGCTATTTCAGTCACTACCAGAAGAGGTTCTAATGACAATACAAATACAAAAAAAGGCGACAAGGGACACCCCTGTCTCTGTTCCATTGGTCTTTACCTTAGTTGTAGGATGATTGTATAATGCTTTGATCCATTAAATCATTCTTGGTACAGACTCCAGAGTGTTCCTCATAAATCCCCAGTGTACCCTGTCAAAAGCTTTTTCTATTGACAGGAGTAGCCCTGGGGATATTCCTTCCTTAATTTTCTGTAGCAAAATCCGACTTGGCCCGCACCAAGCCATTTATCAAATTGTTCATCCTGGTAGTTACATTCAACAATGAAATAGGTCTATAACTTGAGCATAAGGTGATATCCTTTCCCTCCCTTGGAATGACTGTGATAGAAGCCAATAATGCTTCTCTTTTCATCTCATAGCTTGTTCCAATTCCATTTATATATGATCATATCTCATAGGTTGTTCCAATTCCATTCCTATATGAACATAGTTTAGGGTTTAAGATTTCTTTAAATTTTTTATAATAATAATTCGTAAACCCATCGGGTTCTGGACTTTTCCCTCATCCCGAGTTTTTTAAAGCCGCAGTAATGTCCTTTTCTGTAATGGGTTCTTCTAAGGCGAGTAGTTTGTTTTCTGATACTTTTGGTAATCTAGCTTCTTTTAAGAAATCTTTTGTTTTTTCTGTTCCTTCTATTTCAGATTCCTGGTTTCCTTTTTATTTTATCAATTATATTGCTCCATATAATTTTTGGAATACTCCTGCTATTTCTGTTGTTGTATGTACCATCTCCCCAGTAATATTTTGTATTTTCTCTATGTAGTTAATAGAGTTTATTTTATTTTTTTTATATTTTAGCTAAATATTTTCCTGTTTTATTTCCCCATTGATATCTTTCTTTCCTGATTCTATTAAAAGTCTTTGGTCTCCTGTTCCATTAATTCTTTTAATTCATCCCTTTTTATTACTAATGCATGATGTACCTCAACCTCTCCCTTTTCCTTATGCTGTTGTTCTAATTCATGGATTTCTTTTATTAATATTTCAATATTTCTTGTTCTTTCCTTTTTTTTCCTAGCTCCTATAGATATCAGGCCGCCCCTAATGTAGGCTTTATGTACCTCCCATGGTGTCCGATATCTCTCTAGTGTCAAAATATTAGTATTAGTTCTTCATTTATTCTCCATGACTTTGACCTATTTTGAGCTCTGAGTATCTTCATTTTCATAGTCACCGAGGTGTGATCTGATAGAGTTGTTACCTCAATACGTGTCCTGATCACCAACTCCAGTGATCTATGCTCGACCATTATGTAATCAATTTTCGAGTATGTCCCGTGCACAGGGGAGTGGAATGTATAGTCTTGCGTTTTAGGATGTTGTACTCTCCATACATCCATCATTTGAGTTTGATATAACTTATTTTTTATTATATTCAGCTGTGAATTCCTAATCCCCTGTACCCAGGACAAACTGTCTATTCTTAGTGCCATATAAAAATTGAAATCTCCTGTCATAATCACATTTTCTTTTTTAAACTCCATTAATTTCCCCACGACCTCCTTCAATTAATTTGTTGGATTCTTATTAGGACAATAGATATTTTGATAAAGTACATTCCATTTCACACAATCTTCCCTTTAGGAACAGATACCGATCCACCAGGGTCCACCATCCTTCCCTCTAGGAAGGACCGCACTCCTCTGGCTAGCCCAATAGCTACTCCTTTTGCTTTTCTTGTTTTATAATCTTCATAGAACCATGTTGGAAAATCCTTTAAATATAGTTTTACATTTGTTTCCTGGCAGATATGTTTCTCCTGTAGGAATACTAGCCCTGCAGCATATCATTTAAGCTCTTTTAATATTTTATGTCTCTTTGCGGGTGTATTTAGGACACCCACATTATAGGTTAAAAAATGTATTGATGTCATCTTTGCTCTCCAAATTCCTGTCTGCTCGCCTCCAGCCTCTGTATTCAGCTTTAGCAGTGATTTCACTCCATCCAATATACTATATGTATGGGAGCAAAAGGAAACCAATGGGAATAAGGCGAGCAAAGAGGGAGTTTCTCTTTCCCTCCTCCCTCCTCCTCCCTCCCCCCCTTTTCCCACCCTCCTCTCCCTTTTGTTGGGGTGTTTTGGCCTACCCCTGACCTTCAAATCAAGGGCAGGTCCCTCCATCTATTCCTGCCTGACTCTTTCCTCTTGAGGTTGAGCTCTGTCCTTGTACCCCAGTTGGGGAAGGCTTATAGGCAGCTCCGCTCTCCAAGTCAAATCCTTTGTTTATTGCTCGCTTCTTTCTTCAAATCCACTCTTACAAACCTACAGTCCTTATTTTGTTCGTAACTCAGGGACTACCTGTATATGCACTGTACTACAAGGGCAGAATCATTTTTTTGTTATTAATTTTAGGCCACCACCGGTTATTTTTTATAGCTTGTGGTTTATGATCACGGTTTATCATCACTATTAATTTAAGCTTCTTATTATTGCATCTATTTATGTATAGTGGGTAGCGTAGCATCACAAAAACACATAATTACATGTAAAACCGCTAACAGTGGTTAGCTAAATCCAGAAAAATCAAGAAAATATATTTTATTTATATTTTAAGCATGCCACTGCTTAGCTAAAGTATATTCAGATCTCATACACAAATTAAATCAAACCTCATAGTAAATTCACCATATGTATATTCTGGCATGTGCCAGAAGGTTCACACACCTCACATGCGATCCACACACAACTGGTTCATTGGGTATATACAGTATGTATCATCTTTGTTTCTTAGGTCCAATCAATCATTTCTCAAGCTGTTGTAGATGCTCTCTTGATGACTGTCATTGTAACTCATTCAGGCATATCTAACTGAGAGCAGTCCTGGGGGAGAATTAGACAATGCAAAAATGATTCTAGCTTCTGGCTGGCCTGGGGATATCTTACAATAGTAGCAAGTTTAGTCCACATCCAGGAAAAGGTAAATATATGGTTGTATTCTTAGCCTACTGCCCAAGAAAAAGCAGATGTGAGGTGTGAAGATATGAGTGCAACCCATGAGGCAGTTGTAACATTTCTCCATGATAGAGTAAATTAAACTTTATACATAGACAATAAGATATACCTGTAATACACAAAGGCTATAATTTAATGACAGAAAATTGTGCCTTCCCTTATACTATTCTCTGCTAAAAGACTCTTTTGTCAAACATGTTTAAAGTTCCCTTGCAATCCTCTACAATAACCAAGAGATGAAATGCTGCTTCTGTAGCAGACTCTGAATACATGATATTGATCCCATTCCAAGTGATGAGAGCTAAAAGTACTTAAAGCTGCGGGAGCCGCATAAACACAATAATTAGTATTGACCCCTAAGATACTAAAGAAGCAAAAGAATGCTTAAGCCTGCAATAGTCTACTGACATTAGGAAGCACTTTAGAGGAGAACAAAAAATGAAGTGCTTGAAATTAGTACTCTGTGACTATTGAATGTATAGATATATATATATTTGACATTTATATACTGTACAGTGTAAAAAGACTGCAAGGCACAATATTAGAAATGAGAAAAATATCTATGTAACCATGACCAATATTCTGATCATTCATTTTATATTTTTTTACATGCAGTAAAAGAAGGAAAACATACCTTCCAAATATCTGAGAGAGAGGGGTGCCTCATAGCACAAAATAGGTAGCAAAGGATGCGCCCCTTTTCTGCTGGCCCAGTCAGGAAGGGGGTAAATTCTTCCGGGTCTGAAGTAGTTAATGGTTCAGATTGTATATGGCTGGCCTTACTTACTTGTCCCCTGCCTGTCCTGTTCAGGTAAGGCAGCTGCTAGTGGTGAAGAACATCGTCACTATATACTCGAACCAAGGCATTCCGTTTGCATATACAGCATTACATTTTGGTAGTTAAAGCGGTATTAAACTGAAAAACAAACATTTATCATATTGCAGCTTACCAATTCTTACATGTGATTGCTCTGCATTAGTTTTTAGGCTTACTTTATTTTATTTTTATCTATTGATCTGGCCAGTAGTAAGTCTGTTGTTTTTCAACAGAAAAGTTCTCTTGCAAGTGTAGTGTTGAGGCAAACCATTTACCATCGACTGGGGTGCTTATAATGATCAGTTTTTGTTTATGTAAAACTTTTATCCCAAAAGACACAAAACTGTTGTGGTAACTAGGCATGTGCAGGACGATAAAAAGAGTTTAGTTTCATTTTGATTGAGTATTTAAATCAATTTGTTTACTTCAATTCGTTACATCTGTTTCATTCATTTTTGGAATTTGTTTCATTAGTTTTGTTTTAGAATTCGAAAAATTCAACTGAATTAAAAAAAATCTGACAGCTACGGTTAAGGTAGTGTCATACAATGTACGTGGTATGTGCTCCCCCAATAAACGTAATAGGCTATGGTTAGAATTAAGAAGACTGAGGGTGCAGGTGCTGTTTCTGCAGGAGATTTCACTGACTCCTCACTTCCAAAACTACCCACCCACCTATTTTCACAATGGTACTTGAGCAACTCCCCAAAACCTAAGAGGTACGGCCATATCAATTCACCAGAACTGCCCGTTCTAACCCTCAGACCACAGAGTGGACCCTCAGGGGCGCTATGTGTTCTTGAAGGGCACCATAATGGGCCAAACATACATATTTGCCACTTTATAGGCCCCTAACACCCAACAACTTACATTTATTGACCTCATTCAAGTCCTCACCAAGTTGGCAGACTTTCGGGAGGGTAGGCTTATCCTAGAAGGGGATTTCAGTGTCAGGCCTGAACCCATATTGGATACCTCGGGGAATAGATCAATGCACTCTCACGCCTTCCTGCAGCACTTCCGTAAGACCCTCCAGGTACATACCTTGGTGGACTGCTGGAGAGTACTACATGCCTCAGAGAAGTACTTTAGCTACTATTCTAGTGTTCACAAAGTGTACAGTAGAATTGACCTAGTAGACCAGGGCACCCTTGACTTGCTACTAGGCGCCACCATTGACCAGATTACTATTTCCGACCATACTCCGGTGACACTCTCACTCTCGCTGTCCCAGGCCCTGGCCAAAGCAAGGTCTTGGAAACTAAATGAGAACTTACTGGATGATCTGGGGGAGGTGGCAGGGGTACAAGAGACTTTAACACACTATTTTGCAGAAAATGCCAAAGGCAAGGTCAGCGATGGCATTCTGAGGGAAGGCCATAAAGCAGTTGTTTGAGGCATCCTCATTGCACTGGGAGCCAGATTTAAAAAGGAGAGGCAGGCAGATTTCTGGAGAGCACTACAGGCATTACAGCACGCTGAGCTCAGCCATATGAGGAGGAAGACCCAGAGGAATTCCGTCGTCTGAGTGAGCTACGACAGCTTTTTTCAAAATTATTAGATCGCAGAATAAGCCGCAAACTACTCTACATGGCCCATACATATTATGAGCAGGGCAATAAATGAGGCAGATTACTGGCTCGGGCACTCTGTAAAAAGTGAATCCTAGCACACGTACATAAGCTGCACTCCTCCACGAGAGTACCAGCCCAACACACATCTAAAATAGCCTCCATGTTCCACGACTACTACGCGACTTTGTACAATCTGGACTCCGCAATAACAACTTACCTCTCTTCAATACGACTCTATCCCCGGAATAAGCAACTGACCTAGAACACCCAATTACCACAGCTGTACTACTGGCCACTATTAAGTTCCTACCCACTGGCAAAAGCCCTGGGCCTGATGGCTTCACCAGGGCTTACTTCTTTGATAAACTTCAGGCCCCCCTCTGTACCCTCCTCAACTCCCTAGCAACCAAAGGACATCTCCCACAGAAGACCTCGTTGGCACACATTACAGTGCTCCTGAAAGAGGGAAAGGATCCCATCCAACCTCAGAGATATCGCTCAATTTCCCTACTTAACACGGACCTTAAGATTTTTTCAGAAATTCTTGCTAACCACTTAAAGCATTTGTTACCCGACTTGATACCCGCTGACCAGACGCATTTTATAGTGGGATGGGAAGCCAGAGACAACTCTAATGCCGCGTACACATGACCGGACTTTTTGACAGCAAAGGTCCGACGGAACGAGTCCGTCGGACAATTCGATCTTGTGTGGGCTCCATCAGACCTTTGCTTGCCAAAAATCCGGCGGACTTTAGAAATAGAATATGTTTTACATTTTTCCACCGGAACTCCGCTTGACCGAGAAATCCATTTGTGTGTATGCTAGTCCGACGGACAAAAAACGACGCTAGGGCAGCTATTGGCTACTGGCTATGAACTTCCTTATTCTAGTCCAGTCGTACGTC
Organism: Lithobates pipiens; assembly: GCF_037356315.1. Classification (NCBI taxonomy): domain Eukaryota; kingdom Metazoa; phylum Chordata; class Amphibia; order Anura; family Ranidae; genus Lithobates; species Lithobates pipiens. Next base: position 128,339,305 of record NW_027507758.1, read on the forward strand.
ATCACGTTCGAATCCGTCAGACTTTGGTGTGATTGTGTGTGGCCAAGTCCGTTCATTTGGAAAGTCCGTCGGAAAGACTGCTGGACCTAGTCCCTCGAAAAGTCCGGTCGTGTGTACGCGGTATAATAGGGTCCTTCAGCTTATCCACTGGGCACGCGCGATCGAATACCTCCATACCTGATTTTGTCTACGGACGCGGAGAAGGCATTCAATTGTGTGGATTGGGACTTTCTTAATGCTGTGCTTCAGGGTACCGATTTAGGCCCATATATGTTACATTGGATTTAAGTATCCCCTACCACCCAGGTTAAGGTTAACGGTGGCCTTTCCACAGTGTTCCCTATCTGGAACGGCACAAGACAGGGATGCCCGCTCTCACCTCTTCTGTTCGCACTGTTCTTATAACCACTGCTGCAGAGAGTCAGATCCAGTCCGAGCATCAGAGGGGTACAGGTGGGCTCCCTTGAGCACAAACACTCTGCTTATGCATCCTATTCCACGTAGAGAACCCCCATTTCTCACTGCAGAACCTGATGGGAGAATTGACTGCCTATGGAGAGTTATCCAATTTTCGGATAAACTTCACCAGGTCCAAGATCATGCCGATCACTGTCCCCTCACCTTTAGCGGCCTCCCTGAAGGGATCTTTCCCTTTTATGTGGCCATTCCCTTCTATGAAATATCTAGGTGTCCAGCTTATGGATCAACTTACAGATTGACTGGACTCTCTATACTCTCACAACTACACTCCCTTACTTAAGAAGATCTGGCAAGATCTACAGACCTGGGACACGGTGTTATTTACATGGGTTGCCTGGACAAACATTCTAAAAATGACTATATTGCCCGTATCCTTTTCTTCCTACAAATGATACCAATGCATTTACCCAAGCACTTCTTTGTGGAAATTCATCGCCTCTTTATTAAGTTTTTGTGGGGAGGCAAGAAGCCACGTCTTGCCATGGCAATACTACAAAGAGCTAAGCTAAGGGGTGTCTGGGCATATCTAACATATTTCAATACTACCAGGCAATTGCCCTGCAGCATATTTTAAATTGGAAGTTCCACACACCCTTTAAGCTATGGGTTCCCCTGAAAAAAACAATGGTGGGCCGGGATTTGTCCTACAAGCCCTGGGTCCCTGCAGAAGATAGGGGGCTCTCTGACTGGGCCTCCCCATTAATGGTACACTCCCTGAAGATGTGGGACAGAATGAATGTCCATTTAGCTTTGACCCTGCGGACATGTCTACTGGCACCTATAGGCAGGTACCCATGGTTTCCACCCGGGAAGCAGGTGGCTTCTCTTGGAACATTTGCAAGCGATGGGGTTGTTAGCATGGCAAGATTTGTGGAGGGGGGCTTGTTGACGCCACTTGCCCCCCTGAGAGAACGATATGGTATCTTCCCCTTTGACTTCTGGAGACACCGTCAGTTAGACTTTCATAGCCAAATGCCACAGACAAGCACAGATCAGAACCATTCTAACAGAATTTGAAAGTATGTGGGCAACTGCAGACCCCTGCCCCATATGATCTTGGTTCTAAATGGGATCTTAGAGACTGCAACACCTAACCCTAAATGTAAAAGAATGGGAAAGGGATCTCCAATTTGAATTCACAGAGGAACAGCTCCACCACTTGTACCGCCTGACTCACAAGCTCAATAGACTCTAGGACCCAGGAAAACAATTATAAAATCCTATTGAGATGGTACAGGGTTCCTACTACCCTGGCTAGAATTTTCCTCACTGCTTCTGACAGGAGCTGGAGGGGGTGTGGAATGAAGGGAACATTCCTCCACATTTGGTGGGAGTGCCCCGTGCTGATATCCCAGCTCTGCCAAAACACTTTCTGCTCCACATCCCCCCCATGCCCCTGTCTTGTTACAAACAAAGTGCTCTTCCTCACCTCCTCAATGCAGCAAAATGCCTTATACCAATACACTGAAAAAGCTTGCATATTCCAAGCGAGCTCGATTGATTGAGGAAGGTGGGGGAATCATAGAAGCAGAGAGTTGGCTTGCTACCTGTAGGGAAACCTGCGAGTGATTTGACCTTACATGGGCAGCCTGGAAAACCCACGTACATGACAGAACTATAGCCTCATCTAGTCTAGACATTGAATTATTTACTTTAGTGGATACTTCCTTTGGGAGACTTGTCCAGGCGAACCATCCTTCAACAACTATAGGCTCTACATAAAAGTAGAACCAATACAACCAAAACCAATACAACAACGAATCCGAGAACTATTTCACATGCCTTCTTCTCTTTCCCTATCTATTTTTCCTACTATCTCGCTTCCCTCCTCTTTTTTTGATTGTTATGTTTTTTGCCTTATTGTATCCTTAGGATACCTGTGTATCCACTTTTGAGCTACCTAGACGGTCACCAGGTTTCTGGCCGGTCTAGGTAACTCGAGTTCACTTATGGCATTTACATTATGAGAGCCATGTATTCAATGACTCTAGATCTAATGCTTACGAACACCCTACCCCCTTCCAGTTTGGAAGAGAAGCCTGCCCATATAGATCGAATGTCTGGTAAGGAAGGGTGCTCTTATCGTTGTTACAAATAGCTATGTCTCCCTGTTGTTATGGTTGTCTAAATGCTAAATGTATCCCCCCATATCCCCCTTTTCCCTTTGTCCCTATCCCTATTTCCCTGCCCCCCCCCCCCCCCTTAACTTTCTATGTGACCTTGTTGTAATGACAAGCTGTTTATAAAATGTAAAAATGAAAATAAAGATTATATTTAAAAAACATGTTCCATATAAAAATTGGATGCAGTTGAATGACTGATAATCATTGCTGACAGTCTACATACAGATAAGTTGAAGACAAAAAGAGCCCAAAGCATTTTGTCCCCATGTTGATGGGGACTAGAGCCTCTTTCCCACAACACAGGGCTGTGGTTGTGGGGGTCTGCAGGCAAAGGGCTTATTGAAATCTGGAAGCCCCCTTTAACACGCAGATCCGAGTCTTTCAGGCAGGGACATGTGGTGAGGTCAATGGTTGGTGAGGCACTGGCTAGTATCAGAGCCATATACACACAGGTTACATACGCCATGAACATTAGAGTGAGAGCAATAATTTTAGCACTAGACCTCCTCTGTAACTCTAAACATGTAATCTGTAAAAAAAAAAATGATGATTATTACATATAGGAGAGAAGTGTCAGAATTGGCCTGGGTGGCATGGGGTTAATTACCATAAGTAATATACAAATAATTATTATATATTGTTTTTAAGGTAATTTACTATATTTTCCAAAACTGTAGTCAAGCAGGTGACTTAACGGAAAAATTATTGAAGTTTGAAGTTATAACTTCTAACCAGTAATTTCACAGTAAGTAGATAAATAATAAATTATTATGTTATAAGATATAGCATAATAACAGGGCTCAAAATGTAAAGTTCTGAGCTACTAGCCAGGTCTTAAGGTTTACTCCCCACCAGTTGCCCCACTCAACCATGCTCATTAATGCACCCATGCCCACCAATGCAGCCTACCCAGGTCCACCAATACAGCCTGCCCCTGTCCACCAATGCAGCCTGCCTATGTCTACCAATGCAGCCCACCGGTGTCCACCATGCAGCCTACTTGTGTTCTCCATGCAGCCTGCCTGTGTCCATGCAGCCTGCCTGTGTCCATCATGCAGCCTGCCTGCGTCCAGCATGCCGCCTGCCTGCATTCTCCATCCACCCTACCTGTGTTCTCCATGCAGACTGCCTGTGTCCATCATGCAGGCTGCCTTTGTCCATCATGCAGCCCACCTGTGTCCACCATGCAGTCTACCTGTGTTCTCAATGCAGCCTGCCTGTGTCCATCATGCAGCCTGCCTGTGTCCATCATGCAGCCTGTCTGTGTCCATCATGCAGCCTGTCTTTGTCCACCATGCAGGTGAACATAGGAGAGGAATAGGATTGCCGGCTGGATGATTAGAGTGTGAGGAACACCACTGGAACAGATTTAATTTCAATATTAGTGTGTTCCCGCCGCTATGCGTCACATACAGCCCTGCCCCCTGGCCGGGGAGCTGTGATACATGTCACTCTTCCATGGATTGGACGGGTAATCTGTTTATCAAAGTCCCGGGACCAGGAGGCGGGGCTGTGTGTGACAGCGAGTGTGGGGAACACAGTCCCCACAGTCCTTGCACTCTGATGATCCGGCCACCTGCCCTCCTCTCTTCTCCTCCGTGGGCACTGGGAGAATGACTCCCATACAACCCATGCTCCCCCCTCCCCCCTCCCCCCACCGCTCTCAGGCAGCCTTTCCTCGCCAGCCCTCAAAATCCACCCGCAAAATGTGAGTAGGAGAGTGGAATTTTTGAAGGCTGATAATAATATATGATTAAGCTTGTACTTTTTCAGCAGTAGCAGATTCTCATTCTCCCACTTAACTATGTGAGAAAAACATGGGATTGTGAGTAAATCTTATACACATAAACTCATGCATTTCCTTGTAGTTAAGAGGGCTGGGCTGGAAGGGAGCATTTGTCTTTTAGACACATGCCCCTTCTATGACACTGCAGTGAGAGGTGTACCTCCATTGCAGCATTTTTATTGGACAGCTGGGGCTAATGGTACTTTACCATTGTTCCAAGACTCCAAGCTGTCCATTGAGCTTAGTGTTCTGACAAAAAGTGAGGAAAGGCACTTTGAGCTCATCCTCTCAGTCTGCTGCAGAGTGTGCCAGCTTGGATGTAAACTGTCCACTCTGCGTGTAGCTTCTAACAGGCTGCACAAGGAGCCCTGTATCTCTGGAACCATCGTTGGAGCCTCAAATGACTGCACATCCCTGCTACTAGGTAGCGGACACGAATGCACCCTGCTGGCAGCTCGCTGTTATACACAGTGGGAGCTGATCGGCGGGTACCCCAGACTTGATTGTTTGGTACAGAGGCAGAACGGCAGTCTGCCTATGTAAACAAGGCAGTTTTCCATTCTGTCAGGAGGAAAGACTTTGATCTTGTGTCTCTGAAAAGCAGGGGCATGAATCCGTGTCTTCCCCTAGTAAAAGCCCCTCCCACGGTAACCCAAAACACTGGCTAGGCACACAGTTGACACTTTTTTTTAACCAAAAATATGTAGTAGAATACATATTGGCCTAAATTGATGAAGAAATCTGCTTGTTTGTTTTTTTCTTCTTTTTTTTTTTTTTTTTTATTGAATACTGTATATTTTACAGCAGAAAGTAAAAACATTTTTTTTTTCAAAAGTGTCCTTTTTGGTTTATAGCGCAAAAAATAAAAAACGTAGAGATGATCAAATACCACAAAAAGAAAGCTCTATTTGTGGGGAAAAAAGACATATTATTTGTGTACAGTGTTGCAGGACTGCACAATGGTCAGTTAAAGTAACGCAGTGCCGTATCTCAAAAAAATGGCCCGGTCATGAAGGGGAGTAAATCTTCCGGAGGTGTAGTGGTTAAAGTAAAAAATATTTAGACTTTGCAACCACTTCAAGTATTATATCCAGATCTCATATAAACTAACATACTAATGTATGTCTAAACAAAATGTTATAGTTATTTTTGCACTTTCTTTAACCACTTCAGCCCCGGAAGGATTTACCCCCTTCCTGACTAAGCCCTTTTTTGCGATACGGTACTGCGTCGCTTTATCTGACAATTGCACTGGCGTGCGACGTTGTACCCAAACAAAATTGACGTCCTTTTTTCCCACAAATAGAGCTTTCTTTTGGAGGTATTTGATCACCTCTTTCCATATTATATATTTCCACAAAAAATATATAAAAAAATTAATTTCTTCCACAGTTTAGACCAATATGTATTCTTCTACATATTTTTGGTAAAAAAAAAAATCACAATATTGTTTGGTTTGCACAAAAGATATCACATCTACAAAATAGTGGATAGATTTATGGCATTTTTATTATTATTATTTTTTTATTAGTAATGGCAGCGATCTGCAATTTTTAACATGACAGCGACATTGCGGCAGACAGATCAGACACTTTTGACACTATTTTGGGACCATTGGTGTTTATACAGCGATCAGTGCTATTAAGGGGTTAAATATGTTCCCTCACTGTGTTCTAACTGTAGGGGGGATGGGCTCACTAGGACATGACAGAGATCACTGCTCCCGATCACTGGGAGCAGTAGATCCCTGTCATGTCGCTAGGCAGAACAGTGAAATGCCTTTTTTACATAGGCATCTCCCCGTTCTGCCTCTCCGTGTCACGATCGCGAGCCACCGGCGGACATCAAGTCCGCACGAGCCGCTGGCAGGCTATCACGGCGCGCATGTATGCATGTGCCTTTCCTATTTGTTGTAGCTTACCAACAAAGCAGTGCTCTACCATGTAATCGAGCTAAATTACAAAAAGAAAGTGCACAAGAGCAGGAAGTAATTGCCCTTTAGATAACTGGTTATCTGGGGGTGTGACCGGATGTGAGCAAGTCAGGAAGTGTTTCCCAGAAGCTCCACATCTCTCCTGCAGAATCGTCAGTTTTTAGGAGTTTCCCTGCCCGCTTTACGGTGCCTGCAGTACCGGATCATATCACCGCACTCCTGGAAATCAGAAAGGGGCAACCAAGTCTGGGCACCAGGTGCAGAAGCGTCAGTGCCAGACCCGCTCCACGCGCAGCTCGGAAATAGGCTCTGCCTCCGCCATCTTGCTTTCTCCTTACTCAGCTCAGAGCGCCCAGAAGCATGCCAGAAAGATTGCAAACTTTACTGTAGCACACTATCTGAGCTCTGGAGACTCCCTGTCTGCCTCTCCCGAGCAGGAGAACGCTCAAGATGCCATCACCATAGACATCTTGGAGGCAATCGATGCCAGCAAAGTATCAGTGATGGTGAGCGTTGCTCATTTAACACTGATCCTGCATGTTGCAGTTGCAGAGGACACGATTTATGAGGTAGAAGATGCTTCCCATTCCCAAGGCACTCAATTATCTGAATTGCATGATATGGTGAAAATGCTGCAATATAGAGCTGATGACACAGAGGACAGACAGAGAAGGAATAATTTGAGAGTGGTGGGGTTGCTGGAGGGGGCCAAAGAGACACAGTCCACCACGTTTACTGAACAGTTCTTCAAACAGCTCTTGGTACTGGGGAAACTCCCTCCAACTTACGTGGTTGAACAGGCCCACAGGGTCCCCACAGATAGACATCCCCCTGGTGAGTTCCCTCTGCCATACCTGGTCAGATTCCTGAACTACAGGGACCGGTACATGATTTTAGCATAATCCAGGAAACACCAGGAGCTGTGGTTTGAAATACCCGTGTGATGTTATTTCTCTGCAGATATCTAGAAAAAGAAGGGCTCCTTCAATGATATCCAGAAAAGATTGTGAGCCAAGAATATCCAGTACAGCATGCTATATCCCAGCAGGCTGCCTGTCCAGCACAATGGAGCAGAGAAGTTTTTTGATAGCCCGCTTGATGCCTGTGAGTGGCTAGACAGAAATCCCTGAAGATTGCCTGGGCCTTGATAAGTATTTGCCTCTACATGTTGTTGCACCTGTTGTGCCTTTGACCAGGTCATCCACTCTTCCTGCTGGGGATGGATTCCAGGTCCCCCTTGCTCAGTTAACGCAGCAATGAGGCTAGCTTGTAATGTTTACTACAGTGCCTTGCGAAAGTATTCGGCCCCTTTGAACTTTTCAACCTTTTGCCACATTTCAGGCTTCAAACATAAAGATATAAAAAAAAATTTTTTTGTGAAGAATCACCAACAAGTAGGACACAATTGTGAAGTGGAACAAAATCTATTGGATAATTTAAACTTTTTTAGCAAATAAAAAACTGAAAAGTGGTGCGTGCAAAATTATTCGGCCCCTTTACTTTCAGTGCAGCAAACTCACTCCAGAAGTTCAGCGAGGATCTCTGAATGATCCAACGTTGTCCTAAATGACTGATGGTGATAAATAGAATCCACCTGTGTGTAATCAAGTCTCTGTATAAATGCACTTGCTCTGTGATAGTCTCAGGGTTCTGTTGAAAGCACAGAGAGCATCATGAAGACCAAGGAACACACCAGGCAGGTCCGTAATACTGTTGTGGAGAAGTTTAAAGCTGGATTTGGATACAAAAAGATTTCCCAAGCTTTAAACATCCCAAGGAGCACTGTGCAAGCGATCATTTTGAAATGGAAGGAGTATCAGACCACTGCAAATCTACCAAGACCTGGCCGTCCCTCTGAACTTTCAGCTCAGACAAGGAGAAGACTGATCAGAGATGCAGGCAAGAGGCCCATGATCACTCTGGATGAACTGCAGAGAACTACAGCTGAGGTGGGAGAGTCTGTCCATAGGACAACAATCAGTCATACACTGCACAAATCTGGCCTTTATGGAAGAGTGGCAAGAAGAAAGCCATTTCTCAAAGATATCCATAAAAAGTCTCGTCTAAAGTTTGCCACAAGCCACCTGGGAGACACACCAAACATGTGGAAGAAGGTGCTCTGGTCAGATGAAACCAAAATCGAACTTTTTGCCCACAATGCAAAACGATATGTTTGGCGTAAAAGCAACACAGCTCATCACCCTCAACACACCATCCCCACTGTCAAACATGGTGGTGGCAGCATTGTGGTTTGGGCCTGCTTTTCTTCAGCAGGGACAGGGAAGATGGTTAAAATTGAGGGGAAGATGGATGCAGCCAAATACAGGACCATTTTGGATGAAAACCTGTTGGAGTCTGCAAAAGACCTGAAACTGGGACGGAGATTTATCTTCCAACCAGACAATGATCCCAAACATACAGCAAAATCTACAAAGGAATGGTTCACAAAAAAAAGTATCCAGGTGTTAGAAGTCAAAGTCCAGATCTGAATCCAATCGAGAATCTGTGGAAAGAGCTGAAAACTGCTGTTCACAAACGCTCTCCATCCAACCTCACTGAGCTCAAGCTGTTTTGCAAGGAAGAATGGGCAAGAATTTCAGTCTCTCGATGTGCAAAACTGATAGAGACATACCCCAAGCTGCTTGCAGCTGTAATCACAGCAAAAGGTGGCTCTACAAAGTATTAATACAAGGGGGCCGAATAATTTTGCACGCTCCACTTTTCATTTTTTTATTAGTTAAAAAAGTTTAAAAAATCCAATAGATTTCTTTCCACTTCACAATTGTGTCCCACTTGTTGGTGATTCTTCACAAAAAATAAAAAATTCATATCTTTATGTTTGAAGCCTGAAATGTGGCAAAAGGTTGAAAAGTTCAAGGGGGCCGAATACTTTCGCAAGGCACTGTATAAGTCACTAGATAGCACCAGATATCTAGCTATCTAGTCACTTGCCTTATTCTATAACAGCCTTTCTCAACCTTTTCAACACAGAGGAACCCTTGAAATAGTTCTCCGGTCCCGAGGAGCCCCTGCTAAAAATTAGATCTCTATGAGTCATTATACATTAGTGTGATGGTCAGTGAGAGGAATGGTCCTTACACTTGTGGTCATTGGGAATAATTACCTCCTTACAGATAGCTAAAAAAGATCAAATGGTGTCAGTGGGAACTTATCTGAGAGAAACTGCCTAATGCTGAAGGAACCCCTAGCAACCTCTGGAGAAACCCTAGGGTTCCACGGAATCCTGGTTGAGCATCACTGTTCTATAACATTCAATTTTTGCACTATGATGATCCTTGCTCAGTTTTTAACTGGAACTTTCTGGAAGTCACAGAAACACTTAATGGATCTGTTGAACACTTGAACCTTCGGTTGAACTTCCAAAGAAATTTTTCTGTTCATGTTTGGGACTAAAGCTGCATACCGGATTTTGTTTTTATCTGCTCTTTTTTTCTTTTTTGTTTCTGGTATAATATCAGGGGGGTTTCATTTGAGCGTTAGTTTCTACTCAGTTCCCAGCTCTCACAGTTATCTTGGCACCATCAATGGGTGGTGGTGCCCGGTTACTTCAGTTTTCACTATAGCTTTATATTCGTTCAGGCTCTTGGGCTCCAGCTCTGTAGTAATTAACATCTACTGTCATGGCTAATCCAATTAAAATAGTATCTTGGAATATGCGGGGTCTAAATAGCAAATTTAAAAGGGCCACGATGTTCTAGTATCTCAAACAATCTAGGCTGCATGTCGTCTTTCTACAGGAGACACATCTGGATGGCAACAGGATACTCGTGCTGCGTAGACCCTGAATACAAAGGGCATTTCATGCTACATTCACCACTTTCGCTATGGTAGAATCTTTTCTTATCAGTAAAGCTTTTCCCTCTACTATCCACCAGGGGTTTTCTGATCTGGGGAGACGATATGTGGCTGTGGTCTTAGATATTTGCTATTATAAGATGTTGTTGGTGAATATTTACTTGCCACCCCCATTTAATGTTCAACTTTTGTATGACTTATTTGTTAAATTGGCTCCTCATGCCCATCTCCCATTGCTGCTGATGGGGGACTTCAATGCTACCCTGGATGCATTGGACTCCTCGAATCCAGGTAGGATGGGATCTGCGGAGCTTCTATCCTGGGCCTTAATGACTGGGCTGAACGAGCTATGGAGTTACAAAAACCCCACTGATAGATCCTACTCGCATCTGTCACAGTCCCATCATTCCTCGGCCAGAATAGATTTGGTTTTTGGTAACCCAGCCCTGCTGCTATTTGTACAAGGAATTGAATATTTGTCTGGGAGCATATCTGATCACAATCCACTTTCCCTCTCCTTTGCTTTCCCCATGGGGAAAGGGTCTAGGTGCTGGAAACTTTCTCCTGGCTGGCTGCAGAATGATCAGGTGTCCTCTCATCTACTGGATTCGATCACCGTGTACTGGACAGCTAATATCGAGTCGGCGGACCCTCCGATAGTATGGGATGCTTTCAAGGCAGCAGCTAGGGGGGGATGTATTATCTAAGGGGATGTATTACTGCCATAAAGATGGTATGGGTGAGGCAGAATGCTGAGATTCTTTCACTACAAGAAAGGAAAAGGGAATGTGCGGAGGACAACATTAGTAACTTTTCTGATTCCTCCTACTTCGCCTTATTAGAGGCCAGGCGTTTGCTCTCCCTACGTTACAATAACTTGGCGCATACAGAGGCTAGTCATAGAGGCAATTCTCTATTTTCAGAGGGTGATAAAAACGTAAATCGTTAGCAATACTCATAGCTGACTATAGCCAGATCGCAAATATTCCTGTTATTAAATGTAGAAATGGAGACCTGGCCAATGACTCCTCGGTTATTATGGCTGGTTTTTGAGGTTTTTTTTTCACTCTACCCATCCCACAATATGATCATTCAGCCCTGCATACACTTATGGTTGGTCTTGCCCTCCCGAGCTTGTCTTTGCGCCTTGTAAGGCACCCAGATCTGACGGGTTTCCTGCTGACTTTTATAAATCTTACACTGATCAGTTGACCCCTAGACCTACTGCGCTATTACTACGAGTGCTGCTTGCAACAGCAAAGGTTACCTGACTCGATGCTCAATGCCTATATGATTCTATTATTGAAACCGGGGAAGGATCCCCTTGAATGTTCTTCATACAGACCTATTGCACTGCTGAATATGCTGGCAAAGAGACTTGCTGTCAGGGAAATAGCCGCAATCTCACGAGGTACGTTCGTGTTAGCGCGCGTCGGCGCCTACGTAAGCGCAAAGTAGTTTCAAGATGAACGACCGACGCTACGTCTAACCGGGCGGGCATACGCGGTGATGCTACGAATACACAACGTACTCGACGTAGCCGTACAATCGCCCCGACGCGCTCACGACGTGACCCGGTCATCTCGCCTATTTAAACATTCGCCTGACAGTGCCGCATCGCTGGATTATCGTCAGCTCTCCTGTGAACCTGTACCTGTGTTTCCTGTTATCCGACCTCCTGTGTACCGACCCGGCTTGCTTGACCTGCTCCTGTTATTCTCCTGGCTCTGACTCCTGGCTTGTACCCAACGCTCTTGATCTGCTTCCTGCACCTGATCCCGGCCTGTCTTGACCACTCTCTGGACTTCCGATGCCCACTCTCGGACTTCCTAGCACAGTTGCCCCTAGAGGCTTGCTTACCCGGTACCTGACCTCTGCTGCTACTACCTGGCAACCTGTGCTACTGTGGGCACTGCATCCCTGTGTCAACTTCAGGGTTGTGCTGCACTCGGCCGCAAGGGGAGCCCTCTCAGCATCTCGGCCTCACTCCTGACCGTGACAGTATAATCCAGCCATGTCAGAGGTCGACAGAGGTGACTCCCCATTGGAGGCCGTTTTAAAAGAACTTACGGCCCTTACTCCAGCTATTCAGGAGCTCCGAGAGAGATATCACTGGCTGAAGGAACGCCTGCAACACCTGCTTGAACCACCCACCTCCTCTGGTCAAGTTCCTGCTTCTACAACCTCAGCTGCCCCAGAACCACGAGTCCCAGCCCCGGAACGCTTCTTTGGGGACCGAAGAAAATTCAGATCCTTCAAAAACTCATGTTTTCTCTATTTCTCCCTGCAACCTCAGACCTTTTCTTCAGAAGCGACCAAGGTGGGGTTCACCATTTCACTGCTGAGGGACGATCCCCAGACGTGGGCCCATGGCCTGCTGGAGCAATGCAGCCCTTACGTGGATACTTTGGGTCTGTTCTTTGAGGCCATGGCTCGCTTGTATGATGATCCTTTTCGGACAGCTACAGCCGAAGCAACCTTGTACGCCCTTCGCCAGGGTGAGCGACCTGCAGAGGACTATTCAGTAGAATTCCGTACCTGGAGCTCTGACTCCGGCTGGAACGAAGCAGCACTAAAATATCAGTATCGGGTGGGGTTGTCCGAAGCCCTTAAGGACGAGTTAGTCAGATTGGAGATTCCCACTACCCTTGAGGATCTCATCTTACTCGCCATCCAGCTCGACAGGCGTCTACGGGAACGCCAGTCTGAACGCACTCGGAATTCTTGCTCCATCCAGGCCCCACCTTCAGCTCGCCCAGCAGTAGCTCCCGTTCTGAGGGGCATGCCCCGTCCCGCTTTAACCTCCGAAGAGAGACTTCTTCGCCGTCAGGCACACCTTTGTTTTTACTGTGGGGAATCGGGACATTTCATTAACAACTGCCCCACAAGGCCGAGTAAACCAGTCCCAAGCACTCCATCTCATCTTCAGGTAGCAAAGTCAGCTTCCGCCCACATCACTCTTCCAGTCACATTGATGGTGGCAGGCAGCGGAATCCCCCTACAAGCAATAATTGACTCTGGAGCCTGTAGTTGCTTCCTGGACTTAACCCTGGCTAAGAGTCTGGCTCTTCCACTTAACCTCAAGGAACAGAGACTGACCATCCGTTTGGCCGATGGCTCCTTACCCAGTTCAGGTCATGTCACCAAGGAAACTAGTCCCATCCTGGCGATCACCGATTCAGGTCACCGGGAATTTCTTAAATTTGATGTTCTGAGTTCTCCGATGTTCCCCGTTATCCTAAGGATTCCTTGGCTACAGGCTCACAATCCCCAGATCGATTGGCCCACAAAGGTGGTATCCTTCACATCTGCCTACTGCCAGCAGCACTGCTTAGATTCCGTACCCCACAACTTGCCCAGTTGTCTGTCTGTACAACCTGTACCCAGTCCGGCTCCTCACATACCAACAGTCTACCAGGAATTCAGAGACGTGTTTGACAAGAGGAAAGCCGATATCCTACCTCCACACCGCCCCTATGACTGCCCCATTGAATTGTTACCCGGGGCCCCCATCCCTTTTGGTCGGATATTTCCCCTTTCTGAGACTGAACTTGAGGCTCTGAGACAATACATTGACGAGAACCTGGCCAAAGGATTCATTCGTCCCTCTTCATCCCCTGCCGGAGCAGGCATCTTCTTTGTGGAGAAAAAAGACAAGACCCTAAGACCATGTGTGGATTATCGGGAATTAAATAATATTACCCTTAAAAACCGCTATCCTCTTCCGCTCATCCCTGAACTCTTCCAGAGGTTCCATACCTCACGTATCTTTACTAAACTCGATCTTCGTGGGGCTTATATTCTTGTTCGTATCCGGGAGGGGGACGAGTGGAAGACCGCCTTCAGAACAAGATTTGGACATTTTGAGTACTTAGTCATGCCCTTTGGACTATGTAATGCCCCGGCAACCTTTCAGCATTTAATTAATGACATTTTTCGGGAGCATCTAGACCACTTTGTTGTCGCCTACCTTGACGACATTCTGATTTTTTCAACCTCACTAGAGCTTCACAGGGTACATGTTAAGAAGGTACTATGTATTCTTAGAACTCACGGGTTATATGTCAAAGCCGAGAAGTGTGATTTTGAGAAGGAATCCATTCATTTCTTGGGACTCATCATTACCACAGGTGGAATTGCCATGGACCCACAGAAAGTGAAATCTATCCTGGATTGGCCCGCTCCTTCTGACAAAAGGGGTGTACAGAGGTTTATCGGGTTCGCAAACTTCTACCGAAGATTCATACGGGGCTTCTCCACCATTGTAGCCCCCATCACTCAGACCACTCGCCAACACACCAAGTTCCACTGGTCCCCAGCAGCTCAGTCCGCCTTTGACCAGCTCAAGACCCTCTTTACCTCTGCGCCCATCCTGCAGCATCCAGATCCCGCCTTGTCCTACGTGCTAGAAGTTGATGCCTCGGAGGTGGCCACCGGGGCGATCTTATCCCAACGTCAAGGTCCCAAAGCTTTACTGCATCCTGTAGCTTTTTTCTCTCGAAAGATGAGTTCCCCAGAGAGGAACTATGATGTAGGGGACCGGGAACTTCTAGCGATCAAAACCGCTCTTGAAGAATGGAGGTACCTCCTGGAAGGTGCCGCTCACCCCATTCTAATTTTTACGGACCATAAAAACTTAGAGTATCTCCGTACAGCCAAACGTCTGAGACCCCGACAGGCCCGATGGGCTTTGTTCTTTTCAAGATTCAATTTCCACATTACCTACCGCCCAGGATCTAAGAACAGCAAAGCGGATGCTTTATCTCGGATGTTTCCTGATACCCCAGAAGGAGTCCCACCCAGTACAATTTTGTCTCCCCAAAATTTCTTGTTGATTCAACCAGACCTAAGGTCTTCTATCGAACTGGCTACTAGGCAGTGTACGGAGACCGAAGTTTCTTCCCTGAGAAGCCAAGGAGGGCTTCTATGGCATCAGGACAAGATTTTTGTTCCCCGGCAAGCCAGGTTACTGGTATTGAAGATTTTCCATGACCACCAACTTGCAGGCCACTTTGGAGTGCGGAAGACGACGGACCTTGTATGGCGGTCCCTATGGTGGCCTACTTTAAGGGCGGACTGTAAAGTATATGTTGATTCCTGCACCATCTGCCAACGCAACAAGGGATCTAACACCAGACCCTGGGGTCTGTTAAGGCCACTGCCAGTCCCGGAGAAACCATGGAAAGAAATTTCCATGGATTTTATTGTAGAACTACCTCCCTCTGAGGGGTTTACGACCATCTTGGTGGTCGTAGACCGCCTGTCCAAGATGGCGCATTTTTTGCCGTTAAGGGGGACTCCCTCTGCCCTAGATACGGCAAAAACTTTTATAAAAGAAATTGTCCGGTTACACGGGATACCTGACAGCATTGTATCGGACAGAGGGGTACAATTCACCTCCAAATTTTGGAAAGAACTGTGTAAATTGCTCTCAATTAAAATACGTTTGTCTTCTGCCTATCACCCACAGAGCAACGGACAAACCGAAAGGACCAACCAGACGTTGGAGCAATACCTGCGATGCTTCTGTTCCTTTTCCCAGGATGATTGGGTTTCCTTGTTACCTTGTGCGGAATTCGCTTATAATAACTCAGTGCACGCCTCCACCAACCAGTCACCCTTCTGGGCAAACTACGGATTCCACCCCTCATTCCTGCCTAATACCATTCCTGAATCGTCCGTCCCGGCAGTCCAAGACAGAGTAAATCTCATTCACTCAAACTATCAAGTACTTCAAGATACCATGAGAAGGGCCCAGGAGGAATACAAGAAGCAGTACGATAAGAGGAAGAGAGTTAACCCTACCTTCAAGGCAGGAGATAAGGTGTGGCTTTCAGCAGCAAATCTTAAACTGCCTTGTCCATCCCGAAAATTGGGACCTAAATTTCTGGGTCCTTTTGAGATCAAACGGGAGATTAATCCCGTAGCCTTTGAACTTGTTTTGCCTGAATCGTTTAAGATCCATCCTGTATTTCATGTCTCCCTCCTTAAACGTGTTACCTTTAGTCCATTTTCAGGAAGAGAAGTGCCCCCGCCTCCAGTTCAGGTTGGTGAAGAGACCGAATACGAAGTTGAGTCCATCCTTGACTGTCGTCGGAGAGGTAGGACTGTCCAGTTTTTAATCAAATGGAAGGGGTATTCTGCTGAGGAGAACTCTTGGGAGCCTGCCAATCACGTACATGCTCCTAAGCTTATACACAGGTTCCGCAGCCGGTATCCTGAAAAATGGGCTCGGTTGGGCATCCGGAGGCTGCCCCTTGGGGGGAGGCACTGTCAGGGAAATAGGCGCAATCTCACGAGGTACGTTCGTGTTAGCGCGCGTCGGCGCCTACGTAAGCGCAAAGTAGTTTCAAGACGAACGACCGACGCTACGTCTAACCGGGCGGGCATACGCGGTGATGCTACGAATACACAACGTACTCGACGTAGCCGTACGATCGCCCCGACGCGCTCACGACGTGACCCGGTCATCTCGCCTATTTAAACGTTCGCCTGACAGTGCCGCATCGCTGGATTATCGTCAGCTCTCCTGTGAACCTGTACCTGTGTTTCCTGTTATCCGACCTCCTGTGTACCGACCCGGCTTGCTTGACCTGCTCCTGTTATTCTCCTGGCTCTGACTCCTGGCTTGTACCCGACGCTCCTGATCTGCTTCCTGCACCTGATCCCGGCCTGTCTTGACCACTCTCTGGACTTCCGCTGCCCACTCTCGGACTTCCTAGCACAGTTGCCCCTAGAGGCTTGCTTACCCGGTACCTGACCTCTGCTGCTACTACCTGGCAACCTGTGCTACTGTGGGCACTGCATCCCTGTGTCAACTTCGGGGTTGTGCTGCACTCGGCCGCAAGGGGAGCCCTCTCAGCATCTCGGCCTCACTCCTGACCGTGACACTTGCGGGGGTTATTTCCTCTCTGGTAGATATCAACCAGACGGGTTTTATGCCTGGCAAGTCTACTGACACAAACCTGCGATGACTTTTTACACACCTGCAGCTCCCTAACCTTGAATCCCCTGCTAGAATCAGCATGTCTTTTGATATTGAAAAGGCTTTCAAATCAATATAATGGCACTACATGCTCACAGTCCTGCAGAAAATGGGTTTTCGAGCCAGTCTTTAAAAAATGGATCTCGCTGCTCTATAGTAATCCTAGGATGGCAATTTGATTAGGCATCAATACATTCCCCTTCTTTTCTGTGGGTAGGGGCACCAGGCAGGGTTGCCCTTTGTCACCCTTCCTGTTTTTGCTCTCATGATGGAACTGCTGGCGGTTGTTTGCCTTGTGATCTTCAGGGGAGGTTAATGCAATTAGGGTGGGTACAATTGACGAGGGTCTGTCGCTCTACGCGGATTACTTGTTGCTGTTCCTAAAAGACCCGAGAGAGTCACTGGAGGCGGCACTGCTTATTATGAATAAATTCATTACATTTTTGGGGTTGAGGGTCAGTAGGAACAAGTCTTCCATTATGCCACTAGATGCAGGTGATAGGGAGGTTGCGGACCCAGATTTGCCACTGCGGTAGGTTTCCAGAAACACGTATTTAGGATTCAAGGTTATGACAGATGTATCGGATTACATGCCCCTTAACCTGATGACCCTACTGACCTTCTTCTAAACAAAAGTCCAGGCGTGGAAAAAACTCCCCTTATCATTAATAGGGACAATTAACTTGCTAAAGATGAAAATTCTCCCGGTTATTTTATATTTTTTAAGACATGCACCCATCTGGATTCCTAAATCATTCTTCAAAAAATTGGATGGCATCACCAGCTCATTCTTATGATCCCCTAAGCCACACAGGATAGGGCTGAAGGTCCTTCAGAAGCCATGGAGTCAGGGAGGTTTGGCCTTGCCGAATTGGAGGAAATATCATCTTGCGAGTCAGTTGTTTTTTGCTCACCACTAGCTGGTTTCAGATGCTGGGGATTCAGCCACTGTATTAAAGGCGGCACACCTGGGATTGTATGAATCCTTATGTTTGGCCATTCTTAGAGGTATCAAGTCAGAGCTCCCCCTTACTAAGTCTGTGAAAGCCACCATCAAAGCATGGGAGGAGGCAGTTAAGCTAGCGTGCCCCAATTATTTGGGCTGTTCTCCCTCAAATCCCTTGTGGATGTATCCCAAATTTCCACACTTTTATTCCTTTGAGGATTCCATGGGGTGGGTATCTAGGGCAATAAAACTGCTTAAAAACATCACTAGAGATGGGAAATTATTAACTTTTGATCAGCTCAACCACATCATGACCGTCCTAACTTGCAATACTTTAGATATCTTCAGTTGCGTCACACCTTCCAGGCCCAGTTTAAGGACAAAAGCATTGAGTCCTTTCCTTCTGACCTAGAAAACCTGCTTATGACTGAAGAACTTCCTAAAACCTTATCTGTCACTTACAAAGAGTTATTTTAAAAAAAAAAAAGCCACAGGCAGTGATCAAATTTAGGGAACATGGGAAGCTGAGGTCCCTGACATCCAAGGGGAAGACTGGAATGACATGTGGGATCACCCATTTCAACACCTAGTTTCTGCAAGGGATAGACTAATCCACTTTAAATTTTTACATAAAATCTCTTACATACCTGCTAGACTGGCAGCCATATATTCAAATGTTCTGGCAGGTTGTTGGAGGTGTTTCTTTTCGCCGGAAACTGCTGATCATATCTTCTGGAGTTGCCCTCAGATACAACAATTCTGGACTGAGGTTACCTCCTGCATCACAAAGATCCTAGTGGTCCCTATTTCGTTGATGATCAGAGTGTGTCACCTGGGTTTGGTGGAGGAGGTAGTCACATCACGGGCGTACAGAACCTTGCTCAATACCCTATTGTTTTATGGCAGGGAGGCCATTTTGTTCCACTGGAGGAGATCAGAGACCCCTAGCTTACAGTTCATCAAAGGGCTGGTGAATTCAATGGTGCCGTATTATAAAGCGACTTACTTATCTATACTTGAAGAAATCTGAAAAGGTGTGGCAGGCATGGTATAACTCTGACTTAACAGTGGGGTAAAAGACATATTGTAATTAACAGTTATTGGGAATGCACCACTTTCATATCCAAATGGAGGAGGGAGATACTTGAGGTCGAACGAGTGCTAGGGTTGAATATATCTTTCCTGGCCAGCCTCACGTCAGCACACAATGGGTTAACCCCTTCCTCCAGTCTCTCAGTACCACCTTCTCTTAGCTGATAAAAGGGAGCCCCTCCTCCCCCGCCCTTGTTTTTTTTTTTTGGTTGGACTCCAGGCCACCATGCTCATGGATTAGGCTACACCCCCCTACCGAACCTACCCACCCAGGTTCAAGCCTCTCCTGGGATTGGAAGGTCCAGAACAATAAAGGTAGTTCATTTTATCAAAATGGACGCTCTATGTGCAGGAGCCATGTGGGCATACTAAGGCTTAAAGAGCTTACCATTTTAGGCTGTGGTGTTGTTGTAGTATTGTGCTTTCCTTTCCTGCTTCCTATGAGCTGCGCTGGCCACCTCCCCTGTGTTTTCTGTCGGTGATGACCTCACAGGGGGCGGGGCTGTGGGGCTATAAAGCCTGGAGAGCCAGAAGCTCCAGTGCTGTTTGCCACAGGGAAGGAAGTACTGGTGTACTGGTGAGCTTTCCTTCACAGAGGGGGAGGGGTGGCTAGGCCGCGTCAGTGTTTACTGAGCCATGATCACAAAATGTATTACACCATGTGTTTAGAGCTTTTCAGATACCCTACAAATCTGCTGCCACCCTGTGTGACTCCATATCCAGTATTAAGGTAAAGTTATTTCCTTTAAAGAGCCAGTAAAAAAATTTATTTCTAGATCCTGTCTTTTGTTGCTGTAGTATGAGCTCCCCACAGCCCCAAAGTGCACAAAGATCGTCGGAAAGGTAGGAGGGGTCTACGGGGGCCACAAAACAAAAGAGTGCAACACCAGCTTAATAAGGTGTTTTGTCTTTATAGGAGCAGAAGTCCTAAAAAAGACAGTCATGGAAGGAAAAGTCCCGCCACCGCTCAAAATCTCCACATGCATCTGGGTCACGCACAGGACATAGACCCCATGCAACGGGCAGTCCAAGCCGCAAAAATGCTCAGACAGCTAGAGCGGCAGAACCAAGTGCGACAAGAGGCCGTCCCACCGAAGGCCTCTGCTGGGCTTGTTCAGCGCCATCCACCCCTGAAAAGCTCTTGTGCGCAGAATGCATAAGAGATGTAGCCACAGATAGAGAAACAGAGGCACGTAGGATAAAGGACTATATTCAGGAGGCGGTGACAGAGAGTATGCAGGCGGTGCCCTTAGAGCCAAGAATGCATCTAAGCAGAAGCGCGACTCATCACCAGGGCTTGAAATATCTTTAGGAGATTCTTCAGACTCTGATGAACCGTCTGAATATTTGTTCAACTTCCAACTCATAGACCCTTACATTGTAGCAGTGAAGGAGGCCATAGACAGGGAACAAGACACTCAGCCTCCGGAAAAAAATTAAAGATATTTCCTTAACTTGAAAAGGCAAGGGGCAACCTTCCCGTTCATGATGGAGATCTGCAAATTATTTGATGAGGAATGGGGAAAGCCGGAAAGGAAGGCGATCATAAAAAATCGCTTTTTAAGATTATACCCATTTAACACCCCAGATGATGCCTTTTGGGAGTCACCTCCAAGGGTAGATGCGGCCTTGCAGCACAAAGCAAGGCAGGTGTCCCTGCCATTGCAGGATTCTACAACCTTCAGAGACCCGATGGACAGACGCACAGCCACAGATCTAAAGAAGATCTATTTAACTGCTGGAGCAGCTTGTCGCCCGGCCATAGCCCTAACCTCGATCTCCAGGGCTCTGAAGGTCTGGAGACGGCCCTGAAGTCTGACGTAGAGAGGCCAGAATCATTTCAGCAATGGAGGAACTTTATCTCTCAGCTGCCTTTTTGGCAGAAGCCTCTATAGGCCTAGTAAAACTGCTTGCAAGAATTCTGACGTTTTCAGTAACGGCGAAAAGGGCCCCATGGTTACGCCATTGGGTGGCAGACAGTACCATGAAACAGGCACTTTGTAATATTCCATACAAGGGCAAGATGCTTTTCGGGGACACCCTGGAGGAAGCTATTAAACGAGCTACTGGAGGGAAGTCGGGTCTGCTACCACAGAGACCCAAAAGGAGGCAGCAAAACGCTCGGTCAGGCCAATCAGAGTTCAGAAGGGCGCAGGAGGCCAGGTCATATAGACCAGGCCGAGAATATACAAGACCCCAATGGAGAGGCTCACAAAGCTCCTTTCTTCTGAATGTGAAGGCTAAGTCCGCTCAGACCGCTAAGAAACCGGAGAAGTCCTTTTGACGGGTTGACCGCCCATCACCCCCAGGTGGGTGCCAGTTTGGCATCCTTTTGGAAGGTATGCTCGGAGAAGGTCAAGGACCAATGGATCCAGAAAACAGTCAAGCGACGGTACAAGATAATGTTTCAAGAAAAACCACCGGACATCTTTGTCCAGACAGAATGGCCACAATATCAGAAGAAACAAAGGTGCTTGCAAGAATATGTGACCGAATTACTTCAGAAAGAGGCAATCTTGCCGGTTCCTCTAAAGCAGCAGGGAACAGGGGTTTACTCAAAGTGTCCAGAGATCTCAGACCGGTCTTAGACATAAGATCTCAAAACCACTACATCGATCCCAAGACATTCAAGATGGAATCAATATTTACAATTATATCAATTCTGCAACCAGGGGACTGTCTAATATCAGTCGATTTAGCAGATGCCTGCCTTCATGTCCCAATCAACAGGCATCACCAAAGATACCTGAGATTCATGGTAGGGAAAGATCATTTCCAGTTCAAATGTCTTTCCTTCGGAATCAGCACAGCACCTCGAGTCTTTTCCAAGATCTTGCTAGCTACCATTGATGTTATATACGTTTTAGGGGCATAAAAATTTTCCACTACTTAGACGACATCTTGGTAGTGGCCCGTGCAAGTGAAGAGTTAACAGCACAAGGCGAAGTGGTGCTGAAAATTCTATCCGAATTTGGCTGGATTATCAACAAGCAGAAGAGCCAGTTGATTCCCTCCCAAGAGATGGAGTACCTAGGGCTTGTTTTCAACACAAGCAAAGGGCAGGTCTCGCTACCACATCGCAAGATAGCCAAGCTAGTAGCCTGTGTGAACAGCATGATGGAGTCCTCATCGCTGTCGGCGAGGGACTGTATGACGCTTCTGGGAATGTTTACCGCAGCAACCCCAGCTGTTCCCTAGGCAAGATTCCATACAAGGGCCTTTCAAACATAATTTCTGAACCAGTGGGATGGCGTATCACTCCACCAAAAAATATTCATACCAAGACGGATCCGCCAGGGCTTGCCGTGGTGGATAGCACCAGGAACTCTGTCACGGGGCATGCCTCATAGCCCCAGAGATTGGATCCAAATAACCTTGGATGCCAGTCTCCGGGGCTGGGGTGCTCACTGCCTCGGTAGACGGGTTCAAGGCAAATGGAAAAGGATTGAGACCAGACACTCCAACCTTTTGGAGTTACAAGCAGCATACCTAGCCCTACTGGCATTCGAGAACCTGATTCAGGGAGCTTGGGTCAAGCTTATGTTGGACAACCGTACGGCAGTCGCTTAAATAACCAATCAAGGAGGAACCAAGAGCTTGCCGCTTCTGCAGTTGGCAACCGATATATTCGCCTGGGCCGAGGCACATGTGGAAGCCTTGACGGCAGCCTAGATTCTGGGCAGTCAAAACTACATAGCAGACCATCTGAGTCGGGATTTCCCCAACAAAAACGAGTTGGCACTCAACAAAGACTATCTGAAAACAATCTTTTACAGGTGGGGTACACCCTCGGTAGATCTGATGGCAACCCCAGGGAATGCACAGGTACCCCAGAGGTACCCCAGTTTGTGTCAAGATTCCACTGCAACGAAGCGCTAGCTCAAGATGCCTTCTCAATCCTGTGGGAATTTCCCCTAGTCTACGTTTTCCCACCGGTACCTCTGATAATGAAAACCCTATTAAAAATTGCGAGGGAGAATGTCCATGCAATTGCAATCCTACCCTTCAGGCCACGAAGGCCATGGTTCCCACTGCTCCTGCAGATGGCGGCAGCTCCCCCAATATGGCTGCCGCTGAAGAGGGACCTTCTACAGTCTCAGGGCATCTCAGAGGAGGTAATCTCAACGCTATTGAAGTCAAGAAGGGCCACAACTAATGCCACATACACCAGGATTTGGAGAAAATTTACAGAATTCGCATTGCAACAAAATTTCTCCCCATTGTCCGCAAACATTGCGCAGGTGCTGGAGTTTTTACAGTCAGCTTTAAGTATGGGCTTAGCATACAACACCATAAAGGTGCAGGTGTCAGCCTTGTCTTGCTTCACAGGCCACAAATGGACAGACGAGACGCTAATAAAGCAATTTCTTAGAGCAGCCATAAGAATAAGACCACCAGGGAAGTCACTGTTCCCAGCTTGGGACTTGGGCACAGTGCTAAAAGCTTTGCTCCAACATCCATTCGTGCTTGCGGAGACATGCCCACTATGGTTCCTGACAGTCAAGCTGATTTTCCTCACAGCCATAACGTCAGCAAGGAGAGTTTCAGAGCTGACAGCTCTATCTTGCAAAGATCCCTTTTGCATCATTCTCCAGGACAAAGTACTGAGAGACTGAAGGAAGGGGTTCACCCATTGTGTGCTGACGTGAGGGCAGGCCAGGAAAGGAAAATTATAGTAAGTATTGGTAACAATCTTCCGTTATCTAGGTTGAATTTCAAATGAAATTGTAAATGTTGGCCATATTGGCCGTCGCCGCGTGCCTGGTCATTTTTCTATTGTCTTTAAAACTCAATAACAAAAAAAATTTACAAAAAAAAATAAAAAAAAGATAACTGGCTGGCTTGTGTGTATTATAATACAATAGGGTTCTTCATGTGCATGTTAAATTTTTATTTTAAAACTTAAAATACACCAAAAAGCTATCATGGGAAAATCAGCATGATTGCTTGCAAAAGGTATAAAAATGTGACAAAGCATGCACCAAAAAAAAGGCAAAAAAAGATCCATATATCGCTCAGAGCAAATAAGGTTGAAATGTAAGTAAAATGAATACGACCGTTTGTGTATATGTATAGTGAGATACTATATGCATAGTATCTCACAAAAATGAGTACACCCCTCACATGTTTTAAATATTTTATTATACCTTTTCATGTGACAACATTGAAAAAAATGACACTTTGCTACAATATAAAGTAGTGAGTGTACAGCTTGTATAACAGTATAAATTTGCTGTACCCTCAAATTAACTCCACACATGGCCACTAATGTATAAATCGTTTTAACACACCTGTTCCCCATTCACACCTGAGACCTTGTAACGAGTCACATGACACCGGGGAGAGAAAATTGATAATTAGGCCCAAATTGGACATTTTGACTTAGGGGTGTATTCACTTTTGTTGCCAGCAGTTTAGACATTAATGGCTGTGTGTTGAGTTATTTTGAGGGGACAGCAAATTTACACTGTTATAAAAGCTGCACACTCACTACTTTGCATTGTAGAAAAGTGTGAGGGGTGTACTCACTTGTGAGATATTGTATATATATATATATATATATATATATATATATATATATAGACACTCCAGGTGGGGGGGGGGGGGGGGCATTTATCTAAATAACCCTGTTTTGTCTCTAAAGATGATGCCGCTAGTTTGCCAGCATTCAATATATTTCTTTGTGATGAACAGCAAATGTAGATGTAGATTTTTGCTTAGCAAAATGACTTACAGCAAAACAATTAGTGTAGCAAGGGAAATATGGATAACTAAGTAACAAATTATAAACACTTTTCGTCTTAATAAACATGATTGCTCTATGATTACTAAAATCACTCATGTTTTTCTAGTAACCCGCAGCTTTCTATTGCATTTTCAGATATTGCATTGATATATCATTCTGGTTAGTTATATTAATCTAGCTCCCAGCATTGGGTATACTGAAAAATAACAAACAGTCAAATAAGACAAATACAATGCTGCAATAGGAAACAATGCAAAAGGAAACAATGTCATTAAAGTGATTCACTAAAACAAATATGATATAACTTATTGTTCTAACACCAGGCACAAAAAGTGCATACAAGTTTTCAACTTTTTTTAATAACCACAGTAAAAACTTGATGTTATACAGTGCATCAGTTGCACTAAATGTTATCCTGTAAAGGTTACCAGCTATTGTACTGGGTCTCCTGTGGACTGGACCTCCACTTACTCTGTTTTTTGACCAGCAATGATTATTGTTTTATATGGTGTGCCATAGACACTTCTATACCTGATGACATTAGTGGCTTCACATATGTCTGCTTGTGTGCTCAACCAGAGTCTCTGGCCAGTTATTTAACGTATCGGTAGGTGCTAGCATCAATTGTTGGCAATTTAAAACAGTGTCCCTTGGACAAAATTTACAACACAACACATTACTTATGTAGCGCCCTGGAGTTTAGTCAGAGTGCTCCTCACAAATTTACTTGCCAAGAGTAGTTATCTTGGTCAATTGATAGGGATCTATTGATTTCTCCCAAAGCTTGGCCTTGTTGCACTTTTCTCTTCTATCACTAGATGGCCAGGTACTTGGGGATACTAGATACGAGAAGGGTAACCCAAAGTCAGGTTATGGGTATGTGGGTGTCCTGGCCAATGGGCAGGGGTATTCTTTAATCCTTTGGCTTGCTGGGAGGGCTTAAATATTTTGGTGAGGTCAGGTGATCTGTGTTCTGTGCCACCCGGACTGCCGTTTGTCATCTGCTCCAGGCTGCTATGCTGGAGATTGGGTCTATCTCAAGGGCATCTGGCTGCCAGGCTGTGTGAGGGCCTATCCAGAAGTAAGAGAGCAGCGCAGGGTTGGGACTGCGACTTGCATTCCAACCAACATTGACGGTTCTGCCAGCCAGAGAACTTGTCAGTGGTTGGAGGTAGAAAGGAAGCTGTCGCCACAAAGGGACCAATCACCTTTACCAGGGACCAAAGTGAGTGACTGAAGCAAGTACCGGAATCATATTCTGACCGAAGGGCATGGTGGAGAGTTGGGAAACTTCAGGCAGTAATAAAGTCAGGGACCCAAGCAGTGGAGATGCTTGTAGAGCAGTCTTGTTTGTCAAGCCAGGGACCGAGTCGGTTAGCAGGGATGAAGCTTGAGGAGTATATAGACTGTGTTGTCGTGTGTACTATCAGTGTGGGACAGAACCACCAAGTCTCTTTGCTCATGGGAAAGAATCAGCCTGGTCTTTTGACACTTCCCGCCAGCACTGAAAGGGTTAAAACAGGCCCCAAAATGGACTCCATTACAGTTTTGTTGTGCCGCAGCAATAAGGAGGTGGTCACCACAGTTCCCAAGAAACATTTGCACCAATCCATTGGCAGGGGGAGGAGCTGTGGGAAGGATAAGAAAGCGCCACCATGTGTGTCTGATTGTGGGTTATTGAAGGAGATGGAGTCGTTTGTGAGTGAATTGGCAGATTGGAGAAATTGCGCTCCGGGCATCTACAGTGACCCGAGCTGCGGAAAACCTGTCATGACCGATACCGGGGTGCAGTACATACCAAATGATCAGCTTGCCTTCTACACAGCGGGAGACTACGAGTCTCTTGGGGTGATCTGTGGGAAATGTACTGGCCTTGCCACGCAGTTGAGACCGTGGATCATCTGTGGACGCTGCGGGAAGCATCTGTTCGAGGTTGCCTCCCCAACTCTACCTCCAAGAATCCTACAAGTGGATTGGGACAGAAATGTTGCTGTCCCTTAGAAAAGTGATGTCCAAAGCCTGTCAGTTGTCACCCAAGTTGTACCGGAAGCTACTATCTCTATCACAGTGACTACCCCAGGACCCAGCACACCGACCGCTTTGAAAAGCAGACGTTGGGCCAGGTTGCTCGCATTGATGACTAGGTTACGAAGAGAGAAAAGTAAAGAAGCCGGATAAGTCAGCAAGCATTGAGTGGGGTGTGCCTGTGGGGGAAGTGACGCCAGTGGATATGCAGGGGGTAGATATAGAGGTGCCAGATAAGGTGAAAGCTAAGAGAAATTATCTCCTGCCCAAAGAGTGTTTGACTATATCGAATTCGGACAATTTGTCCGATAACTTCTTTTCAGACGCCCTGTCTTACCCCGGGAAGTGGGGAGAGCGTGAGGATGAGTTAATCAGCAATGTGCAGGGAGACGAGACACCTGCTACTACTCCCACAAGTGTGCAGATTATGTTGTCAGCCAGTGCAGCTCTGCTGATCAGCATTGCCAGGTCCTTCGAGGAGGATCAAAAGAATCCATGGGCTCCAACAGCCCGGCCTATTATGCCTATGCTGAGCTCCAAAGCGGATCATAAGCCAAAGGTGGTTGCTGGGTACCCAGTTCAGTGTGCCACAGATGCTCAGGTTCTATCTGGGTACAGAGACCCTAAAACCCTGCTCCGGCTGTCTAAGATCCAGTGTATTATCATTAAAAAGGTAGCAGAAAATTACGGGTATTTATACCCCTACATTCCCCCTCATTTAGAAGAGGAGATCCTGGAGAAGGAAATGCAGTGGGTGGATGAGGCTGCCTGGGAATTCCTCCATATACCCCTCAAGGTGAACTTTCTAAAATGATCTCCTAAACTGTCCAGAAAATACCTTTCAGTGCTGAATACCTGGGGCGATGGCCACAAAATCAATCTAGACAGTGTTATCCTCCGTAGGCCAGACAAGCGAATTGTTAAATACCACGTTGTCACTGTGAATGTTAAAGGAGAAGATGTGACACTACCGGATCCCAGATATTACTGGTGAAATCTTGTCAATATGATGCCTTGTGGATTACAAATATGGGTTGTGTGATGTCAAGGACGCTCTGCTGATAGTTACCTTACACATCCATTTAAAAAGTTACTAATGGCAGAATCCCAGAAAGCTGTAACACCAGAACTGTGCTGGACTGAACATGTAGTTAGAATAGGCTGTGATAGGAAAATGATTGCCTATTTCTTCAACTAATGGTCTCACATACCTATATCAGGACTGTCACTGATCAAAGTGAAAGGAGTTCTGGACAGCCATCCTTGATACCGTGAGAAACCCCAAAAAATACAGGAAGCAAGCAAGATGTGTATTCATAGGGTCTCTGTCTTTAATGGGAGATCATCCAGTTTATATAGT
Source organism: Lithobates pipiens (assembly GCF_037356315.1). Taxonomy (NCBI): domain Eukaryota; kingdom Metazoa; phylum Chordata; class Amphibia; order Anura; family Ranidae; genus Lithobates; species Lithobates pipiens. The sequence goes on from NW_027507758.1 coordinate 128,367,597, forward strand.
TTACAGATGAAAGAATAAGGGGGGTGGGGTCTAGGGACTTACATAGTGACAGGAAGAGAGAGGCTTTGAAGTACAGATACTAAAAACAGTAAACTGGGCACCTGGTCATTTAGTCATGAAATTAAGTTGATTGCCTAAGGATAAACAGGATATACAAACTTGAAAGGGCTTGACCATAATTACACACTATAGGGTGTGTGCTATTATACAGACATTCCTTACACAATCATAAACTGAAATAGCAGGCACAAATCAAATAATGGGAATTATTAAAATGGAGTCCCTATGATTCATTCATAGGAGATTCATTCAGGAAGAGAGAGGCTTTAATGTACAGATACTTAAAACAGTAAACTGGACACCTGGTCATTTAGTCATAAAATTAAGTTGATTGCCTAAGAATAAACAGGACATACAAACTTGAAAGGGCTTGACCAAAATTACACATTATAGGGTGTATGCTATTATACAGAAATTCCTTACACAATCATATAATGAAATAGCAGGAACAAATCAAATAATGGGAATTATTAAAATGTAGTCCCTATGATTCATTCATATTATTACAATCCCCTCTTAAGCCATGGATATGACTTATCCCGAAACATTCATTCTGGTGTTTGTAATATAAGCTCAGGTAAGCTCTATTAGCCACAGCTGGGTCAAAGATTTGAGTAGCCTGGGAAATTAGGCACATGACAAGTTTGAAACAAGCATACATGAATTAGACAAAAAGCAAGAACATTATAATAACCATAGCAATTCATCCATGAGAATATAACACTAAGGCCAAACTCTCCTATGTTGTAAAAAAAAATTCCATGTCTTTCTCTCTGTTGTGGCAGTGCTTGAGGGGGTACCTGTGGTGTATGCTAGCCTTAAATAGGTGTCCTCCCTTATTGCCCCCCAATATACCCATTATATGGATCAGTGATGCAAGGTAACACCATTAAAGTCATCAAGAACAAGAGGCCCAAGGCCTTCCCAAAAGCTTGTGGTGAAATAAGCGAGGTCATCTTTTTCAGAGTCTTGACCACCTGCTTCACTCACTGTTCGAGGATTTGTATCACCTGCTTCAATTCTCTGTGCTTTATCTTGCTTCTTAGATGTTTGGTGTTCACCTTCTTCACACCACTGGATCTAAGACTGTTGTCCCTCTACAAGAATGGCTGTTTGGGTAACTGCGTTCACTGTAATTGGGGATCCAAATGGGTACTCTTGCTTCTTAGTACGATTCAGTTGCTGGACCACTACAACTTCTGCCACCTCGAAAGGATGCGTAGGTTCCTGCAAAGAAAAAGGAAAGGTGCAAGCGACATGTTTTTCAACCCTATCCAAATTTTCAATCACTTTCTTAACATACTGTATGAGATCAAGATCCCCTCTTTCTAACATTAATGGCTGTCTAGCCCATGGGGTAGGGAAGGGTCAGCCCATCAGGACCTCCAAAGGAGAGTAACTTTTAGAGGGAGTCATTCTTACCTCTGCAAAGCCTGCAGGAAGTACCATTTTCCATCCATTGAAAGTTCCCCCTGTGGTTACCTGATTTTATATTTAAGTGTCCTATTCATTCTTTTAACTATCCCTGAACTCTGGGGGTGGTATGGGATGTGAAACTTCCAGTCAATCTTCAGTGTTTTCACTAAATCTTGACACACTTTGGCCATAAAGGCAGGACCATTGTCTGACTTAATTTGAAGTGGGCAGCCCCATCCTGGGATTATTTCCTGTGTAAGGATTCTGACTACTGTTTGTGCATCTTGCAACATATGATTTTACTAAATGAGGGAAGACTGGGGATGAAAAAATCTTTATGCAATAACCCATATGTAACCTGCCAGCCTCTGTGCTCTACCCCATGATATTGTGAGATAAATAGGGGTGTACTAGCTTCAGGTATGCATGGTCTCCCCTCTTGGCAGATGAGCCCTAATTCAAGATTTTGTTACATTTCCTAACAGGATGGACACATTGTGAGTAGTGTATAGTGCGGTTGCATGACCCAGGGTGAATGAAGTAGCCATCTCCACAGCCATCGCACAGGATGCTAAAGCTCAGAGACAGGCCAGCATGCCCAGTGCCGGCATGCCCAGTGGCGGCATGTCCAGTACCGGCATAGGCACAACCCTTGAAAAAATGTAATAGGGTGGAGTTTGCATCCATGCTCCTGCGCTAGGACTCCCATCATGGTTTCACAGTTGTGCCTGGAAAATAAGTGATACATCTTGCAATATTCAGGTAATCCAAGACCAGAGCCTATGATCATTACAGTTTTAGGATGTACAAAAGAATTACACATTTTATCTTTCCATTTTACACAGGCATATCTGGCATATCAATATGTGTGGCTTGTCTCAAGAGTTTATCATAGTAGGAACAATCAGGTATCCTTTGTCGGCAGTAACCAATTATACCAAGAAAAGACAGCATATCTTTCTTTAATAAGTGGGTGGGGCAGAACCATTAGAGCCGTAGCTCTCTTGTGACTGATTTTCCTCTCTCCTTTAGTGAGCACAAAACCAAGGTATTTAACAGTTTCCTGACACCATTGTAGCTTTTTCCTAGACACCTTGTGACCATTATCTGCTAACCAATGTAACAGATCTATATGAACCTGGCGTGGATTACACAACAATAAATAATTAACATATTGAAGTGGAACTGAACCATGGCGGGGAGTCCAGGACTGCAATGTTGCCTGGAGGGCCACTGAGTAGTCTACAGGGGAGTCCACATAACATTCTACACCATGTCATCTACCAGTTTCTAAAACATAATGCAAGTATTGGCTGTGTCTCCTCATCCCCAGACGAAAAAAAATGTGTTCGCTAAATCAATCAAATATTCAGCATTGGATGGAATGGTGGTGAGGAGTGATGGCACATCAGGCACTATGGGTGCAATGGGTATAACTAAGTTGTTTATGGGCCTTAAGTCCGGCACCAACCTATAAATGCCATCCGGCTTTTTAACTGGATTTATAGGTATGTTGTAGGGTGAAACTGTCTTTTTTTTTAATTCCCTGTTTAAGATAGTGTGTCACCATTGGAGCAATTTCCTCCTTTATCAGTTCGGTAATCAAACCATGTTATCTTTTACCCATACAAATAAACTGCCTACACTCTTCAGACAGGACTCATGTGAATGACAGGGGCATAGTGTAGCACTGTACATGTTGATACCCCACCATTGGGGAATTGCTGCGGTGATACACTTCTTGGAAAAGGAGTAACTGATGGGGGCACATAATGAGTTTGTGGTAGAACTCTTGGAGTTCATGCTGAATAATAATTTCTTCTAATTCCTAGGAGTATATTATCACCAGCACTGGGGTATGTGTATGGGTGCACCATCCTACGCATGCCTCCATTTTGGAATGTGGGAGGAGGAGGTGGTGTTCAAATCTTCTATGTACCTCGGTCACTGCCTTCTGAGGCTGAGGTACATAGACAATGTCCTTATGATTTGGAGAGGTACAGTGGAGGAATTAATGGATTTCTTATCAAAAATAAATATTAATGATAGAAATATCAAACTGACCTTTTCTTGTCATGCTGTAACACTTCCCTTCTTGGATTTTCAACTAACTATTGTAAACAACAAAATAGTACGTTTCGGAAAGAAACAGCAGCAAATACCCTCCTCCTGGCACAAAGCCACCATCCAAAACCTTTGATTGATGGTATACCAACAGGTCAATTTTTGAGGATTAGGAGGAACTTCTCTGAAGATTAGCATTTCCTAGAAGAAGCTGAAGACATGCATAAAAGTTTTAGGGAAAGGGGGTATTCTCACCGGCCACTCAAAAAGGCCAAACTTAGGGCATTGGGGAGCAGACAGGAATCTCTCCTTGAAACCAAAAAATCCCCCTCAAAGACCTTAGAGAATTACCCAAGAATTATTGCCAAATTTGGATCCCAGTGGACCCAGGTCAAAGATATCCTTGAAAAACACTTGCACATTTTTAAATCTACCCCTTTGATTGCCGATATTGTTGGCCCCAGGCCACTGGTAACAGCTAGGAGGGCATGTAATTTAAATGACATCCTGGTACATTCAGAGTGTAAAAAAGATCAAAAGAAATAATTGGCTTTCTAGTTCGAAGCTCCCCATGGGAATGTATCCTTGCGGGCATTGCAGCATTTGCAAGTATGTACATAGGCCTGATGTGTTCGCCAGTCCTGGTGGAAGTAATGAATATAGGATCAAAAGTTTCATAAATTGCTCGTCTACTCGGGTTGTTTATGTACTCACCTGCCCATGTAATAAAATATACATAGGTAAAACGAAACGTGAGCTTCACATCAGGATTGGAAAGCACATCAGTGGCATAAGAAGGAAGGATGATAATCGCCCCATCTCAGTGCACTTTGCACAATTTCATAATAGGGATCCTAAGGGATTAACAATAAAGGGCATCTATGTACTTAATTTACCCCCTAGAAGGGGTGATTTTGATATCATCCTGTTACAAAATTAAAATATGTGTACGTTTTATCTAAACTCAATGGTACCGTTTGGCTTGAATACAGAGTGGAGCTTGCAACCTTTTTTGAAAAAATTAAAACATGAAATATTAGAAGAGATAAATGGAAAAAGAATGACTGCACAAAGGAATGATGCTATTTTCTCTATTTTTCTATTTTTTTATTTTTTATGTTTTACTTTTTATTTTTTATTATTTTTCATTATTTTTTCTGATGTGTTTTGATCCTCTCTTTTTTCCTGATTGGTGTTCCTATGTGCTTCTGCCGATGTTAAGTTACTCTCTTTCCGGTTTAATTAGCTTAGAAATGCCTATGCACTCAATTAGGTTTCTTGCTGAAAGTTATGTATGTATGGGAGGAAGGATGGTTGAGATCTTGTGGCCAAAGACTGGTATTGCACCCTGTGCTGGTATTATTACTATTTAAACATCCGGTTCCAGACTCCTCCCAGCTCTGAGGAAGCTAGCGTCCTATTGGCTAGCGAAATGTGTCAGCGTGACATCAGTGTGTTGCCTGGGGGAGTGTCGGCTGACTGCACCAGTTAGGACTGAGTGGCGGCCAGCGGAGTGTACATGGTGGGACTTTTAATACACAGCCGTTTGGAGTGCTCATCATAGCATGTAATTTGCACAGTGTATCTTCAGATCGGATTGTTTTTACCAGATTGGGTTCGATCTATACTGATGGGTAGAGGTAGCAGAAAGCGGCCAGGAAATAGATACACGGTGAGAGTGTCTTGGACACACATTTAAACCTAATGTGACGCTTTGCTCCTGCTTTTCCTCCCCATTTTACCTTCCCTGCTTTGTTTTGCAGTGACTTCAGAAACATACAAATCTGTGTTTGGCTGTTCCCTGACTACTCACAGTTATAATCTACACTCCGCATCTCAGATTTCTATTCATGGAGTTACTGTGAACTGTGTCTAATTACCCGGTTTTCAGATTACTGGACTGCCTGTTGGTTTATGACCTCGCTGAATTGCTACTAAACACCTACAAGTTGCCATATGCTCATTGATTCTCATTAATTTGGAGTTTTAACTTCTATGATTAACTGGTGCATATGAGAATGTGTGTTTGTGAGCATGGTGTGTATGTGCAGCTGCGCCCCCCTATTTTAACACGACAACGTTGTCTTTTTAATTTATCTGTGGGATACATTTAAAGTATACTCTGTCTTGTAATTTTTGATTAGTGTGTGTTTTTCTATTCAATAAATGTATTAATTAATCACAGTATACTTATCGTCCCTCTTGGGAGAACTGTCTTCTCTCTGTTTTGTTTAGTGTAGCACTGGGACACTGGTCTTCCTGGCATGCAGGACACAGACAACTAGTTAAGGTGCACAAGGAGTCTAAGACAGGAAGGACCCATATGGGTATTAAGTGAGGAGATTACGTTATGCCCACACATATAATGAAAGTGAGGGCCCTTGGAACAGCCAAGAGCTGGTAACACTCCACACAATCTTCCTGCACAACTCTTCTCCAGACTCACCTAAAACCATATAGGTCAAACCTATATTAACAAATTGCCACGTAAAACCAGATAAACGGGAAACTCTAGGAGCAAAAAGAGTTGCATGGTGACACTGGGCAGGAAACAGTGCTTGAAATACACTTGGGAACATAGAGATGTATTGCTAGGGACATTTAATATACCTTCGCCTGAGGCAATGAGTGGAGTTTGAACAGCATTAGTATATGAAAACACAAACATACATTACATTACATAAAGAAAGTCTTTCTTATTTGTTTTACCAGTGCACTTTTTCTAATAAAAAAAGTGTGACGTCAAACTAATTATTTACCACGTGGATGTTATGTATGGTATAACTTTACTATAAAAAAAACTATTGTTCACCATGGTAAAAAAAAATATTCAAAAAACAAACATTTTTATGAGTTCCCACCGCTACAAGAAAGTTATACTTCACCATAACCCTTTGGAAAACTCTTTCTTTTATGAAAAAAGATTACAGTTTAATACACATATCTGTACATTGCTAAGGGGTAATTTTACTCTTTTCGGTTCACTCAAGCAATGCAATTTAACATGTGTCAAAGAAAGGGTGGGGGTCATTGTTCCTTAAACTATAAGATAGCATTACCTTTTTTTTTTTTTACTTTAATCCTCAGGGAAAAAAGGCTTTTTTTTTTTACTAATCTTTTAACATTTCACTTTACTTATTTTTTATCAATTTTATTAACTGCATTGGGTGTGGCTCCAATGACCACATGCTTAGCCACCCCAGCAAGTGTTTAAATTAACGATTTTTAGCTCACAGTTTTTAGATTAACTTTTCTTTTAGAATAAGCAAATATAATGTTTTAAGTTTTCTCTTCCATATTAACTTTACCACAGTGTAAAATGACTACACATTGCACATGATTTTTACAATTTTAAGTAATTTTTTTACCGAAATTATATACCGTATATACTCGAGTATAGGCCGACCCGAATATAAGCCGAGGCCCCCAATTTACCCCCAAAAAAACTGGCAAACTTATTGACTCGTGTATAAGCCGAGGGTGAGACATGCCTGTCCATCCCTGTGTGTGTGTCCGTCCATCCCTGTGTGTCCGTCCATCCCTGTGTGTCCGTCCATCCCTGTGTGTCCGTCCATCCATCCCTGTGTGTGTGTGTGTCCATCCATCCATCCATCCCTGTGTGTGTGTGTCTCCATCCATCCATCCATCCATCCCTGTGTGTGTGTGTCTCCATCCATCCCTGTGTGTGTGTGCATCCATCCGTGTGTGTGTGTGTGTGTGTGTGTGTGTGTGTGTGTGTGTGTGTGTGTGTGTGTGTCCAGCCTACCTGTGTCCCGAGCCTTTGTCCCGAGCCTCCGTCCCGTGCCTTGCCTCCTTGCCTCCGTCCCGTGCCGTGCCTTGCCGCCGTGCCTTGCCTCCGTCCCGTCCCGTCCCGTCCCGTGCCGTGCCTTGCCTTGCCTCCGTCCCGTGCCCTCTTCGTCGGCGCCTCGGCGGCCATTGTAAAATTCAAAAGCTGCGCCGCCGCCTTCGCCTGTGATAGGCGGAACACTGAATTTCCCAGCAGCCTGTGTTCCGCCTATCACGGACATCGTATCATCCTCGTCCGTAGTACGAGGATGATACGATGTCCGTGATAGGCGGAACACAGGCTGCTGGGAAATTGAGTGTTCCGCCTATCACAGGCGGAGGCGGAGCCGGAGGCGCGGCTTTTGAAAGGTAGAATGGCCGCTGTCTGTCTGCTCGACACGCTGTTCGGGCAGTCAGACAGCGGTGACTCGAGTATAAGCCGAGGGGGGCACTTTCAGCCTCAAAAAAGAGGCTGAAAATCTCGGCTTATACTCGAGTATATACGGTAGATCAAATTGTTCACGATTTTAAATCAGACATAAACATTTTTTAGTCTTGTAATTGTACTTGTGACAATGTTACATCACTTTAAAACATACATAACAAACACAAAACAAATCATCACGCAACCAATATTAAATCTGTGTTATCAACTCTTTTGTTGATACAGCACTTTAGGCATATTAATACAACTAACATGGCATGACATAATCCATGGATCTCACACACCTCTACACAACAGACATAACTCTCACACTTAGCCAACTACAACCTGTAGGAAAAAATATTAGCACATTTCTCTTATAAAAGTGTACTTTCCATGCCTACCTATACATTGTTTTGTGTATGGTGGAGGGTTGAATGGGAGGGGAGGGGCAGTTGGGTCTGATCTCTTCTTATCTGCCTCATCCTTTTGTTTCTTACTATTTCTCTGAAACCAATCAGGGGCATATTTTAACTAGTTCTCCCCCTCTTTTCCCATATATTCTGTGTCCCACTGAGTGGGACACTGAATATCATGGGAAGGCTTTCTTGTTTTCCGAGACACAATCCCTACACCATATCTATGTGAAATTCATCATTATCTCTTTCTCGTGGGAATGGATCACTGCTGTGCATACTTTCTGTCCACCCAGCTAAGTTAGATACCCAGGGGTTAATAATTAGTTTCACATACTCTAGCTACATAATCTTTACACTTCTCACAGGGGTTTGGAGGAGGTGGGAGATCCTTTACCTGCAACTGACCCATTATCACAATTACAGTGAAAGAAAGAATGCCTTACCTTGCAGTTTCAGTTCACACCATTAAATCATCTTATACCCTTATGTGATAGAGAAGAAAAGCAATACAGAGAAGTGGACCCTGGTGGTAGTTGCCTTATTAACACCATGACTTTTTTCTCCTTCCCAAAAGGAGTGTAGTACCACTTATTTAAATTTATAAAGTGCTTCCAGAGAACAGAATTACCAAAGAACATGGGTCTACCAAAGACCTTTTTAATTTGCACAATCCTTCCAAGGGAAATGTCTAGCAAAGACCTCTTTAATACTTATAAGGCATGGTCCATCTGTTTTCTAATAAATTTAAGGGAATAAAGTTTTATCAGAGCCGAGGCAAGGAAACAATTTGTCAAAATACAAAAAAATTACTTACCAAGGGTGATTACTTTATCCTGGACTGAGCCCCCATTTTGAAAGGAATTCTGGTTCTGGGCACCCATCCTTGGTTAATTCGGCAAGCCACTTGGACCCTCGGTACCGTGAGAAACCCCCAAAAAATACAGGAAGCAAGCAAGATGTGTATTCATAGGGTCTCTGTCTTTAATGGGAGATCATCCAGCTTATATAGTATACAGATACAGAAAGAATAAGGGGGGTGTGGTCTAGGGGTGTGCATAGTGACAGGAAGAGAGAGGCTTTGAAGTACAGATACTAAAAACAGTAAACTGGACAACTGGTCATTTAGTCATAAAATGACATTGATTGCCTAAGGATAAACAGGATATACAAACTTGAAAGGGCTTGACCATAATTACACACTATAGGGTCAGGTGTATGCTATTATACAGACATTCCTTAAACAATCATATACTGAAATAGCAGGAACAAATCAAATAATGGGAATTATTAAAATGGAGTCCTTATTATTCATTCATATTATTATGCAAAGTATTGCTGAAAGTTTGTAGTTTTATACTGATTATGGAAGGAGGTGGCATTCTTACAGAGAATGGAGCCTGCTTTCAAAAATATAAATAATGTAGATATGTATAGGATGGTTTTACATTTTCATGCTGCCTTCGGCTGAGGAGCAGTTTAAATCACTCTGTACATATTGCACCAAGTTATTATAGAGTAGGATGCATTTTGCATTGTTCTGATTTCTGTCTTTCAGGTGCTGCTGTGTCAGTGCGTCTTCCTTGCCCAAAAAGAGACAGGGATCTAACTGGACAACAACTCTAACCCTTATATATATTTGCAACGACTGTATATATTGATAGATAGTTAGGTGATAGCATCATTGCTTACTTGCCTTAAAATGCACATATTTTTCATACTTGACTGTCATAGGTGACTAACTGTTTTCTTGTGATACGAATGTGTATTCATTTGACCGCCACATATATGTTATGCTACTGTTATATTGTTAACCCTTTCCCTATTTTCCCACCTATCCCAGCTTTTGACAGGACATTCACTCCCATGCTTGGGAGCTCAAAATAATTTACTTTTTTGCGAACTCCGAGATGTAGTTTCTTGGGCAGGGGGAGGATGTAGCGCCATGGAGTTTATTTAGGGAGCTCCTCACAAATTTACTTGCCAAGAGTAGTTATCTTGGTCAATTTGATAAGGATCTATTGCTTTCTCCCAAAGCTTGGCCTTGTTGCACTTTTCTCTTCTACCACTAGGTGGCCAGGTACTTGGTGGTACTAGATATGAGAAGGGCAACCCAAGGTCAGGTTATGGCTATGTGGGTGTTCCAGACAATGGGCAGGGGTTTTCTTTAATCTATTGGCCTGATCTGTGTTCAGTGCCACCTAGACTGACGTCTGGGTGGATGTGTGTCATCTGCCCTGGACTGCAGGGCCAGAGATTGGGCCTATCCTGGGGGCATCTGGCTGCCAGGCTATGTGAGGGCCTATCCAGTAAGAGGGCAGAGCAGGGTTGGGACTGCGGCTTGCAGTCTAACCAACAGTGATGGTTCTGCCGGCCAGAAAACCTGTCAGTGGTCAGAGGTAGAAGGGAAGCTGTCGCCACAAAGGGACCACTCGCCTTTACCAGGCACCAGAGTGAGTAACTGAAGCAAGTACCAGAATCATATTCTCACCAAAGGTCACGGTGGAGAATTGGGAAACTTCAGGCTGTGATCAAGTCAGGGACCCAACCAGGTGGAGGAGACACTTGTAGAGCAGACTTGTGTGTCAAACCAGGGACCAAGCCGGTTAGCAGGAGTGAAGCTTGAGGAGTATCTGGAGTGTCAAGCTAGGGACCCAGCTGAGAAGCAGGGGTGACTTTGAGGGTGTCAGAATTAAATATTAAAATAATATTATATTTATGGAATTAATGCAAATATCTGTTTTTAGGGAGATTTTCAAATTTTTCCACAAATACAACCAAGTAATTCAAGTTTGTTTATCTGTACTATTTTGAAGACAAGTGACACAACGATGTGCTAAAAATATATATTATTAACTAAAAATTCAGTGTAAAATAATATCAGGTATATTTGGTGATAATACAAAAAGATATACTTTTAAATATCAAACATAAATGATGATACAGATGATAATCACATTTCTACACAAGCTCTTTTTACAAAATACCATATTACAATACTTGAATGATAACTTGGTAAATTTTAGACTTGGTAACTTAGTAATTAGCTTTCCGTAGCTCTACGGACTTATTTAAATAAATAGGTGTTGATGTTAACTCTTGTGCTTCTTCTCAAAACAAATAGGCCTTCAAACTTACACTTTAAAATGCACAAAAATATAATTTTACATTTAGAATGAATATATTTTTAAACACATATCACGACAAAACCATTGAACAGACTTTAGTCTTAGCTTTGTAGAGACAGACAAAAATGTGTATGTCTCCTAATATTTGGAATATAATTATATCATGCTTCAGGTAAAAATAACACTACTCCAAATTGCTAGGCCACAATATTAATTGGTTCTGTTTTGTATATGTCAAAACAATTGAATTACCAACGGGTAAGATAAACAGATTAATACTTTACCAGGACTTAAGAATTCTGCTGTTTTGAGAAGCATCAAGTAGGTGTCCCACAAGCGACCTCTTCCAACACTCCTACATCTCTGCATCTCCTCCAAACTTCCTTCGAACTCGATCTTTTAGCTCTCTTTCAAGCTTTTTTTAAGATCTCCTCTCTGCTATGTGTAACCACTTTTATGCCACCCAAAAAGTGGGTGTGTGTGTCACTACTACGTAATTGATGATATAAAAATGATGGGTTGTTTCCCTGTTACCATGACAACAGCGTCTGCCAGCCATCTTGGACTCTTAATATTTTCCCCACCAAGGGGCAGTAGTGTATTAGAATTGATTTTATTCTAATGCTTTAATGACCTTCTGACCTTGGCTTAGTAGAAACTATAAACGAATCTAAAAAACTGTCTAAAATCTTTCAAACTACTCTAGCCACCTTGGTTATTCTTGAAATATATGTGTTTGAGAAAATATCCCCATGCAATTAACTTGGATTCGACATACCTTGAGACTCAGATCATTGGAATTTAACTCTGTGTATTATTTTACAAATACATCTTCTACAATAGCTTTCAAACTTTTCATAGGATCTCATATTTGTAAACCTTATTATAATAATATACATGTATTAATGGGTTTTATGAATATCCATACAATACATTATGAAAATATTATGAAAGAAAAATTATTATTAAAATACATAAACCAATACATGTTAAATTATTCAATGAATTATGTATATAATCACTCTAATATAGTATCATATAACCTTTGCTAATATGATTATTTGTACTTGAGTAATAAGATTTGTTTATAAGGCAATATTTTGAAATAAACCCTATTTTCATTTCTCAGTCCTGAAAAGGAAAAAAAATAAGTCTGTAAGCTTATGGTTCCCTTATCTTGTTTATTTTACTAAGTGTCCAGACCTTAAATTTACGACGTAAACTGATGTGCAAGGAGTCTAGATTCTCTTACAAAAAACAGGTCTTCTCTGAAGACAGTGAACTTAAGATATCCTCTTTAAAATATGGCTTCTGGTTTGCTCATAGCATATATATGAAAAATATATAATATACAGGCCTTCTATATACTTTTAACCCCAATAGTCCTGACAAGGGGCTACCACTGCAAACCTTGGAGGCGCTCAAGGGATTCATAGTCAGTGAATCAGTGAGAGACCAAGAGCTCAGTATTAAAGAACTACAAGGAGCAGTTGTAGTAGAGCTGAAGGAACTGATACGCTTGAGTTAGGAACTGTTAAAGGACTGTTACCATAGGAGACAGCATTCCTGCACATGCAGAAGTGGTGCCTTGCTGGGGCCTTTCCTTGTACAGCTGTTGAAGTCTCAGAGTCTGCCAGTTGTGTTTGCAGTTATCTAAGGGTGCCCTGGCCCTAACCCTCTTTCCCCCAAAATATATAAAAAGGATTGTCAAAAGAAATGAAACCTCTTTTACATCCAAGAAGTGTCTGGCGCCCAAAGACTTTTACCATCTTTGCACCCACTATGCCTCACAACCCACCACATATTGAAGGATGTCAGCTATCTTTGGCCTTGGAGGTCCTCATTAGACCAAAAGAGGTAAGGGACCTTGCTACACATGTTCTTTCGTTAATCATTTTTGCCACTCTGCAATACACACAGATGTATAAAGAATTCAATCCAGATGGCCACACTCCATCAAAGATTTCTTTATTGGTTAAAATCCATACAGCAAAAGATTAAATCACTTGCTAACATGTTTCACACTGTAACTATTGGTGCTTATTGGGGGATATAAAATTGTAGATAGGATTTTGAGGCTTATGTATCCACTGTCTGAATTTTGTTTCAATTTGATGAATTATTCTAATACCATTAATATGCAATTTTAAAATTTGCAGCTCATTTTTGGGATCCAACATTTAAATGTTTGAATCTATAAAGATTGTATAGCTTGAAAAGTGCATTATTAAACATTAGAGAAAATAAATAGCTCTGCTTACTTAGTGGACAGAAAATCTGAATTTATGGATGTCAGTATAGGGAAATAAACAGTGAATTACAAAATGTTAGAGGGAAAAAAAGCAACCAATTCATTTCATCATTTTGAGACATCATAATGACTCTTGTCGTGCAAAAAAGCCATTCCAGTTTGTTAGGTTAAAATGAAATAAAACTTGACATGAAGATTATGAAAATCGTTCGCCCACAATCTTTTTAGAATATGCATTGATATAAACCACGTAGCTAGCTGTTTTACTTTCCAAAGGTTTGGTATTTCTGTCTATCCAGTGCTGAGATGTACACAGTTCTGATAAACAGCACTGTTCTGTCTAGGAGGTTAGGGGACTTGATTTTTCTCTACTGCCGTTTCACTTTCACTTAAAGGTCTACTCCCCACTCCCACCCTATGACTAGACAGTGAAAGGTGAAGCACTGGTGAGCTTATCACTCTCTCTGCTCTCTCCTTCTATTAGCATGCTCCTTGTGTTTTTTTTTCTCTCTCTCTATCTGAGCTCTGCTGTACAAGGACAACAAGAGGCTGATACCAAGTCAAATTCAGGTATTTACAGCTCTAGATGATGTGCAAAGATTTATTCATGAATATAGAGTTTTATTTATTATTATTGTTTCTTTTATATCTGCCTGGACAGCCTTAAAGGCAGAAGTTTTTTTTAAATCATTCTATGCAGGGGCAGACTGACAATACTCAGGGCCCCCAGACAAAATAAAGCAAGAACCCTCTGTCAGGCCCTGCCCATGATCCACCCCTGGCCTCGCCCCTACATTTTGCACAAAGTACAACAGAGAGTCTATTAGAAAGCATGCCCTCCAGGCCCCATTAGAGACTACAAAGGACTATAATGGGACCTGAAGGGTGTCTCTCTCTAACAGTGTCCATTAGACAGGCTGTTAGAAAGCATCCCTTCCAGGTCCCATTAGAGACTACAAAGGAGTACAATGGGACCTGGAGGGGGGCCTTTTTTTAACAGAGTGTACAGTGAACATCTTCATTTACTCTGGTCCTCACTGGACCCCCTTCTTGCGCCATGACTCTCATCCCTGCTCCAAACTCTCACAAAGTAGAAATAAAATTGGCACTGTGTAGCACTCCTCTTAGCTTAACTATAGGTACTGTAGCTGAGGCTGGCTCCCGCGTCCCCTGTGGCTGGTTGGCTCCCATGTCCTTTGTGGCTAGCTTTTGTGGGAGGCTGGCTCCTGTGGGTGGTTGGCTGGCTCCTAAAGGTGGCTGGCTGGCACCCTGGCCCTGCTGTGAGTGGGTCACTGTGGTTGGAGTGCTGGCACCCTGGCCCTGCTGTAGGTGGATCACAGTGGGTGGCTGGCTGGCACCCTGGCCCTGTTGTGGCTGGATCACTGTGGGGGGCTGGCTTGCTGGCACCTTGGCACTGTTGTGGGTTGGTCACCATGGGTGGCTGGCTGGCTGGCATCCTGACCCTGCTCTGGGTGGCTGGCTGGAACCCTGGCCATGCTGTAGGTGGGTCACCGTGGGTGGCTGGCTGGCACCATGGCCCTGCTGTGGGTGGGTCACTGTGGGTGGCTGGCTGGCACCTTGACTCTGCTGTGGGTGGGTCACTATGGGTGGCTGGCTGGCTAGAACCTTGGCTCTGCTGTGGGTGGGTCACTGACTCACTGTGGGTGGCTGGCTGGTACCCTGGCCCTGCAGTGGGGGGGTCACTGTAGGTGTCAGACTGGCACCCTGGCTCTGCTGTGTATGAGTCACCATGGTTGGCTGGCTGGCACCCCAGCTCTGCTGTGGGTGGGTCACCGTGGTTGGCTGGCTGGCACCCTGACCCTGCTGTAGGTGGGTCATTGTGTGTGGCTGGCTGGATGGCACCCTGGCTCTGCTGTGAGTGAGTCACTGTGGGTGGCTGTCTGGAACCCTGACCCTGCTGTGGGTGGGTCACCGTTGATGGCTGGCTGGCAGGCTGGCACCTTGGCCCCACTGTGTGTGGGTCACTGGTGGCTGATTGGCACCCTGGGGGAGGGGCAGGATGGGGTGGGGTAGGGCTGAACCACAGTTCCATGTCTGATTGGACACACAGAGCAGCGGCTCGGCTCAGGAGCCCCCAGAGCAAACCGTTTGCTCTCGGGGCACTTGGTAGGAGGGAGGGGCCAGGAACCTACCATTAAGGGACCCGAGAAGAGGGAGATCTGGGCTGCTCTATGCAAAATCACTGAAGAGAGTGGGTAAGTATGACGCGTTTGTTATTTAAAAAGAAACAAGAGTTTAATATCACTTTAAGTTTGGCTATAAGCGGTAATATTATTATTATTATTATTATTCAGGATTTATATAGCGCCAGCAATTTACGCAGCGCTTTACAATATAAAAAGGAGACAATACAGTTACGATACAATAAAATACAAGAGGATTAAGAGGGCCCTGCTCAGAAGAGCTTACAATCTAATAGGGTGGGGCAGGTGGTACAAAAGGTTATAACTGTCGGGAATGAGCTGATGGAAGTGGTAGGAGATTAGTTTGAGATGTGATAGGCTTCCCTGAATAGATGAGTTTTCACGGAACGCCTGAAGGTGGCAAAAGTAGGGGATAGCTGGACCAGTGTAGGTAGCGAGTTCCAGAGGATTGGAGAGGCTCTGGAGAAATCCTGGAGACGAGCATGGGAGGAGGAGACGAGAGAGCTTGAGAGTAGGAGGTCGTGAGAAGAATGGAGGGGACAATTTGGGTGATATTTGGAGACAAGATTGGTGATGTAGCTCGGGGCAGAGTTGTGAATGGCTTTGTCTGTTGTGGTTAGTATTTTGAATTAAATTCGCAGGGTGATTGGGAGCCAGTGTAGGGATTGGAGGAGAGGGTTGGCAGACACTGAGCAGTTGGTAAGGTGGATAAGTCTGGCAGCAGCATTCATAATAGACTGAAGAGGGGATAGCCTATGGAGAGGCAGGCCAATGAGAAGGGAGTTGCAATAGTCAAGGTGAGATATAACAAGGGAGTGAATGAGGAGCTTGGTGGTTTCATTTGTTAAAAAGGGGCGAATTTTAGAGATGTTACGGAGGTGAAATCTACAAACTTTTGACAATGATTGGACTTGGGGCTCAAATGACAAGTCAGAGTCTAGGGTTACACCTAGTACCCTGGCGTGAGGGGAGGGGCTGATGGTTGCATTGTTGATTTTAATGGAAAAGTCATAGAGGGGGCATGTGCAGGGGGGAATATTAATAGCTCAGTTTTAGAGAGGTTTAGTTTAAGGAAGTGGTGTGACATCCATGCTGATATGTCAGTTAGCAGGTTAGTAATGCGAGAGGAGACTGAAGGAGTGAGGTGAGGAGTAGACAGATATATTTGGGTGTCATCGGCGTATAAGTGGTATTGGAAGCCGTGGGCGGTTATCAAGTGACCAAGGGAGGAGGTGTAAATAGAGAAGAGAAGGGGTCCAAGAACAGAGCCTTGGGGGACCCCACAGAAAGGGGCAATGGAGAGGAGGAGACAGAGTTGTACGTGACACTGAAGGAGCGCTGTGATAGATAGGCAGAGAACCAGGAAAGAGCAGAATCTTGGAGGCCAAGGGAATGTAGTTTATTGAGGAGGAGTGGGTGGTCAACAGTATCAAAGGCAGCAGAGAGGTTAAGTAGTAGGAGTATGGAGTACTGGCTGTTGGTTTTAGCAGTTAGTAGATCGTTAGTGAGTTTTAGTAAGGCAGTTTCCATGGAGTTCTGCGAGCGAAAGCCAGACTTTAATGGGTCAAGAAGGTTATTTTCACTGAGGTAGGAGCTAAGACAGTTGTAGACTTAGGCCGCGTACACACGGGCGGATTGTCTGCCCAACTAAGTTCGTCAGACAATCCGACAGACAGTCCGTTCAACTTTTGAATGAACGGACTTGACCACACACGATGAACAGACAGTCCGCTGAAAACTTGCGCGATGACGTGTACAGCACGTACGACGGGACTAGAAAAACGACATCCAATACACTGCAATGCAACCTTCGGCCGTGTAAATCCTTTCTGAGCATGCACCATACTTAGTCCGTCCAACTTGCCTACACACGAGCGGACTGTCCGCTGAAACCAAGTTTGGACGGACAAAACCAAGTTTGGACGGACAAAATTACGGAAATTCCGACTGACTAAGTCCGTCAGACTGTCCGCTGAAAAAGTCAGCTGAAGCCCACACACGAGCAGATTGTCCGCTGAAACACGGTTCAGCGGACTAAATTGGGCAGACAATCCGCCCGTGTGTACGCGGCCTAAGCGTTCTAGAAGTTTAGAGGTGAATGGGAGCAATGAGATAGGTCTTAAGTTGTTCAGGTTGGTGGGGTCCAGTGAGGGTTTTTTAAGTATGGGAGTGATCTGCGCATGTTTTAGAGGGGAGGGGAAGGTGCCACTTGAGAGGGAGAGATTGAAGATGTGAGTGAGGGAGCATAGGATAAAATTAGAGGGTGACCTTAATAGTTGTGAGTGAATAGGGTCCAAGGGACAATTGGTTAGGTGAGCATCTGAGAAAAGTTTTGCACCTTCTTCAGTAGTAGCCAATTCAAAAGGGGAGAGTGTTGAATGTGCTATTAGGCCAGGTATGTTGGGTGGGGAAGATGTACGCACAGCAGAGGTGTCCTCACGAATTGCATCAATCTTGTCTTTGAAGTGATTGGCAATCTCTTGGGCAGTGAGTGAGTTAGTGGGTAGAGGGGATGGGGGACGAAGCAGAGAGTTAAAGGTTGAGAAGAGCCGACGGGGACTGATAGGGATAATAGGGATAAACCATGTATCTAGAAACAAAAATGCGTTAGCAATTTCACAAAAAATAAAATGCAACATATCCCTGCACACATAGAACTTTTAATAACTAAATTTTACCTGCACATCAAATTCAACAGTAGTATTCTGGATTGTATTTGTACATTGCATAATGTTTTGTCCATATCCATTACACATCTCGATTTTTCTTATTTTTCTCTATTTTCATTTTCTTTATTTATTTTTAATAAAGAAGACTTATTTAAAGATGTTAAGTAACTCTGTGTCAAAAAAAAAAAACACCTTGTTAATTAATTCCCTTTCAAATACATTTTGGCAAGAGTGGCTTAAGTAAACTCATAAGGTAACTACAGATCTTGCTGGAGGCAATATTTAATATGCTCTGACAAATTAAAACTATGAGAGTCGCTGCCGTGAAATCTATTTAAGGTAGGCAGAATGCCAGGGAGCTGATGCCAGCATTGCACTATGATAATGTGTAGTGCCTTGCAAAAAAGAGCAATGTCCATTACAAAAAGTAATCTACAATACACATTCATTAAATTGTTTCATTTAGGCAAAGCTAAGAGTGAGGGAAGGTCTGAATGAGTTTAGAAAACTGAAATTCAAGGTTAAAAGTCAATCAATAAGCAGCCAAGACCTAAAAGTGCTGAGTTTTACTCACAGGCTTTATACTTCTCCTGGCAGGAAATATAATAACAGACAAGGTCCTGCTGGCCCACAATTCTTTTTAAAGTGAACAGAATGCAGAGAAACGTAACTGCCCTCCTCAGCTTCATGTACTTTATGTACTGTTTCTTGGAGCTTTCACTGGATTTCCTCTCTTTTCCCCCAATAGCGGATAGAAGTGGAGGAGGAATGATAGTAAAGTGAATAAATGCAGGTGCAGAGGGTAGTATTTAAGTTAACCTGTTGTTTTCCCTTGCATGGGAAAAGCACAGGGTCACTTTATGGCTGTCCATCTATGGTAAGATAGATGTCTCATCAAGAATAATGGGTGGTGGAATGACTGGCCAGCCTTGATAAAGCCACCCTGCTCCATTATCTGGCCCTGTATTTCTTTCTGACTTGGCACAGTCATATATTTGTCCAATATTCTTCACAGAAAAGGGTTTAGTTGGTATTTGCCTTCACAAGGCTGTACAAGCATTCCTATATATTTTTGCAAGTCAATAATTAAAAAAAGAATGAGACTTTTCTGGTACCATAAGGCTATTTTCGGCCGCACTCGGCTGTTCTCGGCGGCTTTCGGAAAGTTGCCGAGAACGGCCGAGTGTGGCTGAAAATAGCCGAGAATGGCCGAGTGTGGCTGAAAATAGCCGAGAACGGCCGAGTGTGGCCGAAAATAGCTGAAAGCCGCAGAGAGCGGCCGAGAACTATGGAGCGCCACCGAGATACACAGGACATCTGCTCTGTATCTCGGCGGCGCCATTTTTAAATGGCAAAGCCACAGACAAGACTGCAAATGACTGACAAGGCTAAATGCAAGGCTGCAAGTGACTGACAAGGCTAAAGGCAAGGCTGTAAGTGACTGACAAGGCTGCAATGGAAGGCTGCAAATGACTGACAAGGCTAAAGGCAAGGCTGCAAGTGACTGACAAGGCTGCAATGGAAGGCTGCAAATTACTGACAAGGCTGAAATGGAAGGCTGAAAATGACACTGATAAGGCTGCATTGATGGGCATTTAACCACTACAATACAGGGCACTTTCGCCCCCTTCCTTCCCAGCCCAATTTTCACATTTCATCGCTCTCACACTTTCAATGACAATTGCGCGGTCATGCTACACTGTACCCAAGTGAAATTTTTATCATTTTGTTCGCACAAATAGAGCTTTATTTTGGTGGTATTTATTCACGACTCCGTTTTTTATTTTTTGCGATATAAGCGCAATAAAAGCGGAAATTTGGAAAAAAAACTATATTTTCTTTTTTCTATTTTAAAAGAAATCCAATAAAACCTAATTTTGTCATAAATTTAAGCCAAAATGTATTCTGCTACATGTTTTTGGTAAAAAAAATTCCGTTAAGTGTATAATAATTGGTTTGTGTGATCACGGACATATGTACGCAAATGATCATGTACAGATGTGTGCAGGTGATCACGTACATATGTGTGCAGATAATCATTGGAACATGTGATTTTAGTGGGACATATGTGGGGGACATGTGTTTTTTTATTTGGGGACATGTCTTTTATTATTTGGGGACGTGTGTTTTGGGGACATGTGTGGTGACATGTGTATTGTTGTGACATGTGTGTTTACACTGTGTGGTGATGTGTGTATTACACTAGACTGGTGATCAGTTAGTAAAAAGCTGTAAAAACAGCTCATACTCACTTATCACCAGCCGGCTGCAGCGATCTGCTATCCTCTCCTCAGCGATGACTTCTGTGTGAGGAGAGGAGGAGCCGATTGCCTAGCAACCGGCTGTTTGTTTACATCACATGACGGCCGTGATTGGACACGGCCGTCATGTGATCAGGAGGGCCAATCACAGAGCCCTCCTGCCGATCCGAGATGCGCCGCATCCGGGTGACACGAGCACATCGGGATCGAGCCGCTGTGCGGGCACGCGCCTGCGATCCCCCTCCTTCTGAAGGACGTTCCTGAACGCCCTATCAGAAGTAAAGAGCTCCCACCCGGCTGTATATGTACATTGGCCAAGTGGGAAGTGGTTAAATGTAAGTTTTTTTCCTTAAACTTCCCTCCTAAAAGTTTTTTTCTTTTAAATTCCCTCCTTAACTTGGGGTTCATGTTATACGCCGATAAATACGGTAAATCTTTTTAATAAATATAATTTAAAATAACATTTATCTTTAAAAAGACCAGCCAATTAATTTTATATCGTAACAATTAGGATGTAAACAATCACCGCCCCTTCTATACATATATAGCGCTGCTGCAATTTTATTGACACTTATTATCAGTGTGGACTCTGCAATCGTAGTTTCTATTTTATTGCCATTTTTTTTATTTTATATTGTACATAAATAAACAACCTATAATACACAGAGCCCCAACTTTTAGTTATAAAGTAAATTAAACACCAATAGATTTTCAAAACTGTTATATTTCCTGGAACTATAATCTTTTCTTTCTCTCTACATGTTTCGTGACCATCAGTCACATATTCAGGAGATTGTAGGTAACAATTGTCTGTCCATATGACCATATATTAATTGCACATCCACTTACAGTATATGCGTATATGGCCCAATTCACATTTGTGAACTTTAGGTGCATTTTACTTGCAATTTAGTCGCATTACCAACAAACTCTATATAATGCGCGCCATGATAAAAGCACATCAAAGTTGCAGGAAGCAGGATTTTTTTTCAACACATTGCACCTTGAGAGTATGTAAAATGCACAGGCGTGAACAGAGCCTATAACTTGGCCTATAACTTCATGTAAAACCAACAGCTCTATTGTGATGAACAATGAGGAGAAACATGTACAACCAAAAAGGATATGAGGACCCAGATCCTGCATTCCACCAAGCCATATCTTTCATATAACTTGTACAGGGATATCTAAAATGGTAGAGACATAAACACACACGTGTACATATACTCATTCTGGTTGAACTGGAAGAACTGGTGTCTTTTTTTCAACCTTACCAATTATGTATATAACTATATATCTATTTAACATTCACATTACAGATTGCAAATGCTTGATGAAAAAGAAATAGTGCCCAATCATCACATTCTCCCACCTCTTAACACTGTATGAATTTGTTGTCTCATCCATGTAACCATTGCAACTGCATTATTCCAGCATAGCTCCTAAGCACAAGAGGAGATATACTGAAATAAAATGCAATGGCGTGTGGATATCGGCCATGCACCATTCATAAATAGTATAGCCATATGTCTACATTGTTATGTGGTATATGTAATACCTTTCACATGATAAATGATTGGCTTTGCCTCAGTATCTGAAGCTATAAAGAAATTGTTTTCAATATCTACCTTTAAGATATATACATATACTGTATATGGTATTAGTAACTTCAGCCCACATATATCCCAAATAACTTTCTAAAATAGATGTGTAACTGTAACCCAGATAGCAAGTAATTGTGCTGCAAGTTTGAAAATGACTTGCTACGTTATTTGTAGACTTGCCAGGCTTCCCACGTTTGCTGCACAATTGCAGCAAGTCTGCATTACATGACTCCATATCAACGTTCTTTGCAAACATTCTGCAAGTTCTGGTTCAGTTGTGTAATAGTCATCCCACCACAGGGGTCACTGTGGCTGAATCTTCATGCTGTAGACTTGCAGGGCTCTTCCTGTAGACTCACCACTGCAACTTTGATCTTGCCAGAGACTTGCCATGCAAATTTGCTACTAATTGGAAAAGTGTCAACTAGAACTTGTGCTTCAAGTTCTCTGCAAGTGTTCATTTTGTCAGTGAAAATGTGCAGCAAGTTAACCAGACATACAATTCAACGCCATACATTTGTGGCAAGTTACCCTTGCTAACTGGGAAATACCTTATATTTTGTGTGTAAACACAAGACCTTGCTCTAGCTATCTCATTTAAGCTCCAGGTTCATCTACCCAGCGCCACAAGATTTTGCTCTAAATATCTCACTTGAACCCCAGGTTCATCTACCCAGTGCTATTAAGGCTGCCCTATTGGGGGCTCTAAAATAAATGGACTGGCAACGCAACAATTTGGGACTTTAATTTATTTGATGTGGAAATCATGAGTGAGTAGTAAACATGAGATCTGATCTGGAGTTCAAGGAGATAGAAACCAAGGAGTGACTAACCCCAATATCCCATTGGTGTAGCACCATTTGGAATGTTTTATTTTTCCTTGTTTATATGCTGAGTTTTAGCAGAAATTGTGTGTATTTATCGAGAGGTGGATATAGAAACCTCCTAGTTCCACCACTGTATAGAGGACTACAAATGCCAGCAATACAGCAACAATGCAGAATACCATCAGCTATAAGGGGTGTATATAGAGAGCCATGCACTGTATATAGAGAGATGACTGCACTGTACTGTATTGTAAAGATATCCATATACTGTACTGTATACAGAAAAACCCATACATTGTGCTGTATACAGAGAGACTCATGCATTGTGCTGTATACATAGAGATCCCTTTCATGGGAAATAGGAAAATGTGGATATTTTTGTCATCATCTATACCGAGCTCACAACACTCTACCGAGGTCTCAGGTCACATGACCTTTCTGGTTTAGGCATGCATTCTATCCCTGACAGTAAAGCAGAGAGAGATGTGCGGAGGGTTCCCCCACTACTGGTTTCTCTATTGTGCTGTCTTGGGCTTGGTCTATAAATGGCTAGATTTGCCTCCTACATTGTGTGCAATGTCCACCATTTCCCTCTTATATTCTGTTGACGCCTTCTGTAGCTTTATTCCTGGCTGGCTATTTTCTGCAATCTCTGTATTTATGCATCTGTTGCCCCTCGATCTGAAATCACAATGATTCACATCATGGGATGCCCTGTGTATTTGTGTATATGTAATAATAATAATAATAATAATAATAATAAATGGTGCGCTAATTCAAGAAGCTATGCAGAAAAAATAAACAAATAGGCAAAAATGACTATCCTGAATTTAATAAAACAAAAAATACAATAATATGTGATAATATATGAAACAGTGATAAAGGTGCGCAAATCAGAATCAGATATTCATCTGAATTTACATAAAAATAATAAAATAACTGCTTCTGATTCAAGCACTTTTATCACTGTTTCACATACTATCGCATATTATTGTATTTTTTTTTTTTTTAAATTAGGGATAATCATTCCTGCATATTTGTCTATTTGTGCTGCATAATTTATTGAATTAGCGTACCATTTTTTTAAATTATTATTATTACATATACACAAATACACAGGGCTTCCCATGATGGGAATCATTGTGTTTTCAGATCGAGGGGCAACAGATGCATAAATACAGAGATTGCAGAGAATAATCAGCCAGGAATAAAGCTAGGGAAGACATCAACAGAATGTAAGAGGGAAATGGTAGACATTTTACACAATGTAGGAGGCAAATCTAGCTACAGTACATCCCAGTATGAGTACATCCCTCACATTTTTGTAAATATTATATCTTTTCATGTGACAACCATGAGGAAATTGCACTTTGCTACAATGTAAAGTATTCTGTGTACAGCTTGTATAAGAGTGTAAATTTGTTGTCCCCTCAAAATAAGTTAACACACAGCCATTAACCACTTTCAGACCGGATCATTTTGCTGGCTTA
This sequence comes from Lithobates pipiens, assembly GCF_037356315.1. Classification (NCBI taxonomy): domain Eukaryota; kingdom Metazoa; phylum Chordata; class Amphibia; order Anura; family Ranidae; genus Lithobates; species Lithobates pipiens. Next base: position 128,392,158 of record NW_027507758.1, read on the forward strand.
TGATCAGACCACTTTTTGCGATTCAGCACTGCGTCGCTTTAACTGACAATTGCGCGGTTGTGCGACGTGGCTCCCAAACAAAATTGACATCCTTTTTTTCCCACAAATAGAGCTTTCTTTTGGTGGTATTTGATCACCCCAGCGGTTTTTATTTTTTCGCTATAAACAAAAATAGAGCGACAATTTTGAAAAAATGCATTATTTTTTGCTTTTTGTTATAATAAACATCCCCCAAAAATATATATAAAAAAAAATTTCCCTCAATTTAGGCCGATACGTATTCTTCTACATATTTTTGGGGAAAAAAATCCCAATAAGCGATTATTGATTGGTTTGCGCAAAAGTTATACCGTTTACACAATAGGGGATAGTTTTATGGCATTTTTATTAATATTTTTTTTTTTTACTAGTAATGGCGGCGATCATCGATTTTTATTGTGACTGCGACATTATGGCGGACACAGCGGACATTTCTGACACATTTTTGGGACCATTGTAATTCATACAGCAATCAGTGCTATACAAATGTAGTGATTCCTGTGTAAATGACACTGGCATTGAAGGGGTTAACCAGGGGGTGGCAGTGTAGGGGTTAAGTGTTCCTAGGGGCGTGTTACTAACTGTGGGGGGCTGGGCTTCTTGTCAGTGAACACTGATCTCTGCTCTAATAACATGGAGCAGAGATCAGCGTCACTTGTTGCTAGGTAGAACGGGGAGATGCTGTTTACAACAGCATCTCCCCGTTCAGCTGCCCCATGAGACGATCACGGGTATCCCCTCGGCGATCGAGTCTGTGGGACCCGCGACTGGACTCACGGGGGTCCCAACTGGTGTACACGCGATGGCACGGCGGCATATAAAAATGGACGTACCTGTACGCCAATATGCCTGCCCGTGCCGTTCTACCGACGTACATCGGCGTGCGCCGGTAGGGAACTGGTTAATGTAAAAACCGCTGTCAACAAAAGTAAGTACACCCCTAAATGGAAATGTCCAAATTGGGCCCAATTAGCCATTTTCCCTCCCCGATGTCATTTGACTCATTAGTGTTACAAGGTCTCAGGTGTGAATGGGGAGCAGGTGTGTTAAATTTGGTGTTATCGCTCCCACTCTCTCACACTGGTCACTGGAAGTTCAACATGGCACCTCATAGCAGAGAACTCTCTGGGGATCTGAAAAAAATAATTGTTGCTCTATATAAAGATGGACTAGGCTATAAGAAGATTGCCAAGACCCTTAAACTGAGCTGTAGCACAGTGGCCAAGACCATACAGCGGTTTAACAGGACAGGTTCCACTCAGAACAGGCCTCGCCATGGTCGACCAAAGAAGTTAAGTGCACATGCTCAGCGTCATATCCTAAGGTTGTCTTTGTGAAATAGACATACGAGTGCTGCCAGCATTGCTGCAGAGGTTGAAGGGTTGGGGGGGTCAGCCTGTCAGTGCTCAGACCATATGCCGCACACTGCATCAAATTGGTCTGCATGGTTGTTGTCCCAGAAGAAAGCCTCTTGTAAAGATTATGCACAAGAAAGCTTACAGACAGTTTGCTGAAGACAAGCAAACTAAGGACATGGATTACTGGAACCCTGTCCTGTGGTCTGATGTGACCAAGATAGACTTATTTGGTTCAGATGGTGTCAAGCGTGAGTGGCGGAAAGCAGGTGAGTACAAAGACAAGCATGGTGGTGGGAGTGTCATGGTCTGGGGCTGCATGAGTGCTTCCAACACTGTTGAGCTACAGTTCATTGAGGGGGCCATGAATGCCAACATGTACTGTGACATACTGAAGCAGAGCGGAGACTGGGCCAAAGGGCAGTATTCCAACATGATAATGACCCCAAACACACCTTCAAGACGACCACTGCCTTGCTAAAGTATCTGAGGGTAAAGTTGATGGACTGGCCAAGCATGTCTCCAGACCTAAACCCTATTGAGCATCTGTGGGGCATCTTCAAACGGAAGGTGGAGGAGCGCAAGGTCTGTAACATCCACCAGCTCTGTGATGTCATCATGGAGGAGTGGAGGGGGACTCCAGCGGCAACCTGTGAAACTCTGGTGAACTCCATGCCGAAGAGGGTTAAGGCAGTGTTCGAAAATAATGGTGGCTACACAAAATATTGACACTTTGGGCCCATTTTGGACATTTTCACTTAGGGGTCTACTTCTGTTGAAAGCGGTTTAGACATTAATGGCTGCGTGTTGAGTTATTTTGAGGGGATAGCAAATTTACACTGTTATACAAGCTATACACTCATTACTTTACATTGTAGCAAAGTGTAATTTCTTCAGTGTTGTCACATTAAAAGATATAATACAATATTTACAAAAATGTGAGGAGTGTACTCACTTTTGTGAGATACTGTATTTATAGACCAAGCCAAATACAGCACAATAGAGAAACCAGTAGTGGGGGAAACCTCTGCTCCTCTCTCTGCTTTACTATCAGGGATAAAAGGCATTCCTAGACCAGAAAGGTCATGTGACCTGAGACCTCTGTAAAGTGAGGTGAGCCTTTTATAGATGTTGACAAAAATATCCACCTTTCCTATTTCCCATGAAAGAGGTCTCTCTGTATATAGCACAATGCATGGGTCTCTCTGTATACAGCACAAGGCATGAGTCTCTCTGTATAAAGTACAGTATATGGATCTCTTTACAACACATTACAGTGCAGTCCTCTCTCCATATACAATACATGGCTATCTATATACACCCCCTATAGCTGGTGGTATTCTGCAATGTCACTGTATTGCTGGCATTTGCCATCCTTTATACAGTGTGGGAAACTACCAGGTTTCAAGTCTTTGAGGTTTCCATTTCCACCTCTCATTATAAACACAAATTTTCTGCTAACTCTCAGCATATGAACAAGGAAAAATAAAACATTCCAAATTGTGGAACACCAATGGTATATTAGGGTTAGTCACTCCTTGATTTCTACTTCCCTGAACTCCATATCAGATCTCATGGTTACCACTCACCTCTCTGCACACCACTCCCAAAGTGATTCTATGGTTGCCCCAGAATCAAAATAACTATTACACAACATAACTGAACCAGAACTTGCAGCAGACTTGGGGAATGTTTGCAAAGAAAGTTGATCTGAAGTCATGTAATGCAGACTTGCTTCAATTGTGCAACAAACATTTGAAGCCTGGCAAGTCTAGCAATAGCTTAGCAAGTCATTTTCAAACTTGCAACACAATTACTTGCTATCTGGGTAAGGACAAGCTCATAAGGGTATAATTTTAGACTTTATTTAGCTATTTGCAGACCTCAGATGCACACATTAAACTAATTTAGTTTAATCAAATCTAGTTTAAATCATGGGAAGTCACAAATAAGATTTAGTCTTTCTGACAAGCTCACCAATACGTGAGGCTCCCCAAGGTCTGTTTTAAGAAACACTGCTTTGTGGATCCAGAGGAAGATGAATAAACAACCCGGATCTCGTCAACTATGCCTCAAAGCGGAAAATCCCATTTTATTCAAAGTATGACAATCAGTTTACAACCTGGACCTCCCATACAACAAAAAGTTGCATAATGCTATTGAATATGTATACCGCTATTGCCACAATTGTTGAAGTGGCAATACTGTAATTTTACTTTGAAGACAAGTTATTATCACCAGCAGTGGTGGCAGGTGCTCAATATCTTTGGGGAGGCAGATGGGGATGCGGCAATACCCAACCTCGCTCCCCCCACCCATGGAAGACGGACAGGGATGCAGTGATCCCCCCCACAGGAGATGGATGGGAATGCGGTGGCATTCAGAGGCCTCCTTACCTTAAGAAGACATGGATCCAGGCTGCAGCTCCTCGCTCCGGGGCCATTGCGTCTCCTCAAGGCTGAACAGGAAGTGGGCCCTGACTGAGATCCGATTGGCCGGGAGTCCTAGGACTCCCTGGCCATTTGGGTCTCAGGAACTGCTTCTTGATTTGCCAGGAAGGAAAATCAGGAAGACAAGAGCGAATATTATTTTTCTATTGTCATACAAGTGGGTGGGCTCGGGTGCAGTGCTATGCGTCCAAAACCCACCCTTTTTTGAAGCCAATTAGAGCATCAGACTCAATGAATCAATGAAATCAATGAATGCTTTCACACTGGGGGCAGTGGACTGGCAATTGTGGGGAAAAAATGCCCCTATCTATTAAAATTAATGGAAAGCTCTTCAAAAGCGCACAAATGTTTTACTGGCAGTTTAGAAGCGCTTCAGTGTGAAAGGGGCCTAAAACAGATTTCAGCTCATATTACAGACAGTATGACTAGGGAAACAAGAGAACTAGGCCAATGCACTATAAATCTTGAGCTGAGGGTTGATGTGCTTGAAAATAACACCCAGGCTTATGCAGTTGAATTTTAAAACATCAAAGAGGAAAACTAAATCCTTCAATCTTGTTTAGAAGATTAAAAAAATAGGGCCCGGTGTTCCAATTGTTATACGTGGAATACCGGAATCTGTCATGGTTTGCAAGCCACTATGCTATCCCTATTTCAAGAACTACAGCCTTCCATACCACTAACAGTCAAACAAATGGAGATGGACAGGGTTTATATAGCCCGCACGATATTATCGTCACATTTCACTATTTCCGTACCAAGGAACAACTTCTAGCTGCAGCTAGAGCAAGAGATTCACTCATGTTCCAGGGACATACCTATCAACGTTTTGCTGATATATCTCAGCTCACTATCTCTAAGCCCACGTACACACGGTTGGAGATTTTGCCAACCAAATCCGTCGGATTTTGCCTGTCGGATTTAGTCCGACGGATTGTGTCCGAAACTGTTGCATACACACGATCGGGCCAAGTTGGCGAAAAATCCGATCTTTCAGAACGTGATGACGTAATTTCGTTACGATGGGACTACATTCAGGCTAGTAGCCAATAGCTTTGATGTAGGAATTTGATCTGAGCATGCGTGGCACTTGGTCCGATCAAAATGCTCTACACATGATCGGATTAGGTCCGTCCGGCCCAGTTGGTCGGGAAATATTTCCAATATGTTGGAAAATTGGGTCGGACGGAGATTCGGATTATCTGTCGACATGGTCCGATAAGACTCATTCCGACAGATTCTCCGACCGTGTGTACAAGGGCTTAGTGTCAGGCTTTGAAGCTACTTCTTCAAATTTTACGGCACCATCAAATCACCTATCAATGCGGCTTTCCATTTTCAATTCGCTTCACCTGCTGAAGAACTCTAATCTTCTTCATAAAACATCCAGCTTCTAGAAAGCCCTCACAACCAAAGCAACGTATGAAATTGAATGTTTACCCGTTCCCTGAAAAAATCATTGATCATTGATAAAAAGTTATTAAGGGGAGACTCTTTTTGTTCAGAATCCCTAATGTCCATGATTTCCATGCTTCCCAAATCTTATGCCACGTACACACGATCGGTTTTCCTGTCAGAATAAACCCCAAAAGTTTTTCCGACGGAGTTCCGCTGAAACTGTCACACCAAATTCCGACCGTTTAGAACGCGGTGACGTACAACACGTAAGACAGGACTAGAAAAAGGAAGTTCAATAGCCAGTAGCCAATAGCCTCCACCTCGTACTTGATTCTGAGCATGCGTGGGTTTTTTGTGTGTCAGAATTGCCACAGACAATCAAATTTTTGGATAGGAACTTTTCCCGACCGAAAAATTGAGAGCATGCTCTCAATCTTTTTCTAGCTGGAATTCGGCCAAGCAAAAGTCAGATGAAGTGTACACACGGTCGCATTTTCCGATGAAAAACTCTCATCTGTCTTTTGCGGACCGAAATTCTGATCGTGTGTATGCAGCATAAATCTAATACAACCTCTTGGACAAAGTACCATCCTATTTTGCTTCTTAATATTGACATTAAACTTTTAGCTAAAATACATGCGACCTGCTAAAACAAGTGATCTCAATGAACAAGTTCACCTATTAAGTTTGGTTTATCCCCTCACACCAAGCAAGTGATAATATTCGTAGAGCTCCTTTGTTGCTAAATCCAGACGTTTACCTGCGTGTTTTTTATCGCTCGATATAAGAAAAGCATTTGAGTCTGTCTCATGGCCATACTAATGCCTCGTACACACGATCGGACTATCCGGCAGATTGGACAATCCGCCCGTGTGTGGGCTCTGGTGGACTTTTTCTTCCCAAAAGTCCGGCGGACTTCTTGACTCAAAATTGTCCGCCAGCGTTTGTGCTAGCCACCAGACTTTTGAAATGAACGGATTTGCCCACAAACAGAGTAAAGTCCGTTCATTTTGAACGTAGCTCCAGGTAGACGGGACTAGCGAAGGAAGTCAATGCCGCCACCTCCATCGGCAAGATTGACACGTTGCGAGCCCCGTCGCCTGGTATGGATTTAAAGGGGAAACCCTACACTGAAAAAAACGGTGTGGGGGTCCCTTCAAAGTCCATAGCAGACCCTTGTCTGAGCACAAAGCTCGGCCGGTCAGGAAAGGGGGTGGGTACGAGCAAGCGTCCCCCTCTTGAGCCGTACCAGGCCGTGTGCCCTCAACATTGGGGGGTGCTTTGGGGAAGGGGGGCCCTGTGGCCCCCCACCCCAAAGCACTTTGTCCCCATGTTGATGAGGACAAGGGCCAACCTTGGCCGTTGGTTGTCGGGGTCTGCGGGCAGGGGTTTATCAGAATCCTGGAGCCCCCTTTAATAAGGGGCCCCCCAGATTCCGGCCCCCACCCTATGTGAATAAGTATGGGGTATGAAGTAGCCCTACCCATTCACCGGGGGGAAAAAAGTGTTAATAAAAAAAGACAACAAAGGTTTTTAAAGTGCTTTATTCGACAGCTCCAGGGGGTCTTCTTCCGTCTTCAGGGGTCTTCTCGCCGGAGGATGCTGGGACTGTGACATAAAAGGGGATGTGACATCACCCGGTGACCCCACCCCTTATGCCTATATAAGTCGCCATACAACGCGTCCCTGCCATTACGGCCAGAGAAAGCATCATGTCAACATCGGAAGGAAGAAGAAGAAGGAAGAATTAGAAGAAGGCGACAGCGACAAGATCGGGCTAACGCTATGAAAGAGCTGTAAGAAGATACCGTAGGCCCGGCAAGAAGAACTGAGGAGTGGGACAAGACCCCCAAAGTCGGAAGAAGACCCCTGGACGGGGCAATGACGAAAAAGAAAGCCGGGCGAAAAAGACCCCCGAAGACAGAAGAAGACTCCCGGAACTGTCTAATAAAGTACTTTAAAAACCTGTGTTGTGTTTTTTTATTAACACTTTTTCCCTCAGGTGAATGTGCAGGGGTACATCATACCCCTACACTCATTCACATAGGGCGGGGGGCCGAAATCTGGGGGCCACCTTATTAAAGGGGGCTGCCTGATTTTGATAAGCCCCCACCCGCAGACCCCAACAATCTGGGGTTTTCGGGAAGAGGCCCTTGTCCTCATCAACATGGGGACAAGGTGCTTTGGGGTGGGGGACCGAGGGGTTCCCCCTTTCCCAAAGCACCCTCCAATGTTGAGGGTATGGCTCAGGAAGGGTGGGCGCTCACTTGTCCCCACCCCCTTTCCTGACCAGCCAGGCTGCGTGCTCGGATAAGGGTCTGCTATGGACTTTGGGGAGACCCCCACGCTGTTTTTTCGGCATAGGGGTTCCCCTTTAAATCCATACCAGGCGGCGGGGCTCGCGAGGTGTCAATCTCACCAATGGAGGCGGCGACATTGACTTCCTTCGCTAGTCCCGTCTACCTGGAGCCACATTCAAAATTAACGGACTTTACTCTGTGTGTGGGCAAGTCCGTTCATTTCAAAAGTCTGGCGGACCCCCGCTGCAAAATCCGGCGGATAGTCTGATTGTGTGTTCGCTGCATTTTTTGAAGAGGGTTTCATCCTTATACAACAAGCCAAATGCATTTATGAAATATGCTGGTTTTAAATCAGACCCTTTCCCTATTGGAAGAGGCACTTGTCAAGGATGTCCTCTCTCCCCCCTCCTATTTGCACTCCTCATTGAACCCTTGGCCTATTTAGATCTGATCCAAACATAAAAGGTATTGAATTAGCTGGATGTCATTATAAAGTATGTCTTTTTGCAGATGACATCTTTCTCTTCATGTAATCTCCCCATATCACAGTACCGAATCTCTTCTCCATCCTAAACCTTTTTGCACACATTTGGGCTTAACAGTTAACTGTCATAAATTGACTGTACTCAACATTTCCTTGCCTCCGTCAGAGCTTCAACTTGCTAAAGATTCACTTCCCTTCTCTTGGACACCTCATAGACTTCCATACCTAGAAATAAAACTCACTCCTAAGATAACTGACTTATACTAATTTCCCTCCATTACTAAAACAGGTTACTGAATTATTATCACAATGGTGCTCTATCCTGGATAGGAAAATTTTATGTAATTAAGATGACTATATTGCCCAAGTTTTTATATCTTTTTAGAGTCTTTCCCATCCCAGTTCCATCTCATTTGTCTAAGGCTTATACAGAGCAGAATTATCTCCTTTATTTGGGGTTAAACGAAACCTTGAACTTCTAAATCCACTCTTTGTCCCTGTCAGAAACCATTAAATCAGACTGAGACAGAAGTACAGTTAAATCACACTTGTTTAATGATAAAAGTAAATAGAACAAACATAGTCAAAACATAGCCAAAGTTTGGTAACCGGAACGGATAGTCAGCCAAGCCAGAAAGTCAGGGATCAGTGTAGAGCAACAGCAAGCAGAATCTGGAGCCAGAAGGGATGTCAGCCAAGCAAGTCTTTAAACAGGAATGCAGGAGATAGTCTCTGTGATGTTGACCAAGGCAAAGGCAGAGATCCTCTGGGCTGGGCGGCTTAAGTAGGCAGGACTGACGAGCAGAATATCATCAACAGGTGAGTAACTTTGGAGAGATAGGAGCTTGCATTTAGCCGACAGCTGAGCGGCCAGCTCAGAGAGGTAAGGGATGAGCCCAGCCCTGACAGTACCCCCTCCTCAATGACCCCTCCCCCCGAGAGGACCACCAGGCTTGAGGGGAAAATGTCTGTGGAAATCACAGAGGAAGACAGGGGCATGTACGTCCGAGGATGAGACCCTGGAGCATTCCCCCTGACCGTATCCCTTCCAATGCACCAGGTACTGTATGCGCCCACAGAACCTAGGGGAGTCAACAATGGACTATACTTTATACTCCTCATGGTTCTCAATCTGCACAGGGTGAAGACATGGCACCGAGGAGGCATAAGGAGATATGAAATACATTTGAGATAGGACTATTAGAAGGAAAGTCTAATGCGTAAGCCACTGGGTCAATCCTGCAAAAAATACAGAAAGGCCCAATAAACCGAGGTGCATACTTCAGAGAGGGAACACGAAGGTTGCGAGATGACAGCCAAACCCTGTCCCCAACCTGTTAGGAAGGCGCGAGCAGGTGTCTGCAGTCAGTATGCAGTCGGTACCTATCATTAGCAAGTTGCAAAGCCTCCTGGTCTTGTGCCAAAATGGAATGAAGACCACGGAGATGCTCCTCTAATGCAGGAATACTCTGCGGAACAAATGAGACTGGCAACATGGCAGGTTAGAAATCATAGTTTGCCGTAAATGGGGACAATCGGGAAGCAGAATTCAAGGCCCTATTGTGAGCGAACTCTCTTGCCCATGGTAATAGGTCTGACCAGTTCTTATGATGGTCAGAAATATAGCAAGGTAGGAATTGCTCCAAGGACTGATTGACTTGTTCTAAGGCCCCATTAGACTGCGGGTGATACGCAGAGGAGAAAGCAAGATGAATTCCCAACTGTGCACAAAAGGCTAGCCAGAACCGGGACATAAACTGACTACCCCTGGTAGCCCATGTAAGCGAAAGATGTCCCAAGCAAAAATGTAAGCCAGTTCCTTAGAAGTGGAGAACTTCTTAAGTGGAAAACAATGAGACATTTTTGAGAACCGGTCATCCACCATAAGGATAACCGCGCTGCCCTGGGAGTTAGGTAACTCCACAATGAAATCCATAGACAGCTGGGTCCAGGACCTCTCTCCATTTGATATGGGTCATAGGAGCCCACTGGAAGGTGTTTTGTATTATTACTCTGAGCACACATGGAACAGGCGGCTATGAAGGCAGTTACATCAGGATGTAGACTAGGCCACCAGAATTGTTGGGAAATAGCCCAAAAGAGTTGATTACTCCCAGGGAGGCCAGCAGCCTTGGAAGAATGGTAAGTCTGGAGCACAGCAGTACAGAGACTCTCTGGGACAAAGCAGCGGTCACAAGGTTTCTCAGGAGGAGCATGGACCTGAGCAGCAAGAATTAGGAGGAATCACAGGAACTGGAAACCAACTCCATCTTGGAAGTGGAGGAAAACTGTGGTAACAGAGCGTCAGCCCTTACATTCTTAGTACCGCGTAAGAACAAGACAATGTAATTGAAACTTGACAAGAAAAGAGCCCATCGCACCCTTCTGGGAGAGAGGCGTTTAGCCTCAGACAAGAATGTGAGATTCTTATGGTCAGCAAGAATGAGAACCGGAACAGTGGTACCTTCGAGGAGATGTCTTCATTCTTTCAGGGCTAAAATGATCGATAACAGCTCTCTGTCACCAATCTCGTAATTGTACTCTGCAGATGACAATTTCTTGGAAAAGTAGCCACAAGGTGCTCTCAGAGGTAGGACGTTGAGACAGAAGAGCCCCAACACCAGTCTCAGAAGCATCAACCTCAAGGATAAAAGCTAAAGTAGGATCAGGATGGACCAACACAAGAGCAGACATAAAGGCAGCCTTGAGACTCTCAAAGGCCTTAACAAACTCTGGAGACCAACTCAGTGGGTTACCGTCCTTTCTGGTCATATCAGTCAGGGGCTTGACCAGAGAAGAGAAGTTATGAATAAACTTCCGATAATAGTTGGCAAAGCCCAGCAAACACTGCAGAGGATGTAAACCCATGGGTCGGGGCCACTGTAGGACTGTGGAAAGTTTCTCTGTGTCCATCAAAAAAACAGCAGTGGAAATGATATAGCCCAGGAATTGAACCTGTTCACTATGGAATTCGCACTTCTCCAATTTACAAGAAATTGTTGTCGCTTAGTTTCTGAAGCACACAACAGACATCTGTGTGGTGGCTCTCCAGGGACTTGAAAAAATGAGGATATCGTCGATAAACCACCACACATAACTGCAACAAATCTCGGTGGGCATCGTTAATAAATTCCTAGAAAACTGCCAGGGCATTACAAAGGCATGTTCTGGTATTTTATCACAGTTTTCCCGTCTTCGCCCTCCTTAAAGAGGAAGTAAACCCTGATGGGTTTACTTCTTCTTTGTCTCCCTGCAAAGGTAAAGCATAATGGGCTACTATGCATCGCATAGTAGCCCATTATGTGTCACTTACCTGACACAGGAGCCAGCGATGTCACCGCTGTCCCCTGTAGTATGGAGCCTCCATCTTCTTCCGGGTATCGCTGCTCCGGACACTCACAGCGCCAGAGCAGCGATGATGTCTCTCCCTCGCATGCGCATGGGAGCTGCCACTAACGGCATATCCCCGTTAGCATCGGCATGCTGCTAACGGCGATAGTGTGCCTGCGCGCCATAGTCTACGATGCTTGCGCTGTAGACAGTGGTGACTGTCTTTTAGTAAATATCTCCTAAACCGTGTAGTCTTAGGAGATATTTCTTGGACCTATAGGTAAGCCTTAATCTAGGCTTACCTGTAGGTCAAAGTGTTTTGTAAGGGTTTACAACCATTTTAATCCTCATGAGATTGTATGCCCCTCTCAAATCAAGCTTCGTGAAAAAATGTGTTCCCTTGAGGCGGTCAAATAATTCCGTAATCAACAAAAGCGGATAGGCATTCTTAATCGTGAAATGATTGAGACCCCTATAATTAATACAAGGTCTCAGTTCATCGCTCTTCTTCTTCACAAAAGGGTGACAGAAACCAGGGATCCTTCTGGGTAACTGGGGACGAAACAACACCACCTAAGGTCTGTCAGTGACAGGACCTCAAGGTTCGGGCGTTCCCTGGACGGGTAGGACAAGACTTCAAATAGTGGCATGCCTGGCCACAAAAAAGGCACAATCTCTCCCTCATCCTAAAGGTTCTCTCATCCGCAGAGAGACGCGTGAAACCCAAGTGCAAGGGTTCACCTTCACTGACTGACTTGGTACCAGGAGGCATGGGAGGTGAGGGAGGCAAGGGTGGGATTGCAAAGCTAGGAGACAAACGTACAGGAGGCTTCCGCAAGCACTCCTTAAAAGAGAGTCTTTCTCTGAGTCTGGAGTCAATGAGACTGGCAAACATGATCACCTTTTCCAGCTCAGTGGGTATATCTCTGACTGCTATCTCATCCTTGATGGTATCCAAGAGACCACGAGAAAAAGCAGCCACGAGGGCCTCATTGTTCCACGCAACCTCTGATGCCAGAATACAGAATTCAATGCCGTAATCGGCAACAGTTCTCGTACTCTGTTTGACGGACCTGAGGCACTTGGCAGCAGAAGTGGAGCGTGCGAGAATGTCAAATACCCTTTTAAAGGAAGCCACAAACTCAGGGTGACTCAAGACAACAGGTTTTTGCGTCTCCCATAGAGGGTTTGCCCAGGCCAAGGCTCTCTCAAGCCGCGTACACACGGGCGGACTGTCTGGCCAACTTAGTCCGTCGAAACACATTTCAGCGGACAGTCCGCTCGTGTGTGGGCTTCAGCTGACTTTTTCAGCGTGCAGTCTGGCGGACTAAGTATTTCGGAATTTCCGTAATATTGTCCGTTGTACTTTGGTTTCAGCGGACAATCCGCTCGTGAGTAGGCTAGTTCGACGGACTAAGTATGGCGCATGCTCAGAAAGGATTTACACGGCGAAAGGTTGCATTGCTGTGTATTGGACTTCCTATTTCTAGTCCCGTCGTACGTGCTGTACACGTCATCGCGCAAACTTTCGACGGACTGTTTTGCATCCGTGTGTGGTCAAGTCCGTTCATTCGAAAGTAGGACGGACTGTCCGTCGGATTGTCTGACGGACTAAGTTGGCCATACAGTCCACCCGTGTGTACGCGGCTTCAGAAAGCAAAGATATCACAAAACTTACTTTGCTTCTGTCCGTGGCAAACGCCTCAAAGTATATATAACCTGGTTGTGAAACCCTCTGCATTGGACTGGATTGACCGAATCACTGGGGAAGCAATTGAAAGAGATCGAATTTCAATTTGAGAAACCCTGGCTTCCTTGGGTTAAGCATTGTTTACCCCCAGACTTTGATGACACACTATTATAGCCTTGGTCATTTTATTCTATTTGCCTTGACTATACTTTCTATTCATTTGGGATAGCATCACCACTTGTAAACCCCCTCCCCACCTCATTCCCTTCCCCCTTTTTTTCTACCCTCTTCTCTCTTTCTACTCATATTTTTTGTTTCCCATCCTTCTTTTAATATTGTGTGGTACTTATAAACACATTATCTCTTCTGTTTTTAATATATACATGTTAGATTGATCGCCTTATTACTGCTCTTGAAAAATGAACCAATAGTCACTAGCTTACATTTTCCTTCTAAAGGAATTAGGAATTTTCTAATGCTTTCATTGTAATACTTTATTGGTTTATTCATTGCTCTAGTTGTTATATTTTTACATTGTTATGTACTCATCCTGTTCATAAATCGATATGTTTACCTTTATTGCTATTTGAATATTGTACCACCATCCTTGTATATACTCAATTTGTCAATCTTTGTTATATTTAAAAAATAATAAACAAAGTTGATGAGAAAATGCGAAATCTCTATGAGATAATTTCTGTCATCACTGGGATGTCCTATGAGTTGCACTGGCCATATTTTCTGCAGGGCATAGCCATTTCAGCTCTGATGCACTAAGCTGCAATAAATCACTGCAATAGTGATCTTTTGGTTGATGAAATCAGTAAGAAAAAAAAGCAGGATTCACTAGATCAGTTGGGACTCTTTACTCAATAAAGTGAGTGAAGATTTTCTAATTATAAAAAAAGATAATTGAGTAAATTAGGTATTCAAAGCGAACAGCGCTACAATTTAATGTGTAAATATTCTCAACTTCTTCAGTAAATTAACCCTTTGTGATCATCTGCTGCTGCAGAGGTGGATGGAGGTGGTGGACCAAGCTTCCCCTGACCTGATACACTTCCTCAAGATAAAGAGAACTTCACACTGGGGTGGGGGTGCACTCGCGGTAAAGCGCTGCTAGTTACCATTGTTTTCGCTGTGCTTTTCAGCCACTAGCGGGGCGCTTCTAACCCCCACTAGTGGCTGAAGAAAGGGTTAAAATTGCCCGTGCTGTGATGTTGCAGGCATTTGGGCTGCGCTGCCCATTCATTTCAATGGGCAGGGCATTTTGGGAGTGGCGTATATATTGCTCCCGCACTGCCCCAAACATGCTTCCACTGTGGAGGCATGAGAGGCGCTTAGGTCTAAATGATAACCTCCTAATACATCGGATGCTCTGAATGACATCTGTGCTTACAGTATGGGTGCAATTGCTCTTACAAGCCTGTGGATGTCATTCATAAGTTTTGCCAATGCAAACCTGCACAAACAGTGCCATTCCACCAGGTCCCATCTGGTCAAACTGATTAATTATTTTCTTATTGGTACAGTAGCAGTGTAAACTAAAAGATTATTTCACTAGTGTAGATTAGAACACAACATTAAAAGGGAAAACACTCACCTCAATTTAACCACTTAATGAGCAAAATAGAGCTTTCTTTTGGTGGTATTTGATCACCTCTGCGTTTTTTATTTTTTGCGCTATAAACTAAAAAAGAGCAACAATTTTGAAAAAAAAAACAATATTTTTTTACTTTTTGCTATAATAAATATCTCCAAAAATGTTTTTAAAAAACTTTCTTTATCAGTTTAGGCCAATATGTATTCTTCTATGTACAGTATTTTTGGTTAAAAAAAATCGCAATAAGCATCTATTGATTGGATTTCGCAAAGGTTATAGCGTCTACAAACTATGGGAACGTTTTATGGCATTTTTATTTTTTACTAGTAATTGCGGTGATCCGCTAATTTTAACAGTACTGCGACATTACGGCGGAACAGATCTGACACTTTTGACACATTTTTGGGGCCATTGTCATTTATACAGTGATCAGAGCTATAAAAATGCACTGATTACTGTGTAAATGTGTAAATGTCACTGGCAGGGAAGGGGCAATCAAGAGGTTAAATGTGTTCCCTCGTGTGTCTTTCTAACTGTATGGGGATGGGACTGACTGGAGAAGGAGACATATCGCTGGTCCTACTTACTAGGAACAAACAATCTGTCTCCTCTCCCCTGTCAGAACAGGGATTTGTGTGTTTTTTACGCACAAATTCCCATTCTGGCTCTCGTGCCTGCGATCATGGGTGGCTGCTATGGCTCTTAAAGGGGCCAATGTACGGGTACGTCGTTTTGCGGTAACAAACAGCTTTGCCAACATCAATGTGCGTGAGCCGGTCAGCAAGTGATTAAGGCCAGCTTTGACTCTGGGCTTACCACTGTACTGAGCTATATATAAATAGATTCTTTATATGAAGCATCCTGGTACTCAGAGGACCTATATGGTTATTTTTCTAATTAAATGTCTGGGGCAGCGCTATTTATATACACTGCATAGGCAAAAATCACTGGAATATTTTTCTCTTAACTTTTACCTTGCTTCCTAACTTAAGCCTGTAAATAACAAATGTATGCATTTAAAGCCTCTAAAACGTGAAAGCCCTAGCTGTCCTCGAAATAAATACTGATGCAGAAAAATCTTAAACACAAAAAAAAACTGAAAAAAGCTCTGGGAGTTAAGATGTAAATGTGTATGTTAAGCCAAACATTTTCCCCAAAAAATTTAGAATGCCAAGTAGTTAGGACCCATACCAGTTTCGCCCTCTCTTTTTTCTGTGTATGTCATGTCTTCACATCCTGTCCTCAAACCACAGCAGGAAGCAAGTAAGAGGAGATCTTAGGAAATATCTCTTTGAGACAGTGGTCATATCCCAATTGAAAAATACCCCTCACTTCCTTTTCCCATCACTTTCGATAGTAACCTGGCAATAGATGATTCGTTTTTTTTTTTTTTGATCATCCAGAGGGCTGATTAAGATAAAAAATGAGTGGGTTCCCCAATACACACAAGTGAAGTAGATGGAGGAATGCTCCCCACTGTATTATATATTGTCAGTGGGGACTCCTCCATTGTCAAAATACACTGATCACAGCGTTGCAGCCGATTGGTAGCAGCCACTGATCGAATGAAAGTTTTCCAACGATCCTGTTTGACAGAAGTCAATTGTTACATCACCTGTTGAGTGGAAACAGCCATGAAAGCATTGAAATAGGGCTGGTCCTTGCTGAGCCAGCCAAATATTGATCCATCAATGGCTATCTTAAAGCGGTATTAATATCAAAACAGAAAATGTATTTTGTTCCAGCTTACTAATCATTAGATGTGGTAGCTGCATTCGTTTTCTTTTTTGGGCTTTTTCCCTAGTGATCTGACCAGTAAGACCACACCTCCTGTATTAGAGTGCCCCGACTTTGGATGAAGGGATACAGGGGGCATAGCAGACAGCAGCATTATCAGTCTGGGGGGATGGGAGTGTTCGATGTACTAGCATATTTACACAAAAAAATTGAAGCCAAACTGCAGCTAATACTTTAAAAGAAATGACAGCAAAAGCCTTGTTTCTTTTGAGGTAAAGGTCTTACATAAATAAAAACTGATCATAATAAGCACCCCTGTCAGTGGTAAAAGGTTTGTCTCAACACTTTAACTGATATGTTTGCGTAACATAAGAACATAAAGAACAGAGCTTGTTCTTTTAAAAGACAACAAGCATACTGGCCAGAAAATAAAATAAAGAAAAACTTAAAAAGAAAACGAATGCAGCCATCACATGTAAGAATTGGTAAGCTGCAATATAGTAAATGTCTGCTCTTTGGTTTAACCACTTGCCGACTGCTGTATGTACAGATACATCGTCAGAATGGCACGGCTGGGAAAATGGGCGTACCTGTACGTCCCTTTGAATTTACCGCCATGTGGTCATGTACGCGCGAATCTGCCGCGAGCTCCGTGAGTAGGATCGCGAGGGATACCCGCGATCGTCTCACAGAGAGGAAGAACGGGGAGATGCTAAATGTTCTGCTTATTGACACTGTCACTGTCACTGATCATAGCTCCCTGTGATCAGGAGCAGTGATCAGTGACATGTCACTCATAGCTATGCCCCCTAACAGTTAGAATCACTCCCTAGGACACACTTAACCCCTTCCTAGCCAGCTAGTGGTTAACCCCTTCACTGCCAGTGTCATTTTTACAGTAATCAGTGCAATTCTATAGCACTGATCGCTGTAAAAATGGCAATGGTCCCAAAAATGTGTCAAAATTGTCCGATGTGTCCGCCATAATGTCGCAGTCATGATAAAAATCACAGATCACCTCCATTACTAGTAAAAAAAAAAATTATTACCAAAAATGCCATAAAACTAACTCCTATTTTGTAGACGCTATAACTTTTGCGCAAACCAATCAATAAACGCTTATTGCGTCTTTTTTTACCAAAAATAAGGATATGCATTGGCCTAAACTGAGGAAAACTTTTTATATATATATATTTTTGGGGGGATATTTATTATAGCAAAAAGTAAAAAAAAGTGAATTTTTTTCAAAATTGTCGCTCTATTTTTGTTTATAGCACAAAAAATAAAAACCGCAGAGGTAATCAAATACCACCAAAAGAAAGCTCTATTTGTGGGAAAAAAAACAACATACATTTTGTTTGGGAGCCACGTCGCACGACTGCGCAATTGTCAGTTAAAGCCATGCAATGCCGAACCACAAAAAGTCCTCTGGTCTTTGGCCAGCCAAATGGTCCGGGGCTGAAGTGGTTAATTCCACTTTATTACTAAGTTTGAACCAAACTGAGGCTCAGTCTAACCCTTCCACATTTTATCCAAAATAAACAAAAAATGTTGGCTTACACTTGAACATTTACCCGAAATTGCTAGATGTAACATTTGTTGACAACAAATTATAAATGCTGTGAATATTACTAGCAAATGGGCAGCAAATGTGCATGAATTAATAGCAGGTCTTTATAAACCTATCCTTAATTGTTTCTCTTAGGATTACTCACATTTATGTCATCATTTCTTTCCAGAATGCTGTAAAGTGTTAAAAATTGATTTACATTCTCTGTTTTTGTACAGGTGATGGATATGTCAAATAACTACTTATTAAAAAGCTGCAAATTGTCAATTAATGTCAGATGAGCAGAATCAGAAACTGTAAAGTCTGACTGCACTTGTTGCCATGTCAACTGGAATGCAAAATACATTTTCCTTAGTATATTTTTAAGATCCTAAGCACCAAACTTAGATTATCGAAAAGGCAGGGCAAAAAAACATTTCATTCAGTATATATGTTTTTTTTTAATTCTATGCACAATTTAATTTACCGTATATACTCGAGTATAGGCCGACCCGAATATAAGCCGAGGCCCCCAATTTACCCCCAAAAAACTGGAAAACTTATTGACTCGTGTATAAGCCGAGGGTGAGACATGCCTGTCCATCCCTGTGTGTCCGTCCATCCTTGTGTGTCCATCCATCCCTGTGTGTGTGTCCGTCCATCCCTGTGTGTCCGTCCATCCCTGTGTGTGTGTCCATCCATCCATCCCTGTGTGTGTGTCCATCCATGTGTGTGTGTCCATCCATCCCTGTGTGTGTGTCCGTGCAGCCTTGTGTGTCCAGCCTACCTGTGTCCCGAGCCTCCGTCCCGTGCCTCCGTCGTCCCGTGCCTCCGTCGTCCCGTTCCTCCGTCGTCTCGTGCCTCCTCCGTCCCGTGCCTCCTCCGTCCCGTGCCTCCTCCGTCCCGTGCCGAGCCGAGCCTCCGTCCTTCCAGGATCGCCGCTATTCATCGGCGCCTCTTCGGCCATTCCTCTGTTCAAAAGCCGCGCCTCCATCTGTGATAGGTGGAACACTCAATTTCCCAGCAGTCTGTGTTCCGCCTATCACGGACATCCTCTCATCCTCGTCCGTAGTACGAGGATGAGCGGATGTCCGTGATAGGCGGAACACTGACTGCTGGGAAATTGAGTGTTCCGCCTATCACAGACGGAGGCGCGGCTTTTGAATAGTAGAATGTCCGCCGTCTGTCTGCTCGACACGCTGATCGGGCAGGCAGACGGCAATGACTCGAGTATAAGCCGAGGGGGGCACTTTCAGCCTCAAAAAAGAGGCTGAAAATCTCGGCTTATACTCGAGTATATACAGTACACATAGTGCTTAGCATTTACAATTAAAATGCTGTATGATGAGTTCTTTAAGAAACTACTACATTTCGATGTAAATTTATTTATAAAAAATACTAGGTATTTTAAACCTTTTCATGACAGTAATTTTGGAAATACTGACTGTTGTGTTAATTTTATGAAGATGTATTTTAATATGTATTGTCATAAGAGTCTCCCAGTGTTAGTGCTCCCGCAGCCCGCTCTAAAGACCTGACTGGGGCAGACTGATCCTGGTTCCTGGTAGTGAAAAGCTCCTTGGGGATGTAGAGAAGTGTTTACGGAGTGGGGACATGTCCATCAGCTAAGGGCCCCTGTGCGATGCACAGAATGATCGTCTGGTGGGGTTGCGTTCGGTCTGCAAAGACATTATCGGTTTAACGAGTGTGCGCTTGTGTCACCCCTGTGTGCCTGATCAACATATTTGTGGCCCCATGAGTGTACACCTGCCGATAATCTCTCGTCCACAAGGACAGTAGAATAGTCTGGGTATGCGTTGTTCTCTGGAACAATGTAGAATAAGGATTCCTATCAGTGGAAATACGGGAGTATTTTGGGTTGTTATGGTCAGAGACAGAGTCCATGTTTGAAAGCCAAGTGGCTTCTAAAAACATGCACGCTCAGTCACGCCCATAAGACTCCTGTAGTCATTGTTCATTGTTTGTTGTATTTCCTGTGTTGAAAGTCATGTCTTTATTTGGTCATATGTAAGAGGCGATTGTCTGTTGGAGGCACACCCTCAAGTTTGGGACTTCCTGTTTATGTGTAAATAAATCAGACGTACAGCTCAGAAAAGGCAGAGATGCTGACGGTGCTAAGAACGTAAGAATGATGGTGATGTATGTTTACTGGGGAACCAGGAGAGACATGGATCAAAAGGGGTACATTATATCCTTAGATGGAATATGTGCAAATACAGATACAGCCAAATTTCCCCATCACTGACATGGAG
Organism: Lithobates pipiens; assembly: GCF_037356315.1. Lineage (NCBI taxonomy): Eukaryota > Metazoa > Chordata > Amphibia > Anura > Ranidae > Lithobates > Lithobates pipiens. The sequence continues at coordinate 128,412,366 of NW_027507758.1, forward strand.
CAAAAATGCAGATCAGGAAAGCCCACCCAAAAGGGACATCATCCTTCTTATTCAAGGTTAGTAAATAAAGGTTCTGAAGCTAAGAAACTTAATTTCATTTCAATTTCTACTTCATGGTGGTCAGGGCTCAGAGTAATCCTGGACAGAATGACGCTCACATGTCATTACATGAACATTCATAGATAAAATAAATGGATAGTGGCACTGCTAAATAGTATGAGATTTAATACATTAGTCCATCAATAAGTCAAGCTTGACAAAGGAGCATGCCCTGAGTCCCATATACCAGTGCGCATGCTCTGAAACGCTGTTGCAACCCACCAGTGACAACATCATGCCCGGCGCCACATTCCAGCCCTCACCATCGGCCTGATCCAAGCCTCGGTTTCATTACCGTGATCCCAGAGATCCTGCTGGCTAGGATTTCTCCCCCACAGGCAGAAAAATAAGCTGTTCAGAACGCCGCTCTGCAGTGCACACCACGCAAGTGTGGGTGGATTCGTGCCTTACTTCCTTAACCTCCATGTAAGTGGATAATGCACCTGTATCTCATTAAAATGCTTACAGTTCTAACCTAGAGGTCTCTGTGTTTCTCTTCTCATTACATGAACACTGTCTAGGAGTAAGGACTGCTACCAGCGGAGAAGAGGAAGGACCCATGACATCACAGCACCAACCACATGGCTAGAGGATTTAAAGTGATATTAAGGGTTCAGTTTAGTTTTTTTAGTAACAAACCTGTCATATTTAGCTGCTCGGTAGCTCAATGGTTTGGCATAGAGCAGCCCGATCCTCCTCCTCCCTCCTGCTTGCTATGGGGGCACCGTGTGTCCATTCACACACAGAGTGTGGCTCGGCCTCGGATTCCTACCCTTGCTCCTTACTGGTCAGATCCTAGTGCCCTTTTCTGTTGCTTTGGTCAGCTTATTCTTAGCCCTTGTACACACGGTTGGACATTCCGACGGAAAACGTCCGATCGGACCGTGCTGTCGGGTAATCCGACCGTGTGTGGGCTTCATCGGACTTTTTCCGTCGGAATGTCCGACCAACAAAGTTTGAGAGCTGGATATAAAAATTTTCCGACAATATGATCCGATCGTTTGTAGAGAATTCCGATCGGACAAAGTGCCACGCATGCTCAGATCACATTCCTAGACCAAAGCTATTGGCTACTAGCCTGAAGGTAGTCCCGTCATAACTAAATTACGTCAACCTCACGTTACGAACGATCGGATTTTCCGACAACTTTGTCTGACCATGTGTATGCAACACCAGTTTCAGACAAAATCTGTCGGACAAAATCCGACAGATTTTGTTGTCGGAATGTCCGACTGTGTGTACAAGGGCTTACAGGATTCAGTGGGATTCTTTGTGCCCAACCTGGGGCACTTTGGCACTTGTTTTGAGGTACTCAGAGCCCTTGTAGCTAGTAGTATGCATTTTTCTTACCTAATTGCTTAGGTAAGAAAAACACACACTACAGCTTTTGACTGGCTTCCAGTAGTTAAATAGTGTTTTTTTGTTTTTTTACCCTATTGTACTTTTTTCTGTGTTGTCCATCCCTTTTCTCTTTTTATGTTTTTTTTTCCTCTGATCATTTGACATATAGATCTTTCAATGAGGTATAGAAAGCACAAAGGTGTAAGCATGGATTTGTAAAATAGTAATGACCGCTATCAGTCTCTGACCTTTTCCTGCTGCACATTTACAGTCTTTGACTATCTTCTGTAAGTTTTCTGTAATATCACATTTGCTAAGTATTATATGCAGTCCTTTGGCAATGTTAAGGGCCACATTTGAGACCCCACTTATAAAAGTTGATCAACATTGCTTTTGAAAATGGTGCTAGATGATGAAGTGCTGCTTTCTACTGTATTACCAAAGTAAAGTTAAGGATTAAAGTAGTTCTAAAGGCCAAAGTTTTTATTTTATTTGAATGCATTCAATGCACTCAAATAAAAAACCTGTATGCAGCAGCCCCCCTTAGCCCCCCCTAATGTTTACCTGAGCCCCATTCTGATCCAATGATGTTGCACGATAGCCTCAGCTGTCTGGGACTCTCCCTCCTCATTTACTAAGACAGCAGCAGGCGTCATTGGCTGCTGCTGCTGTCAACCAAAGTCAGTGAGCCAATAAGGAGTGAGAGGGGGTGAATGTACACACAGAGCAGCAGCTCAGCTTGGGTGCCCCCATAGCAAGCTGCTTGTTGTGGGGGCACTCGGGAGGAGGGAGGGTCCAGGAACGCCAGCAAGGGACCAGAGAAAAGGAGGTTTTGGGCTGCTCTGTGCAAAAACACTGCACAGAGCAGATAAGTATAACATGTTTGTTAGTTTTAACCGCTTCCCGATCGCCTCACGCCGATATACGTCGGGAAAGAAGGGCCCATACAGGCAGAATCACGTACCTGTACGTTGCCTTTTAAGAGGTGGCGGGGGAGCATGCACGCCTGCGGGTAGCTCCGTGATTTGGTTCGTGGGTCACGTGGACTCGATCGCCGCAGGGATACCCACGATCGCCTCATGGAGAGGAAGAACGGGGAGATGCTAAAGTAAACAAGCATCTCCCTGTTCTACCTAGCAACAGTGACACTGATCTCTGCTTCCTGTGATTGGAACAGAGATCAGTGATGTCAGAGATCAGTGATCACAGCCACGTCCCGCACAGTTAGCAACACACCCCTAGGACACACTTAACCCCTACACTGCCACCTAGTGGTTAACCCCTTCACTGCCAGTGTCATTTACACAGGAATCAGTGCATTTGTATAGCACTGATTGCTGTATAAATGACAATGGTCCCAAAAATGTGTCAAAAATGTTCGATGTGTCCACCATAATGTGGCAGTCATGATAAAAAACGCTGATCGCCACCATTTAAATATATATATATATATATATATATATATATATATATATATATTAATAAAAATGGCATAAAACTATCCCCTATTTTGCAAACACTATAACTTTTGAGCAAACCAATCAATAATCGCTTATTGCGATTTTTTTTACTAAAAATATGTTGAAGAATACGTATCTGCCTAAACTGAGGAAAAAAATCGTTTATATATATATATATATATATATATATATATATATATATATACCACAAATAGAAAGCTCTATTTGTGGGAAAAAAAGGAAGTCAATTTTGTTTGGGAGCCATGTCGTACGACAGCACAATTGTCAGTTAAGGCGATGCAGTGCAAATCTCAAAAAGTGCTCTGGTCAGGAAGGGGGTAAATTCTTCCGGGGCTGAAGTGGTTAAACAAAAAAAAAACAAGACTTTAATATCGCTTTAACCACTTCCCGACCAGTTATACTGCAGCAGGTTGGCTCCCCTGGGTAAACCGTTGTAGCTATACTTTGGCACCCTTTCAGATCACTAGGGGGTGCATGCGCACCCACAGCGCACTGCTGGAGCGGATGCGAGTGCCTGGTGGTCACAATGACCGCTGGGCACCAGTGATGACCGATGGGCACCTGTGATCGCTCCACACACAGACAGAACAAAGATCTGTCAATGTAAACAGACAGCTCTCCATGCTGTCAGGAGAGAGGAGACTGCTCTGTTGTTCATACTAAGTATAAACAATGATCGATCTCCTCACCCAGGCAGTCCCATCCCCCCACAGTTAGAATCACTCCCTAGGACACACAGTTAACCCCTTGATCGCCCCCCTACTGTTAGCCCCTTCCCTGTCAGTGTCATTTACACATATTCAGTGCATTTTTATAGCACTGATCGGTGTATAAATGTCAATGGTCCCAAAAAAGTGTCAAAAGTGTCCGATTTGTCCCCCACAGTGTCACAATCCTGATTAAAATCGCAGATCACCACCATTATGGGCAAAAAATGCCATAAATATAGCCCCTATTTTGTAGACGCTATAACTTTTGCACAAACCAATCAATATACCCTTATTGCGATTTTTTTTTTTTTTTTTACCAAAAATATGTAGAAATATACATATTGACCTAAACTGAGGAAGAAATGTGTTCTTTAAAAAAAATTAGGGGGATATTTATTATAGCAAAAATCAAAAAATATTTTTTTTTTTTAAATTGTCGCTTTTTTTTGTTTATAGCCCAAAAAATAAAAATCGAATAGGTGATCAAATACCACCAAAAGAAAGCTCTATTTGTGGGGAAAAAAGGATATCAATTTTGTTTTTGTACAAAGTCACACACCCACGCAATTGTCAGTTAAAATGGTTTTTATTTTTTGTGCTGTAAACAAAAAAAGAGCAACAATTTTGAAAAAAAGCTGTATTTTTTTATTTTTTGCTATAATAAATATCCCCCAAAAATATATAAAAAAAATATTATTTTCCTAAGTTTAGGCTGATATGTATTCTTCTACATATTTTTAATAAAAAAAAAAAGCGTATATTGATTGATGTGCGCAAAATTTATAGCATCTACAAAATACTGAATAGTTTTATGGCATTTTTATTTTAATTTTTTTTATTAGTAATGGCGGCGATCTGCAATTTTTATCGGGACTGTGACATTATGGTGGACACATCGGTCATTTTTGACACATTTTTGGGACCATGATGTGATTTATACAGCAATCAGTGCTATACAAATGCATTGATTCCTGTGTAAATGACACTGGCAGTGAAGGGGTTAAGTGTGTCCTAGGGAGTGATTCTAACTGTGAGAGGGAGTGGCTTGAACACACAGGACACTGCTTTCGATCACAGAGGGACCCCAGAAGAGGTAAATCGGGGCTACTCTGTGCAAAACGAACTGCACAGTGAAGGTAAGTATGACATGTTTGTTATTTATTTTTATTTTTTTTAAAACAAGGGTTTTCAACCCCTTTAAGTCTATTTAGTGGAGATCATCTCCCTGGTGCATTTAACATAAAATGGCAATCAGGCTCAATTTTGCATAGAAACCAATCATCTCCTAACCTCAGTTTGGTCAATTAGGCTTTGGCAATAAAACCTGCACCCTGATTGGCTTCTATGTAGAAGTGAGCCTGACTTTGCACTCTCCAAATTTAGTAAATAAACCATAATGTGTCATTATTTGCATTTTGTTTATTGTATGAGATGTAGTCAACTGAACAAAGAGGAAGATTAATAGTTTTTTTTTGTTTTTACAATATATATATATATATATATATATATATATATATATATATATATATATATATATATATATATATATATATACAAGCCATATTTTTTTTCATCTTTAAACAGCTAAAGGTGTGTTTGTTTTCCTTCACTATAGGTCTTGTAATGTGTTGAATAGGGATAATTAGTGTGTACCAGTTCCTATTGAAATTTCCCTCTCCAGCTGTAGAAGTTCTCAGGAAAGTTTGGCCCACATATCTGTTTTAAGCTCTATACAATGTTTGTAGAGTATAGTAATAGATTTATTCAAGAAGTACAACAGAAGCCACCATAGGTGTGCTGTAGAGTGATCACTTGAACGTTCACGGAAGGATAATGATGAAGTGGTAAATTATTTTAGAAATTCTATAAATGTCTACTTTTCCTGCTGTTCTGTGTAATATAATAAAATAGTTATTTTTTTATGAGAAAACATATATATATATATATATATATATATATATATATACATATATTCACCTAAAAAGGCTGCTTTTGCTTCTGTTTTTTTTTTAAATTTTCACAAATGGATGTACATTATAGCCTTGTTTCCTAACCATAAATTATTTTGCCTAGATACATCACATTAATAGGAGAGAGCTTACCATCTATCTAAAGCTGAATTCCAGGAATTCCAGGAATTCATCCAGTTTTTAAACAATGCTGGCATACCATGCTCATGCCACCTCCTGGCCTTATCTCTATTATTTACATCTAAAAGGATTTTGACACTACCAGAAGAGACATTCGGAGCTCTCAGAGAAGAGAAGCACACACATCAGCTCTGCCCGACTCTTCCCTCTGCTGCACATTCACAGAAGCCCTTGCATTTTGTGAATAAGTCCACATAATACAAAGGCTTCTGTGATTGGGCAGCAGGAGGGAGAAAGGGGCAAAGCAGATGTATCAACTCTGCTGCTGAAGGAGCTGTCCAGCATCGAAGCTCCCAGAATTATAGCAATACTTGCCTCCTGGGAGCTCCATAAACCAATGTAAATAATAGAGATAAGTCCAGAAGATGGCATGAACCTTGTTGGACTTTAGTCATAGTATGCCTGCAGATTTAACAAGCTAGCTAAATTGCTGGGGTTCAGCGTTAAAGCACAATTCCATCCAACAAGTATCCAGGAAGCTGCTAATGCTTTCCAGTTAAAGCAGTTGTAAAGCTTAATTTTTTTCCTAGAATACATTTTTTTTATAACTTACCTGTTCTGTTCAATGGTTTTGCATACAGTATTCCCAAACTTCCACTTCAGGGGTCCCCTGACAGTGCTGTCCACTTCTCCTCTTTTCCAAGTGTCCCCATAGTAAGCTGTTTAATATGAAGGTACTCATGTGGAAGCACTCCCGAGCCAGGCTGTGTGTATCTATAGACACACGCAGTGCTGCTCAGCCTCACCCCCAAGCCCCCCCCCCCCACACCCCGCAACCTCCTCACAGAATTTGATTGACAGCAGTAGCAGACAATGGTTCCTGCTGTATAGCAATGAGGGGAGAAGAGCTGCTGCAGACAGGACAGTGCTGGATTGAGAGAAGACTCAGGTAAGTGTTTAAGAGAGGGCCTGGGGGATCTGCTATTAAAAGGTTTTTTTTTACCTTAATGCAGAGAATGCATTAAGGTAAAAAAAAAGTTTACTTTAGAAACACTTTAAAATAGCAAATTGTTAATGTGAAAGTAAATTTAATGTTTTCTAATTTGAGTTCTTAATTATGGCAGCCTCTAAAAGTACAGTTGTCCCTTAAATCAGAACGTCTCCCTTAAAGGGAAGTTTTGCTGATCCTTCTCCCCCTGCTTCCACTTTTGGAACTTTTTTGGGGGGGACTTTTTCAAAAATGACTTAAGATCCTCTTTAAGGCTAGATTTATGGGTTAGAATCCAGCTAAGGGTTATACTTAGGGATTGGGCAAAAGGTTTAGGGGTTAGATTGGGGTTAAGACATATTTCATAGCTCTGAATTTTATTATGGTGTGTTAAAAAAATCCTGCCTGCTGCAATATTGGTGCAGTTTCCAGCAACTACAATTGCCATAGGAATGAATGGTACCCTATGTAAAGGGCATGTAAAACACATCATAACCATATCAAAGACACAATGCAACAAAAGAAAAGACAGAGGAATAAATAACTCCTAGCAGTTGAGGTTTAGGGGTAATGCAGGGTATACACATTCTTTTTTTTTTTTTTCGTTCAACCAGAAGGTTGAATGAAAAAAACAAACGGACAGATCTCCTGATCAACACAAAAGATTTTGATGCAGGGATTTCTCCCACTAAGGTATTGTATTCTGTCAGCAGGGACCCCCCTATCAGAATGATCAGTGCTGCAGCCATTGGCTGAAAGTGCTGATCAAATGCTGGTCTTCCAACACAATTGTTCAATAGAACCTGGTCATTAGACTGGCTTCTAGTGGTGCAACATGTCCAGATTCATGTTGGACCAGCCAATTTTCAGTATGTGTGTACCCAGCTTCAGGTTCAAGGCATGGTTTAGTAGTATATGTGCCAGTAATAAACACATATGGTTATAAAAAATAACTATACTATTTTTTTGATGGAAAAAATTCCCTAATACACACTATTAGATTTTCTGCAGATTTACCAAAACCATATAATATGAGGTCAAACCTTAATGCCGCGTACACACAGTCAGACCTTCCAACGGGAAATGTTCGATATGAGCTTGTTGTCGGAAAGTCCGACCGTGTGTATGCTCCATTGAACATTTGCTGTTAGAATTTCTAGCCACAAATGTTTGAGAGCGGGTTCTCAAATTTTCCGACAACAAACTTGTTGTCGGAAAGTCCGATCATGTGTACACAAGTCCGTCGCATTAAAAGCTCACACATGCTCGGAATCAAGAAGAAGGAGCCACACTGGCTAATGAGCTTCCTTTTTCTCGGCTCGTCGTACATCTTGTACGTCACCGCGTTCTCACGTTCGGATTTTCCGACAACATTTGACTTACCGCGTGTATGCAAGACAAGTTTAAGCCAACATCCTTTGGAAAAAAAATCCACAGTTTTGTTTTCGGAATGTTCGATCATGTGTACGCGGCATAAGAGTTTCAATTTGTATGCAATCAGGCAGGCCCTTATACAACAGGGTTTTGGTAAATCTGAAGAAAAAATCTGCAGAAAATCTAATAGTGTGTATAGGGTCTTACTTACTTCTTCTGCTACATGTTAGTTTGGCATGGTAGCAGGCATGTGTTTATTTGCCTGTTGTTTATTTGCCTGTTCCTCTGTTGTTGACCAAGGCCATAGTAGGAAAAACAAGAAAATAAGGACCACAGAAAGATCTCCTCAGTGGTGCTCCAGAAAGTTCTGACGTTTTTGCAGTGGTGAAATGTGCCTGGCCCTTCCCACCTTCCACATATTCCTGCTGGCCAGTAGGGTAGCCTATGATAGGAATGTACAGGGGGCAGACAGAGTAATCACCCTAATTTGTTAACATTGAAAACTACATTTTCCATCCAATAATGAATTTTTCACAATTGAGAATTTTTTTTTACTGTATGTTTTTTAAAGGTATGTTCTTCAAAATCATATTGTTGCATTAAAAGCTAAAAGGGATCAGAAAATCTTTGTAAAAGTGTAGTAAAATTCTTATTACCCCATCATTCAGTACATTTTTCTATGTGGAAGTGAAAACATATGGAAATAATTCTATTTTCTGCTTCTCGTACAAGTTTTCATAATTTTAAAATTACATCATATGAAATATTATAAGAGGAATCAATATACAAATAAGTACTGTTAACTTTGCATAACCACAAATAGCCAACAATTGCAGTTATTCCTTATGGAAACGTGACACAACATTGGATTAACTAAACAACGATCTCTGGCATTAAATGTTAAACTAGTGGTTAGTCATTAGTGTGCCGTTAACTTAGTTAGAATCAGCTTTTCAGGGACATATTAAACTGTTTTGGGAAATGTGAATAAAAGGAGAATTGGCCAAGTAATATTAAATTGCATCTCCAAAGCGCTATGAAATATGTGTTAAAAGTAATAACATTTCCAGTTTTAGGAAAATCGTGATTAATGCTGGTGTATTAAGAAGCCAACTTGGAAGAAACTATAGATATAAAATCTTTCAGATTCCAATTTTGATTTGGCATCTAATAATCTCACAGAAAGTTTAAAGTATCCGAACTGTTCAAACAAGCCCTTGATTTGACTGCAAGTATGATGCTTCCTGGAGAAAGATCACCTAGATGGTGAATTCAGCAAGACCTTAGACTGACACGTAGATGCTTGAAAGGGCTTAATCTGTTAAATGCTGTGGAAGAGGTTGCTGAAATGCTGATAATTGCATACAAATTGTAACATACTTGTAGAAGTATGGAAAGCTGCTTGAAGGCCAAAAATATTTTAGTCTCTTGTATATTCGCATGGGTTTTATTACTTGGAATAGGAAACTTCTTGGTTCATGTACGGTAAATCCTTTCATTCTATAAGAGCTTGTATTGGAATAGAATATATGATGACATGTACCTTAGAGTCAGCTACTTAGTGTACACAAAGGAGTTTACTGATAGTAATAAAACACAAGAGTACAACTTTTTACAGAATACCATAATATATTTTGTTTTATTGTTGAATTTATCCCCCTATTAAACAACTAGGTTAAGACTCAAAGCCCAACCGAACATTGGAAGTGCAGTTAAACAAACAGTGTTTTAAAGTCTAATGCCGCGTACACACGATCGGAATTCTGGCCAGAAAAAGACAGATGAGAGCTTTTCATCGGAAAATGCGGCCGTGTGTATGCTCCATCGGAATTTAGCTGTCCAAATTTCCGGCAGCCAAAAATTGATAGCATGTTCTCAATTTTCCCAACGGAAAAACTTTCTATCGGAAATTCCGATCTTGTGTGTGCAATTCCGGCATGCCAAAAATCATGCATGCTCAGATTCAAGTACGAGATGGAAGCTATTGACTACTGGCTATTGAACTTCCTTTTTTTAGTCCCGTCGTACGTGTTGTACATCACCGCATTCTAATCGATTGGAATTTGGTGTGTAGGCAAGACAGCTTGAGTGGAATTCCGTTGGGAAAACCATCAGAGCTTTTCCCGACAAGAATTCCGATCGTGTGTACGCAGCATTACAGTTTGTTACATTTAAAAATCAGCCACTCAGCTAGATCCTGGTGGGGCAACCTGGGCAGAGGGGTGGAACCCGACAGTTGGAAAATACTAGTTGATATATATATACAGTAAATTGAAAGAAGTTAAAATATGTATTATATATACTGAAGGTCAGCATTTGAACCAAGTCTACATTAATGATATATGTTGTACACATTTTGTATTACTGTGAAAATTAATAAAAATTGTATAATAAACAAAAATCAACCACTGAAAATCTTTTGTCCTGCCTGCATGTTGCAGAGTGATCTAACAGTATAAGCAAATCAGCCTAATCATTAGACAGAAGGAACTGTAACCTGGAAGTAAATAAATGCAGAGTAGGTTTAACTATGAAAACGGGGTTTTAATAACAAAAAGTATACATACAGTACAGAGCAATGTTAAACAGATTATGAAGCTGGGCAAACAGGAGCTCCTCAAAGCAATGTTTATGAGTCTCAATCAGGGCACTAGGTGGCAGCACAGCACAGGTTCTATAAGGATCTATAGTAACAGAGACTAGAGGGGAATCACTACTGCGGTAAAGAATACAGTACGCAGATAGCTTCTTGCACTTATTCTCTTAGGCCGCGTACACACGCGGGGACTGTTCGCCCAACTTTGTCCGCTGAAGAGTGTTTCGGCAAACAGTCCGCTCGTGTGTGGGCTTTCAGCGGACAGTTTCAGCGAACAGTCCGCTGAACAAGGTTTTTCGGAAATTCCGAAAAACTGTCCGCTGAAACAAAGTTTCAGCGAACAGTCCCCTCGTGTGTAGGCTTGTTCGTCAAACTAAGTTCCGCGCATGCTCAGAAAGGATTTACACGCCGAAAGTTATAATGCAGTGTATAGGACGTCGTATTTTTCGTCCCGTCGTACGTGCCGTTCACGTCATCGCGCACGGTTTCAGCAAACTGTTCGTCCGTCGTGTGTGGCCATGTCCGTCCATGCTAATTTTGAGCGGACTGTTTGCTGAAACTGTTTGACGGACAAAGTTGGGCGAACAGTCCCCGCGTGTGTACGCGGCCTTAGACAACATCCCACACAGCTAAGTCCAAGCTAGGTTTGGTAGCACAAGTAAACAACTGGAGGGATCTCAGGACTGGTAACACAGCTGAGCGGCTGGAGGAGTCTCAGGACTGGTAGACACAGAGCCAATCCACTTGACTCTCATAGAATTTGGAGCTACTGTATGCTGTCTGCAGCTTGCCCACCTGCCAGGAATAAAGCCTTGTACACACGATCAGATTTTCAGACGGGAATTGTGTGATGACAGGCTGTTGGCGAAAAATCTGACCGTTTGTACACTCTATCAGACAATTGTTGGCCAAGGAAAAAATTTCCGTTTGCAAATGTTGGATGGCAGGTTAATACATTTTCCGAGAACAACGGTCTGTTGTTGGATTTTCCGAGCGTGTGTACACAAGTCCGTCGGACAAAAGTGAGGCAAGCAGTCGGTCTTGTAAACTGCCATTCGTAATGGAGAATTAACATTCGTGACGTGGCAAATTATGAAATCTCGAAATGCAGCACACAATTCTCTTCTTCTTTAATGCGATAATAATGAAGCTGATTTGCTGGTGATACTGATGGAGTTATGTCTTTTTTTTTCTAGTGATATCAAGAATAATATTATGTTTGTTTTTGGTTTGTTTTTTGGTGCAAGTTACCACAATACAATTATCCCATATGAACAATTAGGAAAAGAAAAGAAAAGTGGGACTTTAAATGAAGCATGTCATTGGAAAATTGAATGTGAATGAATAAGATTGATATTGTATTTAATTTAATGTTATTGACCCCAAGGGGTAGTTCACGATTGTTAAGCATAAACTAATAGAGTCATAAAATGAATTGGAGTACAGATATAGTCAAAAAGATTAATATATTTGTAATGATAATCAAGGAATCTTTAGTGCAAACAAATCAATGGACATACATTAATGCAGTTCATAACAGAAATACATAAATTCAAATTACCAATCAAAATTACATAAATCACACGATGTAGATACAGACTCGAAAAAACATTGGTTAAATTCATGATTATAAAAATAGGCTTAAAACGGCACCCCTAGTTTGAAAGCCGACGCGTTTCTTGGTTTCTTGCCAGTTATCAGGGGTAAGATGCACATAGTTACTGAAAAAGCAATAGGATAGGGTAAATATTAATATATGTGAAATCTTGGTTAAATATAGAGAAGATAGCAGAATAATCCACTTGTTAGAAAAATTACTTACAAATTAGCCCATAAAATGGGTGAAACGTCCAGCAATGGGATTGGTTGTGGTCTGGAATGAAACTGTCTCACCTAGGGTAGAGGCAGGGTACCGACCACCCCCCCAGAAAAATCTCAGAGAGAGGGCCAGGGGAAACATGTGCATATAGTGCCCAAATCTGTGAAAAAGCTGAAAAAAGAATTGAATAAGTAAAAATGTGAAAAAATGGTGAATGTCATGATGATATTGAATGCATGGAACTGACTGCTAAAAAATATATATGTGTGTGTATATTCAACACATGGGATTTTAAATGTGTAGAAATGAAATGTTTGGGGAATGTGTGTATGTGTTTGTTATGTTCAAAGATAATCTAAACTCCATTAGGGAGTGCAAAGGTATGTGAGGAGTGCGCTGAAACATTAATTAAGTGTGTGTGTATGGAATGTGTGTGGAGATGTGAATAAGTCTGCCATTACCCATGTGTTGATGAATGCTGCCCAAGGCAGTCCTTTCCTGGTGGAACGCAGTGGAGGAGTGAACTGTGAATCAGTCCCAGCTGAAGTACCCCCAGTCCTGGGTTGGTCCCTGCCAGCATCATGCTAGGACATCTGAGCAGCATGGAGGAGGTGAGGGAACACTTCACCTGAGGATGATATAATACCTCTGTGGGTGCCCGCCCATCTCGGCTGCAGCGTCTTGGTGGAACATGCACATGCTGCCGTCGCTGCGCTCTCAATCCCACTGCACGCTGTGGGAGCGTGCTTGCAGGTCGGGCGGACTTGATGTCTGCCAACGACCCACGATCACTGTGTACAGAGGCAGAACAGGGATCTGTCAGTGTAAACAAGCGGATACCCATTCTGACAAGGAACATGCCAGAGATCTTATGTTCCCAGTAATCGGAAAAAGTGATCTGTCATGTTCCAGTGAGCCCATCCCCTTACAGTTAGAACACATGTAACCTTAGTGTTATTTTTATATCACTGATCAATGTAATAATGACACTGGACCCCAAAAAGTGTCATTTGGGGTCAGATTTGTCTGCTGCAATGTTGCAGCCCCACTGAAAATTGCAGCTCACCACCATTACTAGTAAAAACAATAAAAAAATAAAAAGTCCCTAAATCTATCCCATACTTTGTAGACGCGATACGCCTACTGCAATTTCTTTTACCAAAAAATATGTAGAAGATTATATATCGGCTTAAACTGATGAATAAATGTGTTTTTTTTTGGGGGGGGGGGAGGGTTTTGGATATGTATTATAGCAAAAAGTAAAGAATTTTTTTTTTTTCAAAATTGTGACTCTTTTTTTGTTTATAGCACAACAAATTAAAACCACAGAGGCGATCAAATACCATCAAAAGAAAGCTCTATTTGTGGGGAAAAAAGGACGTCAATTTTGTTTGGGTACAACATCTTATACTTGTGCCTCGGTGTTTAGAAGTTCTGTTTCATTTTTCCATTTTTGAAAACTGCCTTCGTGAATATATGTAAATATACTGGGATTTAGTAAAGGAATAAAGGCTGTTCACTTAACAAATCGAATGATGATAAATAGGGTAAGCTACTGTTCAATCTGAATACGCAATCACGTGTGAGGGACATTACAAGAACAATTTATTTTATATCATTGGTTCAATAAAGAGAAAACAGCCTTATCTAAATTACTCATTTCAGTGAGCATTCACATTGCTAAGTGAGAAGTCTCTATATCTTTATTTAAAGTGTTACTAAACCCACAACAGTAAAATCAGTCTGTATATGCAGTAAAGCATGCTTGTTATACTCAATGTGAGACCTAATCCTCCGACCTGTATAAAAAGGCTGTTTGATCCTGTCTTCTCTGATCCTTCCATTCTTCCACAGTGCCCAATCCATCTCCCGATAGAACAGAGCCTTAGGGGCATTTTGCACATGCTCAGTTTGGTGTGTATTGCTAGAAAGATTTTTTTTTTCTTGGGAGGGTGCATATGATCAGCACAGGGCCAATCAGCACTGTCCAGACAGAGGGTCAGGGGTCCTGCAGCCTCATAGGACAGTCAGAGTAGAATGAAAACTCCGCCTACAAGCTTTAAGCAGATGCTGATAGAAGTCATAAAACTGCTAGATACTGCTGATAGGAAAAGGTATTTAGCAGTTTATAGTTACTAAAATAATAGTATTTCCATGTTCTGTGTATTGTGGGAGACCAGATATAGTAAATGCAGGGTCCTGGGTTTAGTAACATTTTCATCACCCCCAATGGATGCCAAGGGACAGTCCCCTGCCAGAGCATGGGAGAGCACTGTCTGTCACGGAGCAGAGGATCAGATAAGAAAGAGGGTTGACTGTCCTCCTAGACCAAATGAGCTGTTTACCCTTACAGTTGGGCACCCGCTGCAAGGCAGAATATTTCATTTTACTGGGGATGGGCTTTAAGCGCTTTCAGCCATCTTGATTGGCTGGCCTGAGATCACATAACTCTTATACATGTGCGTGGGAGTTAAGTCATCCTGGAATCCAAGGCAAGCTGGGTTTTAACATTGAGCAGTACACGCACAATCCTAATAAAACTGCAACCAGGTAGGGTAGACACATTTATGGCAGAAGGACATACGGAGTCTCTTCTTTAATAAAAGCCTACCAACATTTTTATGGCACTCAAAGTGATTGTAGATGCATGTAGATGTGATTGTTACATTAATCAGTTCCCGACCGGCGCACGAAGATATACGTCGGCAGAATGGCACGGGCAGGCATATTGGCATACAGGTACGTCCATTTCTATATGCCGCCCTGCCATCGAGTGTGCGCCGGTCGGGACCCCTGTGAGTCCAGTCGCGGGTCCCGCAGACTCGATCACCGTGGGGATACCCGCCATCGTCTCACGGGGAGGCTGAACAGGGAGAAATGCCGTTATAAACAGCATCTCCCCGTTCTGCCTAGCAACAAGTGACCTCTGCTCCATGTGATTGGAGCAGAGATCAGTGTTCACTAACACAAAGCCCAGCCCCCCACAGTTAGTAACACACCCCTAGAAACACTTAACCCCTTCACTGCCAGTGTCATTTACACAGGAATCAGTGCATTTGTATAGCACTGATTGCTGTATAAATGACAATGGTCCCAAAAATGTGTCAAAAATGTCCGATGTGTCCGCCATAATGTCGCAGTCACAATAAAAATCGCTGATCGCCGCCATTACTAGTAAAAATAAAATTATTAATAAAAATGGCATAAAACTATCCCCTGTTTTGTAAACGCTATAACTTTTGCGCAAACCAATCAAAAATCGCTTATTGCGATTTTTTTTTTTTTTACCAAAAATATGTAGAATACGTATCGGCCTAAACTGAGGGAAAAAACTGTTTTTGTATATCTTTTTGGGGGATATTTATTATAACAAAAAGTAAAAAATAATGTGTTTTTTTCAAAATTGTTGAATTTTTTTGTTTATAGCGCAAAAAATAAAAACCGCAGGGGTGATAAAATACCACCAAAAGAAAGCTCTATTTGTGGGAGAAAAAAAAGGATGTAATTTTTTTGGGGAGCCATGTCGCACGACCGCGCAATTGTCAATTAAAGCGAAACAGTGCTGAATCGCAAAAAGTGGTCTGGTCTTAAGCCAGCAAAATGGTCCAGTCTGAAAGTGGTTAAAGGGGTTGTAAAGGAATTTTTTTTTTTAAATAACAAAAATGTTATACTTACCTCAGCTCGTTTTGCACAGAGTGGCCCCGAACCTGGTCTTCTGGGGTCCCTCGGTGGCTGTCTCGGCTCCCTCCCGCAAGGACTCCACAACTTCACGCGAGCTCCCTCGCATTATGTGGAGTGCTTGCGGGCGTGCTCCCTTGATACAGCCTGCGGCTATAGCCGCTCGCTGTATCACTCGGCCCCACCCCCGGCGCATGGCGTCATTGGATGTGATTGACAGCAGCGTGAGCCAATGGCTGCGCTGCTTTCAATTCATCCACTGTAACAAATCAGTGGCCAGGCTGATGGGTGAAGAGGATGTCGGGGATGAGCGCGGGACTTTCGAGGGGTCAGGTAAGTATAACGGGGGGGGGGGGGCTGGGGGGCCGGCATTGTCAGATGTTTTTTCACCTTAATGCATAGAATGCATTAAGGTGAAAAAACTTTTACCTTTACAACCCCTTTAACAAACAGGTTTATACCTCCTTGCTCTGTGCAATTCCATTCTTAAACCTTCTTTTCTCAGGTCCCCCACTGGTGCCTCTAGCTCCTTCTCTCTGGTGAGTGCCCCATAAGAAACTGCTTTCTATGGGGGCACTCATCTGGTTTGCTCCTAGGCCCCATCACCTGCATCTATAGACACAGACAGCTTGGCCCCACCCCGTTTCCTCATCACTGGTTTTGATTGACAGTAGCAGGAGCCAATGGCCGCTTCCCCAGAAAAGCCTGTGAGAACAGGAAGTGAGGGGAGAGAAGAGTTGCAAACAGGCACAGCGCTGGAGCGAATGATGGGTAAGGATAAGGGGGTTCAGAGGACATACTAATACCTAAACATTTTTTTACCTTTAAGTAAAAAATGTCTAAGCTTTATAACCACTTTTGGTTTCCTTTGACTTGATAAGGATACAACTAATTGTCATCTGCCTAGGATGGCATTACAGCGGGGGCTGGTGACAGCTGAAGTTGTTCACAATAAGGTGTTGGATATAGAGGTGAAAAGCAGAGACATATTCCATATTCCATACAGTATAATAAAAATCCATCAAATCTTTCTCCACCTAATCTGCTCCCAGCATGCTTATTTCTTTTGACTGCTAGCTTGGTTTAACAAGAGTGGCACTTACAAGAGACTGTCAATCCAGAATGAGCTGCACTTACCAGAGGCTGTTTATCCAAAGTGAGCAATACTTCCAAGAGACTGTCATGTTCGAGAGACATGCACTTGCAAATTAGACTTTCAAACCAAAATGAGCTATACCCGCAAGGAATTGTCATATGTTAGAGACAGGCACTTACATTAGAGTGCTAGAGACTGTTGTCACCTTTCTCCTTCTTGACATGCAATTATATTTTTCTCTACCCGCTCTGCCCACATACAGCTATAGTTAAAGTGGATTTAAACACAAGAACAAAAATAATATATATTTCAGATCCTTAGTCTTTAGCTGTAGTGGCTGCATTAGCTTTTTTTCAGACTAGGTGCAGGCAGGGCTGCTGTTAAAGATCAAGAGGTCCCATACATCCTACTTGACAGGGACCCCCTCGTCTGGAAGTGACTGAGAACATAGATTTATCAGTCCCTTTCTCTGTAGCCTCAGCTGCCCAGATGAATGAATAGGAAGCGCGCTAAGGCTGTTTACTATGCTTCAGTGATGAATGGAAAAGGGAGTGATTGTTACCAATCACTCACTGTGCTCATGTAGAAAAGGATGGAACCTGTAAATTACATATTTACTGTGCCCTTCCCCTGCTCTCCATCCTGAAACATCCCTGTGAGCCCACAGCAGCTGCATGTGAGAGAGGACAGGAGGGAAGACAGCAGTGCAGTGGAGGAAAGAGGCAGACAGGGGGGGCTCAGACAGCAGATGAAACTAGAAGTGTTCCCCTTGCAGTTCACCTGGAGTGAGAAAGAGGAGGAGAAACTGGCAACACTGCAGGGGGAGGCGGAAGAGGACCGATGTCTGCAATAAGACATTACAGCTGGCCCTCCTGCTCAGCAGGTGCCCGGGCCCCGCTTTTGAACTGATGGGGTCCAGGCCCAGCACAAGAGGGCTGGCTGTACTGTTTTATCAGTGACCCTGAGTGCAGGTAACCAAGCTGGAAAAATGTAAAATTTAAAAATAGATTATTTCAAGTTCAGCTTTAAAGGAAAACTATAGTCTAAGCATGTACTTTCATGTTATAAAGTCAGCATTGTAATAGCAATACAAACAATAGCTATTATTGACAATACCATAGGAAAGCTTACTTGACAAATCTCCTTTCATGTTGTGAGTGCTGCCTGTTAGCTGGCCATCTCTTTCTATACCTTCTATACCTTTCTGAATTCCCTGCATGCTGGGCAGCTTCTCTTCTGCCGTTTACTTTCAATTTCTAAGGACTACATATCCCATGGTACCTTGCTGCCTGCAAGCAGTGATTCCTCTATTGACTTTGCCTCCTGAAACTCCTCCTCTGTAGTTCAGAAGGCAGGCTCTGTGAAATGTGTGACACAGAAGTGCCTACTCACAGGGCATAAAGAATATCTCATCTTAAACAAAGTAGTGCAGTGCTGATAAAACACCCTATTCGTTATACATAAAGTCTCTCAATGCAAAAAGTTAATGGAGGGTCTCTGATAGTAGTGATCAACAATACTTCATTCCTCTCAATGGGTGAAAATGCATATAGATATCCTTGAAAAATCACAGAAGAAAGGTGCTCCCACTACCAGACAGCCAAACCGCTCACCTTATAATATTGACCTCTGACTGAAGAGATAGGTCAAATAGAGCATTCACCACTGCCAGTGGTCATACACGAAAATTCAAGTGGATCAGATGTATATGACTCAGCTCCTTGGATATCGTAACGTTGTCATCAATAATAGCTCAAATTCCCCAAATGAACATCATAGAATAAAAGAATATATATATAGTGCAGACCATATAGATAAAAAAAGAATTTATTGCTAAATAGACAGTTACTTACATTCAGAGCAATACACCTAGTGCTGCATTATGAGCATGGATAAAAAATGTTCAACAAACAATGCCGTAAGGTGGCTGCAGTGACATTCCAGGGTCCTCCCGCACGCGTATCGTCCTAAACATGACTTCATCAGTGGATCCGGACCCTGGAATGTCACTACAGCCACCTTACGGCATTGTTTGTTGAACATTTTGTATCCATGCTCATAATCCAGCACTAGGTGTATATGTGGATTTCCTCAATTTTCTTTTTATATCACGGTTGAACATCTTATGTCATTGTATGTGAGGTCTTGATGACTACAGGTGGCGATGTGGAGGTCATACAAGTTCCCCTACAGATGACACATTTATTTACACAGCTGTTATGACACTTTTCACAAAAAGGGTCCATATGTTCCAGTAATGCCGCATACACACGATCGGACTTTCCGGCAGACTTGGTCCGGCAGACAGAAATCCATCGGACAATTCGCTCATGTGTGGGCTCCAGTGGACTTTTTTTTCCAAAAAGTCAGACGGACCTAGAAATAAAACATGTTTCAAATCAAGTCCGACAGACTAAAAATCGGGAAAACCATTCGTCAGTGTGCTAGTCTGATGGACCAAATACGAGGCAAGGGCAGCTATTGCCTACTGGCTATTGAACTTCCTTGTTTAGTCCCATTTACGTCATCATGGGCTCAGCCCTTCCTTCTCTGAGCTGGTTGCTCAGCTGTCAGCTAATTGCCAGCTCCTATCTCTCCACAGTGACTCACCTGTTGATGATCCTGCTCGTCAGTCCTGCCTACTTAAGCCGTCCAGCCCAGATGATCTCTGCCTTCACCTTGGTCAACATCACAGAGATGTGTTCCTGTTAAAGACTTGCTTGGCTGACATTCCTTCTGGTTCCAGATCCTCATGCTGTTTCCTGGCTTCCTGGACTTTCTGGCTTAAAGCGGAGGTCCACCCTAAAGTGGACCTTCCGCTCATCGGAACCCTCCCCCCCTCCGGTGCCACAATCGGCACCTTTCAGTGGGGAGGGGGGTGCAGTTACCTGGATAATCCAGGTAACTGCACCCACTTCCGGGACAGCTCTCTGCGGAAAGGGGCGTAACTTACGCCCCTTTCCGCAAGTGCCCGCCCCTTCCCGCAAGTGCCCCACTGCCTGCTGGGAAACACACAGCTCCCAGAGGCAGCGGGGAGCGTCCTTATTGCGCAGCACAATTCGTGCATGCGCAGTAGGGAACCGGGAAATGAAGCCGAAAGGCTCCATTTCCTGATTCCCATACCCAAGATGGCGGCGGCAGGACCCGACAAACGACCTAGCGATCGGCTTCGGGTGCCGACATCGCGGGCGCGCTGGACAGGTAAGTGTCACTATTTTAAAAGTCAGCAGCTGCAGTATTTGTAGCTGCTGGCTTTTAAAAAAAAAAAAAAACGCGGAGTCCCGGTGGACTCCCGCTTTAACTGACTATCCGTTCCCGGTTACCGAACTTTGGCTATGTTTTGACTACGTTTGTTCTATTTACTTTTATTATTAAACAAGTGTGATTTAACTGTACTTCTGTTTCGGTCTAATTCATGGTTTCTGACACTTACCAGTTTTGGCTGTGGTAATATAGAACTTGAATGCAAGGAAATGGCCAATCGTAGAGAAGAAAGTGGGCTCAGCCACTTCCTGGTCAGTTAGCAATAACATTCCTTTGGTCTGAGTCAATTAAGGTAAAATCATACTTGTGTCCTTATATGGCCCCTTAAGCAGGGCTTGGAATTCATTATTAGATATTTGTGAGACCACTAGACAACTTTAACTAAGGAAACATGTAATATGCAATTTCCCCATCAGGTGGTGCTACACTTTGGTGTTGAGAACCTCTGAATAGGATTTCCTCATCACATCAATCATTGATTTGGACCTATTTGGGACTATTTTTTTTTACCATATATTTATTAAGACATACTTATTTGGATTTTGGATTCTCGCTTGTAGTGTGGCAAAATATATTTAGATATTGCATAGAACCTTACTATTAATTACCTCCCAGAGGCTAGTGGTATGTTATAGTTCTATGGCCAATGCTATATGTTTTGAGGTTTTTGGCAATTCTGTGTCAAAGCATGTAAAAAAATACTGCTACTGATTTTGAAAAATACCAAAACCAACAAGGAAGAAGGATTTACATTCATACCATGTGGTTATCACTTTTGTAAATTAGCCAACAAGATATTTTAAAGTGGTTGTAACTCCTTACATATACCCAGTGAAGTGACTGGATTCAGGTGATACAGAGATGAAAAAATCCTCCTACATACAATGTAAGCAGCCATCTCTTCTCTAACTCCTTTCAAAGTGCAGAATTTGAAAAGCTTGTCTGAGCTGTCAGAAAAAAAGGGGGCAGAGAGCTGAAATTACACTCTGCAGAGCTCAGTGAGGAGGGCTCTGAGAGCTGATTGGAGGGAAGGAACAAAACCCTTTCAAACAGCACTCAGGAACAGAGCTGAGGCTTTCATTCAGCTGAAGTTCCCTCCCCTGTCACCTTTTTTCTCTTGGTGTCAGGAAAACTTGCCAGAAGTGACTCATGCTGATAGTAGAGGAACGAAGCAGCAGACAGAAATGACACTTAGTACTCTGGATTGAAACAAGTACACACTATAGAGGAATATGCTTTGTTCATATTTTTATGTCTGAGGTTTGCAACCGCTTTAATGCAAATTATAAATTACCACATGGTAAAACACATAACACCTGGTAAAGAGAATAAGTTTACAGAAGCATAAGCATGTCACAGTACAAGGTAAAAGAGAGATCAGTGAGCTGGAAAAAGTCTCACATTTGAACTTTAGTGTTTTATGTTCCCTGTTCCAGATCACAGGGAGTCTTATTGCATCCACATGTAGCCTGAACAGGGGGTACACACTGGGATTGTTCTGATTACTGGCTAATTTTACACTGCAGAAATTGATGAATGAAATGTGGTACATGTATGGCATGGCAATAACCCCTTGAACCCTTCTCTTGTCTTCCCGAGGCTCCTGTGTGATTACAGCTTTCTGTAAATTACTGCTAAGATCATTGAAGCAGCGGTGACTCTACACCTCTGCCATACACCCCTGCGATGTGTTGTATTAGCTGCACCTGCTGTCCCCCTATAGCAATGCCGATAATAATATACTTACAAATGGATACCAGGCACAGAATCTAATTGGCAGAAGATAACATAAAAATTAAATATGTATTTAAAACTGAATGCCAGACCCTTAATTTTGCACAGTTGCACAGGTTTCTCTCTTATATAATAACTTTTAAAAATAGAGAGGTTACTGTGCCCACAAAAGGCAACCAGTACTCAATCGGGTTAATTTACTAAAACCGGAGAGTGCAAAATCTGGTGCAGCTGTGCATGGTAGCCATCAGCTTCTAACTTCAGCTTGGTCAGTAAAGCCCCGTACACACGATCGGATTTTCTGCCAGGAATTGTGTGATGACAGAGTGTTGGCTGAAACTCCGTCCGTTTGTACGCTCCATCGGACAATTGTTGTCGGATTTTCCGCCAACAAATGTTGGATAGTAGGCTCATACAATTTACTGAGACAACGGTCTGTTGTCAGATTTTCAGATTGTGTGTACACAAGTCCGTCAGACAAAAGTCCAAAGTACAAACACTCATGCTTGGAAGCAAGGACGAGCAAGAAGTGGTTGGTCTTGTAAACTAGCATTCGTAGTGGAGAATTAACATTCGTGACGCGGCAAATTATTTTACTTCTTTAACAGGATAATAAGGAAGCTGCTTTGCTGGTGATACTGATGGAGTTCTGCCAAACGTATTTTAAAAGGCTTTTATTTTCTGGTGATATCAACAATAATATTATTATGCTTGTTATTTTATTTTTATTTTTTTATTTTGCCAGTTTTGAAAAAAATGCAATATTTTTTACTTTTTACTATAATAAATATCCCCAAAAAATATAAAAAAAAACATTTTTTTTATCTCCTCCGATTCCGCAACATGTCTGGTTGACAAACGCTCAGAAATGAAATGAAAAGCACAAAATGAAAAGCGCGAATCAACGCTCACCAAACTTCTACTAATGCCGCGTACACACGTAGTCAACTATCCGGCGGACTTAGTCTGACGGACTTCCCGCCGGACTGTCTGCCGGACTTTCCGAACTAGCTACTTGCCCACACACGGCACTTTTTTAGCGGACTAATACGGCCAGACTATCCGCCGTACTTTTGAAATGAACGGACTCGCCCACACAAGCGGAGGAAAGTCCGCTCATTTTGAGCTCGTCTCCAGGTAGCCGGGGCCAGCGAAGGAGGCGTCGCTGGCCCCGTCACCTGGTATGAACTTAAAGGGGAATCCCTACGCTGAAAAATCAGTGTGGGGGTCCCCCCCTGGGTCCACATCAGACCCTTGTCCGAGCACGCTACCCGGCCGGTCAGGAAAGGGGGTGGGGACGAGCGAGCGCCCCACCTCCTGAGCCGTGCCAGGCCACGTGCCCTCAACATGGGGGGTGCCTATTATGATGTCACAGTCCCAGCATCCTCTGGGACTGTGACATCATAATAGGCAGGGACATCATCCGGTGATGTCCCTATATAAGTCGCCGCGCGCCGTGTCCCCGTCATTGTGAGCAGAGACATCGATGAGGCAACATCTGAAGAGAAGAGAAGAACAGAAGACGGCGACAGCGGCGACAGAAGACCGGAAGAGCTAGAAGAAGGCGCGGTGGCCCGGCAAGAAGAACTGAAGAGGGGGACAAGACCCCCCAAGTCGGAAGAAGAGGGCGGCGGCGGCGAAGAAGAAAGCTGGGCTCCCCCGCTAGCAAAAGAGCTAGCAGAAGATATCGGAGGAGTCCGGCGGGAAGACCCCCAAAGACGGAAGACTCCCAGAGCTGTGCAATAAACTATTTTACCCCTTGTGTGTTGTGTTTTATTTTTACTTTTTTCCACAGGTGAATGGGTAGGGTTACATTGTACCCCATACTCATTCACATAGGGTGGGGGGCCGGTATCCGGGGGCCCCGTTATTAAAGGGGGCTCCCGGATTCTGATAAGCCCCCCGCCCGCAGACCCTGACAACCAACGGCCAGGGTTGTCGGGAAGAGGCCCTTGTCCTCATCAACATGGGGACAAGGTTCTTTGGGGTGGGGGGGCCGCGCGGCCCCACCTTTCCCAAGGCACGCCCCCATATTGAGGGCACGCGGTCTGGCACGGCTCAGGAGGGGGGGGCGCTCGCTCGTCCCCACCCCCTTTCCTGGCCGGCCGGGTAGCGTGCTCGGATAAGGGTCTAATGTGGACCTGGGGGGGACCCCCACGCCGATTTTTCGGCGAAGGGATTCCCCTTTAAGTCCATACCAGGTGACGGAGGTGTCGCTGGCCCCGGCTACCTGGAGACGCTCTCAAAATGAGCAGACTTTTCTCCGGGTGGGAAAAGTCCGTTCATTTCAAAAGTACGGCGGACTGGCACACACGGCCGGATTGTCCGCCGAAATGCGAGTCCGACTGAAAGATTGGAGTGCAAAACTACTTACTAAGTCCGCCGTACTTTTGGGTAGAAAAAGTCCGCCGGAGGCTACACACGGGGGGATTGTCTGGCGGACTTGAGTCTTTTCCACCGGATTGTTTGATCGTGTGTACGCGGCATTACATGAAATTAGTAGAAAGAGCCCAAAGAGTGACGTCCTGACAACTGAACTTCCTCTTTATTGGCTCGTAATTTCGTCTAGTACGTCACTACATTCGTGTTTGTTGGCAGACAATTGTGTACAAGTTCACGGCACATGCCCTTCAGACAAAAGTCTGATGCTTTGTCTGTGGAAAATCCGATCGATTGTACGTGGCTTAAGGTTTCGACAAAAAAATCTGGAAGCTAATTTGTTTTTATGCAGCGTTTATGCAGATTTTGCATTCTCCAGTCTTAGTAAACAGCCCTGATGAGAGAAATCACAAACAAAAAAATAGTAGAAGCAGTGGAAGCACTGCAGTGTGGTAAAAAATAGGGCACTAAAAAGTTATTATAACATAAACAAAAGCAGCGCCTCTACAATATATAAATCATAAAAGTCCCAATTTTTGTGACATGTGCAATGAAATTCCACCAATGCACTTTAATGACATATAGCAATACTGTTACAGTGAAGACCCGTTATAGCTCCCACACAGAGGTATATTGCACTCAATAAAAGTAAAATAAGGTTGTGTCAAGGCCTGTTCTGCGCTCCCTCTACTGACCGGCGCTGAATGGAGGAAGAGTGTCCACAAAGGCAACCAACTGACAAGCGGCTGTTCGGACATACATCAACAGATCTCAGCTCCAATATCCCTGCCTATCTTATCAATACAAAGCACCCCCGATACATCACATATTGTGAGGGGTAAAAGGAGCTTCTGATAATGCAGAAAATTTCAAAATTCATTAAGGTAAAATAACGAAAAGCTGGCTGATAACACTTACATATGAGCCACCACTCTCCACAAGAGACCAATCAGATGTCAGTGCACACACAAGCTCCAACCCCTCCACCCATATAGGAACATAAACTAAAGTGCAATATAAATATATAACTGTGATGTTTGTATATGAATAAAATAACAAACTATAATCTAATAATCATATACTCCACCTATAGTTGAAATCAATCTCAACCGCTACTGTATAGTGCATAAAAAAACAGTATTGTTGTTTATCCACGATATAGTGTGTGCAGAAGTCTAATATCACGCCTTTATGCCTTTATGCCATAAAGTGCTCAGTGGAAAATAACCACTTAGGGAATAATGAATAATGTAACCGTCGTAAATATGTACAAAACAATAGACTCCAACCCCTCAGCACATGACATAATTAATTAATTCAGTCCATGTAAAAGTGTAATGTGTTCCCCCTCTCCAATGTGTCAACTACCATCACAGATCATAGACATTAGTGTGCTGTCTTTTCCAGACCAACGTTTCACATGCGGTATAGTACTTAAATCAAGTGCCCAAAGAAAGACTGATGCCCTGTACACACGGTCGGATTTTCCGATTGAAAAGGTCCGATCGGATTATATTGTTGGAAAATCCAATCGTGTGTGGGCTCTATCGGACTTTTTCCGTTGGAAATTCAGACGGAAAAAAATTGAGAACAGGATCTCAAATTTTCCGATAAAAAAATCCGATCTGACTTTTTCCGATCGTTTGTAGAGAATTCCGATCGGACAAAGTGGCACGCATGCTCAGATCAAATTACGAGACCAAAGCTATTGGCTACTAGCCTCAACGTAGCAAATGAATGTCATCACGTTCCGAACGATTGGATTTTCCGACAACTTTGTCTGACCGAGTGTATGCAACACCAGTTTAGGACAAAATCCGTCTGAAAAAATCAGATGGATTTTGTGGTCGGACTCTCACCTTTGGTGAAGGACCTCAGCTAGCTTATATTAGTGAGGTTAGAAATGCGTGTTTTGCTTCCAAGGGATGTGACAGGTGCCTGGATGAAAACCTTTAATTTCTTAGCTTCAGCATTTTAATGAAAGGAAAGAGAACAGTAGCAGCGGGAAGGTGTGAACCAGTAATGGATTTTTATTAACACAAGGCTAAAAACACTAATGCCGCATACACACGATCAGACTTTTCAAAGGACTAGGTCCGACAGTCTTTCCGACTGACTTTGCAGCGGAGGTCCGCCGGACTTTCAAACGAATGGACTTGCCAACACACGATCACTCCAAAGTCTGACGGATTCGAACGTGATGACGTTCGACTGGACTAGAATAAGAAAGTTCATAGCCAGTAGCCAATAGCTGCCCTAGCATCGGTTTTCGTCCGTCGGACTAGCAATCAGACGACCGGATTTTTCAACCCGATTCAAGTTCGTCGGAAAAATTTGAAACATGTTTTATTTCTAGGTCCATCTGACTTTTGGGAAAGAAAAGTCCGCTGGAGCCCACACACGATCGAATTGTCCGGCGGATTCCAGTCCACTTCCAAGTCCGATCATGTATACGAGACATCATAAGTGTACAAAGGAAGACAACATACTGTATGAGATATTGAACATTGTCACAGCCCTGGTGAGACTTGAGGCACAACTATCTACTCCTGGTTCCAAGCTATTGGTAAAAATGATCTCTGCCTAATGTGCTACTTTAGAAATGACTTCATCAGGATTGTCACAGATAAGGGGTCAGGTTTGGAGGCCAGGGAAATGGTTCATACGGAAACCAGCAAGATAAATACACCAGCAGGTCCCCCTAGCTGACATGAAGTGCAGCGTCAAGCACTAACCAGTCTTCACAAGAGCTCATGATGGTGGAGATGGGATTTGCTGCATGCTAGTGCCAGGTTGTGGTCCTCAAGATCGCCCCACTGGGTGGTGAGCAAGCTGGTGCTGGTAACAGATGTAGTAGGTAGGGATTCAGCAGAAGCATATTCGGTGAAAAAGCCAAAGGTTGGTAACAAATGGCTGCAGGTTGAAAAGCATAGCTGAGGTACAAGCCAAAGGTCAGTAACGAGTGGTAGTGAAGATACAGATGGCAGCAGGAGCACAAGGAGCAATATATTGATTAAAGCAGCGCACAATAGTCTGGCACATAGGAAGTGCAAAGCTATGGTCTAAATAGGAAGTTCATGGGAGGAGCAAAGAGTTCACGGTTCACAAGAACCAAGATACAAAGTAAGGTTTCTAAGAAATCGGACAAGGTGATGTCCAGCATGTCATGTGGCTCAATGAGAAGAGTTACTGCCAGACGCAACAGAGGTCCTGGGTACAGATCCGGACATGCATCTAGATCACTGGACAGATACTGCTATTTAAAGTGGTTCTAAAGGCATTTTATGCATTAAGATAAAAAAAAACATTCTGTGTGCAGCTGCCCCCTCAGCCCCCTTAATACTTACCTGAACCCCATCTCGATCCATTGCACGAGATATTGCACGAGAGCCTCGGCTGTCCAGGACTCTCCCTCCTAATTAGCTGAGACACATCAGCGGCTGCCATTGGCTCCTGATGCTGTCAATCAAAGTCAGTGAGCCAGTGAGGAGAGGGGCAGGACCGAGCAGCAGCTCTGTGTCTGAATGGAATTTTACTAGTGTATGGCCAGCCTTAGGGCTTTTCCATGGGCAGCCCGGAGATGCTAAATACACGCAGGGATATACAAGGATGTACACATGTGATAGCTGTTATCCTGTGCTTTGCTGCTGTGGAAATTTTAAATCGGGATGCAGTGGTTGACAGGACTGACTGTCAAACTCGCCCAATGCGCAGCTCATAGAGATTTTGGCTCACAGTTGCTATCCTGCAATGTAAAGTTGCTGTTTGGCAATTAGAAGAACAAAAAAATTAAAAAACAGACTTTAGGAGACAGCAGTAGCACCTCCTGAATGTCTACCACCCACTGAATATACCGCCCCCTGAAAAGCAATCAACCCTGTGTCGCTTTTCTGAGGGCAATAGGCATTACCACCTGTCTGAAAGAGACCTTAGATTTAATTTAAAAGGCTAACAGCTCTATCTATCTATCTATCTATCTATCTAACTCATAAATAGAAAACCAAATATAAAATGAGAAAACTGAGAAATTATCCAAAGGTGGGGGGGGGGGTGGAAAATAGCCTTGTAGGCATAAGTGGAAAATGAATTCTTTTTATAACTTAAGCCAAACTTCAAGGACCTGGAGAGCGATTAATTTTCATAGAGGGCAGATTGGGATAACAGTGACTTGAAAACACCTGACCCAGTCTGGAAAGATCAAATAAAATTTGCTGGCTAATTAAGTTTGACAAGCCTCTAAAGATGTAGAGATTTTTGGCTGTTAAAAGGTTATGTAATGGAAGAATTTATATCACATTGCTAGCACTCGAATTCCCAAGGCTATGATCAGAAAACATTTTAGTCTGTTTAAAAAAAAAAAAAAAAAAAAAGGAATTAAAAATATATATAGATTTTGTTTGTGTACAGTTTTTTGCAGAAAAACACAAGCAACATAACAACACTACCCTCTAGTGGACAAATGGGAAATGAATGTGTGATTTGAAATTCAAATACGTTTCAGTACAAGTTAGTGTGTTCTAAACTGTGCAGTCACTGTGCAGGTTATGACAGTAATCTATGCAGGTAACCAGTTGTTTCCCCACAAAAACCACAATACACACAAAAAAATTAAAAGGGGTTACAGGCAGCACAGGGAGCATATTTTTTTTTGTTCCTATTAACCACTTAAAGACCAGGCTATTCGGCTCTAGCGGCATGTGGAAGGCAATGTCCTTGCCTCGCTGGACAGGGCGGTCAGTGGTAAGGTGCATATTACCGCTGACTCATGGTCCAGCAGGCATGGACAGGGACGTTACCTGTCTTTCACGGCCCATTGGGTCACTCTTCTGGCAGCTGGGAAGGATGCAGGACAAGGTGCAGTAGTGTTGGAGGTTGTTCCGCCACCACGCCTCCAAAATGCTACTATTGGTTGTGACACACCTCTCTCCTCCACCCCCTCCTCTTCTTCTTCCTCCATGGCCTCTTCCAGTGCTCTGTCCTCAGAACCAGCGGTGCTCCGTAGGCGTTCCAGGGGCTACGCAAGTACGCAGGCAAAACGATGCCATGCCGTGCTTGCTCTGGTTTGTTTGGGGGACAGGAGCCACACTGGGGCAGATGTTTTGTCAACTCTGCAGGGGCAGGCCGAGAGGTGGTTGACGCCACGCCAGCTTAAGCCAGGAATGGTGGTTTGCGACAATGGCACCAACCTCCTCTCCGCCCTCCGACAGGGACAACTGACCCATGTGCCCTGTGTAGCTCACGTCCTTAACCTGGTGGTGCAGCGGTTCTTGGGCAGGTACCCGGGCTTACAGGATGTCCTGAAGCAGGCCAGGAAAGTCTGTGTGCATTTCCGCCGATCATTTAATGCCTGTGCTTGGCTGGCTGAGCTCCAAAAGGAGTTGAACCTGCCCAAGAACCGCCTTATATGTGACATGCCCACCAGGTGGAACTCAACGTTGGCCATGCTGCAGTGGCTGCACACGTAGAAGAGGGCCATCAATGAGTACCTGTGCGACTACGGCACCAGGACAGAGTCAGGGGAGCTCGTTTTTTTCTCACCACGCCAGTGGGGCATGATTAGGGATGCATGCACTGTCCTGTCACCGTTTGAGGAGGCCACAAGGATGGTGAGCAGTGACAGTGCATGCATCAGTGACACTGTACCTCTTGTCCACCTCTTGGAGCATACGCTGCATGGAATAATGGACAGGGCACTTGAGGCAGAACAGAGGCAGGAAGAGGAGGACTTCCTTGCCTCTCAAGGCCCCCTTTATCCAGACAGTGTTCCTGCTGTGCCACCCATCACACAGGAAGAGGAGGAGGAGGAGGAAGAGGAGGAGGAGGATGATTGTGTCAGCATGGAGGTGGAGGCTGGCACTCAGCATCAGCAGCAGCAGTCTTGTAGGGATGATTTACAGTCCCAAGAAACACGTGGACTTGTACGTGGCTGGGAGGAGGTAGCTGCGGATCATGTTGTCCTTAGTGACCCAGAGGACTCCGGACCGAATGCCTCAGCTAACCTACGCTGCATGGCCTCCCTGATCCTGCAAAGCCTGCAGAAGGATCCTCGTATTCTTCGGATCAAGGAGAGGGACCATTACTGGCTGGCCACTCTCCTTGATCCACGGTACAAGGGTAAGGTTTCCGACCTTATCTTGCCATCGCAGAGGGAGCAGAGGATGAGACTCTCCGGGAGGCCTTGCAGAAAGGTCTGTGCAATGCGTTCCGAGAGACTGGGAGATTACAAACTCCTGGTCCTGGACAACATGTTGCTGAGGCATCGGTCAGAAGGAGCGGTGGAGAAGGTGGCCGTCTGACTGATGCTTTCAGACAATTTTTTAGTCCGCAGCCCCAAGGTATGATAAGTTCCAGCAACCATCTCCAGCGTCTGAATTACATGGTGCAGGAATACCTAGGGTCAAGGTCAGACTTGGACACCTTTCCCACCGAAAATCCTCTGGCTTACTGGGTCTTGAGGATGGATCACTGGCCAGAGCTTGCACAGTATGCAATTGAGCTACTGGCCTGTCCTGCATCCAGCGTTCTGTCGGAACACACCTTCAGTGCTGCTGGTGGCTTTGTTACCGATCACAGGGTGCGCCTGTCCACCGAATCAGTTGATCGACTGACCTTCATCAAGATGAATCAGTCTTGGATCACCCACAGCTGATGCTGAGTGACTGTCCTGTTATGTTGATTGTCTATCCTCTTCCTCCTCCGCTGATATGTTGGAAGAACATTTCTGGTTCTGGGTGATGCCATCAGCCCAATTTTTCTGCCCCTGTTTAACAGGGGCGTTTACGTACAATTTTTGATGCAATGCTTTGCAGCAGGGCTAATTCCTGCAATAAAAATAGAGTATATGGGAGAGGTTGCAGTGTGGTGGCACTAGCACCAGTGCCTAAGGCCCAATTTTTCTGCCCCTGTTTAACAGGGGCGTTTAAGTACAATTTTTGATGCAATGCTTTGCAGCAGGGCTAATTCCTGCAATAAAAATAGAGTATATGGGAGAGGTTGCAGTGTGGTGGCACCAGCACCAGTGCCTAAGGCCCAATTTTTCTGCCCCTGTTTAACAGGGGCGTTTAAGTACAATTATTGATGCAATGCTTTGCAGCAGGGCTAATTCCTGCAATAAAACTAGAGTATATGGGAGAGGTTGCAGTGTCGTGGCACCAGCACCAGTGCCTAAGGCCCAATTTTTCTGCCCCTGTTTAACAGGGACATGTAATTACAATTCTTGATATAATATTTCACAGGAGGGCCCGTTCCTGTGCCCACCCAGAGTAACTGTGAGAACTTATAGTGTTGTGGCACCAGCACCACAACCACGAAAGGTCAATTTTTCTACCACTGTTCAACAATGGCATGTAATTACAATTCTTGATATAATCGTTCACAGCAGGGCGCTCCAGCACCCACCAAGAATCACTTTGAGGGCTTACAATGTTGTGGCAAAACCAACACCTTGTTCCGCCATTTCTGCAGAGCATATAGGGCAGGCCCCTACTTTCAAACATCCAACTTACAAACATCTCCTACTTGCAAACGGAAGGAGACAACAGCAAGTGAGATGAAAAAAGATGGACGACAAAACAAATTATACAGGGGTGATAACCCTTCCCTATGTTTTCCAAAAAGCTTAAAAATAGTTTTTTTGACTGGAGCTACACTTTGAAAATGTACCAGTTGAAAATTACAAACAGATTCAACTTAACACAACAAACCTACACAGTCCCTGTCTTGTTTGCACCGCATGTATACTGCTGTTCTGAGTATATAGGGCCTGGGGGCCACACGCATTTCCTTTTTTTAATATGGGTACGGGGTTCCCCTTAATATGCGTACAAGACCCAAAGGGGCTGGTAATGGGCAAGGAGGGCTACCCATGCCATTTTTCTCAATGATTTTCAACCATATTGCAGGAACCAGATATAACATTAAAACCGCAAGCAGTTTAAATGATGTTATTTCCGTTTAATGTCATTTTGCGCAGGGACTGTTCTAAACACGGGAAACACGTGGCACTTCACAGGCATACTACAGACACACCCCAGGCACTATATTTAAAGGAATATTTCACTTTTTTTCACTTTAATCGTCATTAAAATCGGTGCTCCCGCCAAAACGGCCATTTTTAAAAACATTTTAGGCATTGACCCATGTCCCCTGGGGCAGGAGCCAGGTCCCCAAATCCTTTTTAGGACAGTATCTTGCATATTAGCCGTTAAAATTAGCACTTTTAATTTCAAACGTTCGAGTCCCATAGACTTCAATGGGGTTCTAAAGTTCGTACGAATTTGGGGTCCGTTCGAAAGTTCTGGTGCGAACCGAACCGGGGGGTGTTCGGCTCATCCCTATTTGCAAGTAGTTTTTAATACATTTTTTATCTGCAATAAATTTATGTTGGATAATGCACTAGGTTGGGACTCCCTCTTTTCTTTCCATCCAATATTGCATTTCAGCCTTGTCCCTTGCGAACAGACATTTCTCCAAATTATCTAAGGGCCAATTTACAGTGATTTTTGCTTAAATATATGTACATTTCCATCAATTTTTGTCACATTTTAATTTGTGCTGACATCTGTTGACATACATTTTACATCTTAGCACAACATTATGGTGTAAATATGACACATTGGAAATTATTGTTTTTCCGATGTCCTTCCAATGATCTGCATTTTACAGCTGCCCTAAAACGCACTGGCGTGAATTGGTACTGAATCTTTTGATGAATTGTATGTACTCTAGATCAGTGTTTCTCAACTCCAGTCCTCAAGGTGCCCCAACAGGTCATGTTTTCAGAATTTCCCTCAGATGAAACGGCTCTGGTAATTACTAAGGCAGTGAAACTGATCAAATCACCTGTGCAAAATAATGGAGAGCCTGAAAATATGACCTGTTGGGGCGCCTTGAGGACTAGAGTTGAGAAACACTGCTCTAGATCAGCCTTTCTCAACCCCCCCCCCCCCCCCCCCTTCCCGAAGAGGATAGTGTCAGTAGACAAGTGAGTGGTGTCAGTAGGGCAGTGGATGGTGTCTCTTTTTTTTTTTTTTTTTTTTACAATGTATTTTTTTTTATAATTACATTTTTTTACATTTGTTTAGCAGCACTGTTGGGGGTCTTTAGGGAAATATCAAAAGTCTACACAGACCCTTGATGTCTCACTTTGGAGACAGAGAAAGGGGCTGAAGACAGATTCCTCAGTCCCTTTCCCTGCAGTTTTAGTTGCACTGGACAGTGAACGAATGGCAAGTGCTCTGTGCTGAACAGCTTCCTGTTCATTCACAAACTGAAGCATAGTAAACAGCTGGAAGTGCTGGGGGGGGGAGGGAAGGTCAAGGTAGTACACAGGGGGCCATGTGAATGTACAGCAGTTATTGATGGCTCTCACCTAGCTGACGTGCAGGAGCCACTGCCTCCAACTTCCCCCTGCAGCTTGCCCCCCCCCCCTGCAGTTTCTTCATCCTCCTGACCTCCCCCCTCAGCTTCCCCACCAACTCATTTTGTGTACCCCCTGATATCCCCCCAGCTTGTCCTTCTCCCCCACTTACCCCCCCACCTTGGGCCCTTTCCCCTCCCTGCACCTTGTGCAGCTTCTCCATACCTCTCCCCTAGTGCACCACCCCACCTTGTCCTCCTCTACCCCACCACACCTTGAGAAAATCCTCCTCCCTCCCTTCACCTTTTGCAGCTTCACCCTTAGCCCTCACCTTGTGCACCCCCTTTACCTTGTGCAGCGTCCTTGTCCCCCATATCTTGTGCATCCCCCCTTCATCTTCTGGACCCCTACCCCCTTTATTTTGTGCACCTCCATCACTTTTTTCAGCTTCTTTATCCCCGCTGTGCCCCCCACCTTGTCCCTGTGAAGCTTACCCATGCCCCCCCCTTTGTCCCTCCCTAGCTTTGTGCAGCTTCCACATGTCCTCCAGAGCCTTAACCTCGTGGCTGTGGTACCGGCCCACCTCGAGACACTGATGGCACAAAGGGTCACACTACAGACTGGAACACAGAACAGACTGGCTCTCCAGCTCATGGCCCTTACAAGTAGGCATCTTCCAGGGGCTTAGACTTGACTCACTTGGCCCTGGGCGGGCGGTACCAGGCAGTGCTTGGCCAGTGGTCCCGGGGGGGTGAATGACAGCAGGGGCGGCAAGGTATACAGTAGAAGATGCTGCTCTTCTCGGGCATGGCGGCAGCTTCCTTCAGACTTTTCTTCCACAGCTGGCACCAGAAGGCAGCCACCTTGCTCTGCTGATGAATGATAGCACTCCATGACGCCTTTCAGGACCAGGTGTAGCTTCACTGGTTATTGGCGATGCTGCAGAGCCCCCACTCTTCAAGGAGAAAGGAGTGGTGACGCTGTGGGCAGGTCAGGCACTGGTGGCGGGGATTAGGGCACAGGACCCCAGAGGAGTGGGGATGAGGTTGGTGTGGCGGCATGTCCAGGAGAAGATCTGTATTTTCTTCTGGGATTTAATTAAGCGGCTCCCAGCACATGACCCCCCCCCCCCCCAGTTTCTGCCCTGCCTGGTGCTGTGTAACCTTATTAGCTTGGAAGACACCCAGAGTGCCACTCAGCAGCCCTGATACCACACTTCCCCATCATATAATACCCCTGTCACAGCGCCCCTTTCACCCAGCGCCTGTCAGAGTACCCCTATATCACCCAGCAATTGCATCTCTGCACCCCCCTTCCACCTTTGTCACTGCATTCCCCTTCACCCAGTAGTTCTGCCACCACACCCCCATCACCCAAGTCCCTTGTCACAGCACCTCCCTTCAACCAGCACTTGTTATAGTACATCCATCACCCAACACCTCTGTCACTACACCCCCCCCCCCCCCCCCATTACCAACATGTCAACATTGCATGTTGTTGATTCTTTGGTAAGAAAAAAACTAAATGCTAGTCTATAGGCACATGCAAATACAATTAATATTATTATTATAATACAGAATTTATAAAGTGCCAACAGTTTGCGCAGTACTTAACAACATGAGGGCAGATTGTACAGTTAAAATACAATTCAATACAAAAGTAATCAGAGGGCCTTGCTCATTAGAGCTTACAATCTAGGAGTTAGTCATCGAACTCCCAACAACCAGATTTCTCCTCTCCAAATGTCTAACGGCAATGTCATTGCTGATTGTCTCATTTCTGTTCAAAATGACAGACAATCAGCAACAACCTGTCACTGGCATTGCATGAGCTCCCCCTTTCCTTGGTAATATTGGTTTATTACCTGTCAGTGGATCCCTTATTGTTCCAGGCCAAGCTTGCCAGCAAAGTATCAGTGGGCTTTGAAGAACTATATTACATTGGGAGGGGGGCAGAGGGGCCAGCTCTTATCGCCACAATTACATTTTTTTAATCAAAAATAAAAAGTTGCTGTAACGTCAAAAGCCTCTTACACACTATCGGATTTTCTGCAGATTTTTGTCTTCAGATTTACCAAAAACATGTAGTGCAAGAGCCTGCCTGATTGCATAGACATTGAAACTCCTAAGGATTGACCTCATATTATATGGTTTTGGTAAATCTGAAGACAAAAATCATCAGGAAAATCTGATAGTGTGTATGGGGCTTTAAAAAGTATTAACTGCCTTTTGGGCTTTCATTTGTTATGTCTTAGGCTGGGTTCACAACATTGCGATTTGGAATGTGGGGTCCCCTGCATCCAATTTGCATTAGCAGGAGATTTTGACCGTCTCTCTATGGAGCCGGATTGACATATCTTTGCTGCGGCTCTGGTTCAAATTTGCACAGGAGTCCTGTGCGTCTTTTTGTCCGTTTTGTGTACAAATTCAGCCAAAAATTCAGGCTTAAACAGTGAACCAGGACGCACGGACCCCTGCTGGGAGCCGCAGGTGGCGATGGTGTGGATCCAGCCTTAAAGTGCATCAAAGACTACCCTGTCCAAAGAGTAGCAGCCCTGCTTTGTCATTTCACTGCAAGGGGAAGTTTTATCAACAATTATAATAATTAATCAATGGATCAATAATTATAAATAACTATTAATCAATAGTAAATATTTTTTTTGCCACTGTGCCGAACTGGAGTGGGTAGGCTGCATATAACTGATTAAAACCACATTGTTTCCGTTTTAGGATTTTTTTTTTATTAAATCAGTAGCAGTGGTCCAAACATCCTGTGCAGTATCCTTGGATTTTACAAGTGTGAGTGCAGCTGTCACTAGATGGCGATGTTTATCTGGATTACAAAAAGGAATGCTGCACAAGCATTTTTACGTTTTTTTTGGCTCGAACAGTTGTCAGCAGGGTTGATTTACTAAAGAGGTACAGCATATTCAGCTTGCAAAATGCATTTTTACCTAGCCTAGTGAGTGAGGTGAAGCTAAGTGAAATTTCACTTTCTAAACAATGCGCAAGGTAAAAAAAACTTGAGGAGGAAGTCAACACAGCTTCACCTTATTCACTAAACTAGGTTAAAATTCACTTTGCAAAGAAAACACACATTATTTCTTTAGTAAATCAAGCCCAATGCTGTTGATGATGTGGCATGTGATGTGGCATAATACAGAAGCATTTTATGTTGACTTATTTGATATTAAAGTGTATGTCAGGCCAAGGATCTTTCTAGTTTTGAAAAGAATGGGGAATGATTAGAACTTGTACCAGGTTTTTATGGCTATCTGGGGCTCCATTAGGCCTTATGTTTGGTTATAGATTACCATACAAGTCTAATGCCGCGTACACACGACCAGACTTTTCAACATCAAAAGTCTGACAGAACAATTCCGGCAGACCATTTGATCGTGTGTGGGCTGCAGCAGACTTTTGATTTGCAAAAGTCTGACAGACTTTAGAAATGGAACATGTTTCAAATTTTTCCGCCAGAACTCCGCCGGACCCAGTTCCTACCGAGAAATCCGCTCATGTGTATGCTAGTCCGACGGACAAAAACCGGCGCGAGGGCAGCTATTGGCTACTGGCTATGAACTTCCTTATTCTAGTCCAGTCGTACGTCATCACGTTCAAATCCGTCGGACTTTGGTGTGATTGTTTGTGGCCAAGTCCGTTCATTCGGAAAGTCCGTCAGAACTCTGTCAGAACTCCGTCAGAATTCCGTCGAAAGTCTGTCGGACCTTGACCCTCGAAAAGTCCGGTCGTGTGTACGTGGCATAAGGGAATGCAGAACCTACTTGATACATATGGAATGCAGATCACATGCACCTCTCAATGATCCCGAATGACCTCAGAAGTATCACAAACTGATGATAAAGCCCAAAGTCCATCAACGCAGTCCATTGGAGCAGCCTTTTTCAACCACGGTGCCCTCAGATTTCTTCAGGGATGCCTAGGGGAATTATTAGAACTCGTATCAGGTTTTTATGGTTATCTGGGGCTCCATTAGACCTTTGGGTATTTATTGATGTCAGATTGGTTATAGATTACCATACAAGACTATGGGAATGCAGAACCTACTTGATGCATATCGAATACAGATCACATACACCCAGGGCAGCGATCAGAAGTTTTTGGGCCCCTTACACAGTTTTAGACCTGCCCCCCCCTTCACAGCTCCTACTTGTAACTTCCTACCTGGTCCCAACTCGTTATTACAAAGCTGACATGTTGCTGAGAAGCATAGTACAGGCAGATGACTGCCACACGAGGGATGCACATGCACATAGTAGCCAGAGGTGGGAGTAAAGAGATCAATGTCTAAAATCAATGACAGGAGAACTGAAAAAACTGTGAGATCGTTTCTATATTGCAGACACAGTTCCCCTTCACCCAGCCTGCCTTCTTCTGGCCCAGGTGGGCCCCTTACAGTTGTAACGACTGTACCCCCTGATGGCAGCCCTGCATGCACCTCTCAATGATCCCGAACGATCTCAGAAGTGTCACAAACTGATGATAAAGCCCAAAGTCCATCAATGCAGTCCCTTGGAGCAGCCTTTTTCAACCAGGGTGCTTTCAAATTTCTTCAGGAATGCCTTGTCAAAATACTTAAAATTTGCCCAAAAAATCTATACAATCCAAAGGATATATCAAGCCTGCCTTTTAGTTACACAAAACCAATGCCACCCCCTACCCCTGTGGCTAAATATTATTTAAATCACTTTCTCAATATTTTTTCGCAGTGCTTCTGGAAAAGGGGGTTGGTGGCAGTGGACAGTGTCAGTTTTTTTTTTACTTTTAATCATTTTTTTTTTTACATTTTAATTTGTTTTTCATTTTTTTCACACTTTTTAATTTTTTTTACAATATTTTCTTTATTTTTGGGGGGCCTTTGGTGAGATGTCAGGAGTCTAGATAGACCCCTGACATCTCCCCTTTGAGACCGACAAAGG
Organism: Lithobates pipiens; assembly: GCF_037356315.1. Classification (NCBI taxonomy): domain Eukaryota; kingdom Metazoa; phylum Chordata; class Amphibia; order Anura; family Ranidae; genus Lithobates; species Lithobates pipiens. The sequence continues at coordinate 128,451,312 of NW_027507758.1, forward strand.
GACTGAGGGCACATTCCCCAGTCCCTTTCTTAGCATTAAAAATGAATGAACAGGAGACAGAGGCTCCTGTCCATTCATAAACTGAGCAGAGTAACACAGTTTACTCTGCTCAGTAATCACAGGACACAGGAGCGATCTTGCTCACTGTGTCCAATTACTAGTTCCCTCCCACAGCTGGCGGGAGAGGAGGGGAGCCGGTTGTGGGGGATGAGGGGGGAGTAGAAGGACACAGAGGGGGACCGGGGAGGAGTACACAGAGAAGCTGGGGATGATCGCAGGCAGCAGGAGGGACAGCCGCCGCACCGATCATTCCCGGGAGATCGGGAGGCGATTGCGGGTGTTCGGGAGCCACCGCAGAAATGCGGGAGTCTCCAGCACCTTCCGGGAGACTTGAGATGTCTGTGGAGGACGCCGGGCACCTGACAACATCCTTGTTTGCCCCTCCCCTGCCCCTCTCTGTTAGCACTGGGGTCACATTAAAGGGCTGAGGGAGAAGAGAAACATTGAAATACTAGTCAGTACCTGTGTGCAAAGATGTGTTTGCTTTGGAATATTAAGTCACCTGACCTCTAGCATTGATTTCCTAAGTGTGCGGATTTAATGCATTATGAAAAATGAAAAACTATTAGTTTAGCTTTTTTACATTTTAGAATGGGGTGCCTGGAGATTGTGCAGAATTGTAAAAGGTTGCCTTGAATGAAAAAAGATTAAGAAACACTGCCTTAGACAAAGTTGTGGCTTTACTGCATGCTCAGCCATTCTGGTCTTTTGCATTTGTTTCCTGAATCTTATTCTGGACATTTGCATTTGCTTCCTGGATCTTATTCTGGTCATTTGCATTTGTTTCCTGGATCTGTTATGATTATGGTTATAAAAGATCTAAGCTAAGCATATGTGGCTAAAAAAGAGCCAAATACTGTAAGCGCTCTTGAATACAACTATAAACGACGGCATATAGGCGTACAGTGTAAATAAAATACATCTGTTGTGTCATCTGGGAGCCACAGTTGCCTTGTATTTCAGCCCATTGAAATGCATTACAGGAAACTCTGTGCACACACAACCACCAGCACTGGCATACTCTTCCGCAAACATATGGGTGTATTTTTTAAAATGTAAAATGTGTCCCTTGTGCTTCTTTCTTCTTGTTCAGTAGTATTCACCCTCCTCTGATGCCCTCCCCAAGATCTATGAATGGAGGGAGTGGACCTTTGAATCATTACCCATCCTCTATTCATATATTGTTTGTTTTTTATTTATTCACTTGCCTAATGGGCACTCTTACCCCCTTCCTGCCCATGCCAATTTTCAGCTTTCATCGCTGTCGCACTTGACAATGATAATTGCACGGTCATGCTCCACTGTACTAAAATTACATTTATGTTTATAATTTTTTCACACAAATAGAGTTTTTTTTTTTTGGTGGTTTCCATGTGTGATGTGCAAAGAGTGCCCAGGATGGAATTTGCCTTCAGGAAGACAAGTCAAATCAGAGAAAGAGCCTGATGGATACAACTGGGTGTTCTGGAAGATCTTCATGAGCAACTGGCATAATTCAAGAGAATGGGCATCTTTCGAGAGTCCTTATTCCTTCCCTCATAGTAGTGGTGAAGAAGAAGAACGTTTCTCTGAGGATGTGTATCGATTACCGCAAAAGCAAGATCTATCCCTGTCCAGTACAGTACACCACTGCACAGATAGAAGATGCCCTACAATGCCAGTCGGTGGCAACTTGTTTCTGTGTGGTAGACGTAAAGCACGTGTACTTCCAGATTCCCATGCACCCAAAAGACAGAGAGAAGATGGACATCATCTGTCTACTAGGGTTCTTTGAATTCAACAGAATGCCCCAAGGTCTGTCAGGAGCTCCAGCTACCTTGCAGTGACTGATAGAAAAAAGATATTAGGGGACATGTACCTGATTGAAGTGCAGGTGTACCTAAACGATATTACTGTCTTTGGCAGAACCCTTTAAGAGAATGAGGAGCATCTGGAGAATGTCCTGAAGATAAGGGGTTGAAGTTGTCTCTGGAGATTTGTCAGTTCTACCACCCTTCTGTTACTTAGTGCTGAGGGAGTGGCCACTGATCCAAAGAAGCTAGAAGCTGTTACCTCATGGCCAAGGCCTACCAATGTGACAGAGCTGAGGTCATTCCTGAGGTTCTGCTCATACTACCGAAGATTTGCTGCGAGATTGGCTAAGATACCTCAGCCCCTAAATGGATTGTTGAAGAGTGAGGATAAGGAAGACAACCCAGCCAGACAAACACTTGGGCCCAGGAAACATCGAGAGTCAATTCAGGATCAATGGACTGATCAGCATGAGCAAGCCTTTCACCAGTTTGATGAGGAACCTTATGAATGCCCCTGTTCTAGCCCATGCCAATCCAACCAAACCTTACGAACTGCCTGTCAATGCCGGCCGACATAGTATAGGTGGGGTGTTCCATCAAGAACATGATGAACACCTACAACCTGTTGCCTATGTGAGCTGGACTCTGACCCCTGCTGAGAAGAACTGTAGTGGATAAGTTAAAAAAACAATTTGTATCGTGCAGAGTTGGTGGTTAAAACTGATAATAATCCTCTCGCGTATATACTCACTACAGCCACAGGGCACAAATTGTCGGCTGTGCTATCTGGTCTGGTTAAGATTGAACTATCAGTCAGGGGTCAGGAACAAAGATGCTGATGCCCTGATGAGGACTCTCTATGAGTCTGAATATCTCTCAGTAGAGTGGTCCCAACTAATGACAGAAGTGGTACAAGCTCTGTGCCAAGCAACTGAGCACCGGGAGGAACTTCTGCTGCAGGTGTTCCTAATCACTACTGTAACTTCATGCAAGTGAGAGATGATTACAAAAAAAGGCTTTGCCTTCCAGAGCTGCCCATTTAAGTCACCTCCAAAGCCAAGGGTCTATGGAGTTGGTGTACATTTACTTCTTATATCTAGAACCCAACTCGAGAGGACAGGGAAATGTCTTGGTGGTGACAGGCCATTTCACCCGTATTCCTGCAGTCAATGATGATGGAGGAAGGTCTCTATATGTCTCTATATACAGGAAGGAAGAAGATGTGGGTATATATGGCCTTCTACAGTGGGATCTGTCATTGCACTATGGACCAACGTCCATGGTGATAGATTCATCTTACAAACCTCTAAATGATAGGTATGGCTATCATTATCACCTGTTTGGACGACACTATTGAGCGTCCACTGTTCTGGTGTATTCATTTTTTGTTTTATATTACAATTTCTTATAGTATAATCAATTCATTATTGGTCTATATCTTTCCTTCTTGTTTCTGCATATACCTAGTTTTTTGTTGGACCTTCCTTTTGCTCAGGCCCCCTTTTGGGAGGTAGGTTCAGGCGACCACGAGGGGATCTTTTATGGGGCCATGGCTCAGTTTCTCCTCCTGCTTTGGCTACATAGCTTTTTACTGCCATTCTAGTCTCCTTTTATCTGTTGAGCTAGGAACCTATTCTGATTGGCACATAAGATACGTGAGATTGTATGTATTGATCTGTAAAATGTCAGCCCACTTACCCTGAAGAAGACCTCTACCTCATTCATCGAAACGCATTGAATTTCTTCTGTCTCTCCAACAGTTGATCTGGGCTTTCCTTTTCCTTTTTTTGTATTGATTGTTTTTCATGTGTATTCTCATCACTGTCATGTGTGCCAACTGTATAAACTTTGCTGATATGTTGTAATAAATTTGTATTTTTACAAAATTCCCTACTCCTCAGCATTTCTGGTCCAGTAAAGTCACACTTTTTGAGAAACTTAGTTTTTCATCTGTGCCCACTAGTGCCGTCTCATCTGTGCCTACCAGTGCCGTCTCATCTGTTCCCACCAGTGTCATCTCATCTGTGCCTACCAGTGCCATCTCATATACAGCAATATATACCCCACCTTCCTTCCTGTATATAGAGAACTTCCTCCACCATCCCTGATTACAGATATACATCATTTGTCCTGTATACAGCTATATATACAGTAACAGGACAAATTATGTTTACCTGCAGTCAATGATGATGGAGAAAGGTCTCTATATACAGGAAGGAATAAGGTGTGGGTATATATAGCTGTATACACTACTACACAAATAATATACACAATTTGTGAGTACATCTGTCCTGGGTAGTGTATACAGCTATATACACCCACCTTCTTCCTTCCTGTATACAGTTTGTCATTTGTGATTTGTCAATTGGGTTTACTGTCCAGACACGTGAAAGTTATCATTCACAGCATGCCTTGAATGTAATTGTTTTGGGAATCGATGGGTTTAGTTCCACTTTAAGAAATTGAATCATGAAGAAATATAATTTTCTAAAGGGGTTAAATACAATCCAGCGTATGCTCAAAACCTGGATGTTGTAAAAACTGTGAATTTCTCTTAGATTTATGCAGATCGTTAAACTAGCACATTCAAAACTTAATTTTAATCATTTTTAATTGTAAGATATTTTGCCAGAGAAGCAAGGAGTGTGTCCATAACCCATAACAGCCTGGCAGCTGGGGAAGGGGTGACAATTATGCAATCTAGAAGTACAGTAGAAGTCATAGAAATTAGTTCTGAGAAACACTGCAGGAAAGGTTAACCACCTTGGCATACCATATCAAGAAGAAAGTAAAGAGGTAGGGATTGAAATTTTTTTTAGGATTTATTGTTCCCCATATTTGGTTGTTTCTCTGTGATAATATTAAAGCATTCCAAAACTGATCTTGAAAAACTCTGTTCTCTTAACTTTCTGGCCTAGAGACCCAGCAGGATGATTAGAAGACCCCCCCCTCATATCCTGTTTCTGTGACAACTCACACATTTTGGATTTCCCATTACTAACTGTCCGGATGACAAGAGAGTGAGTGAGAGAGAGAGATTAAAAATACTCACTTCCACTCCAGAGTTGTCTAACTCCCTTCCAGATTCAGTGTTTCCCAAGGCAGTGCCATTTGTCTTCCAGTTTAAATGGCACCAGGCTGTTATGAACATGCCCCTCAGGGCAGCTGATAGGAATCATGGGGCCTAGTACAGCCTACCTGACTGGGGCCCCCTTCCGCCCCTGGCCCCTCCCCAGACCTCACCTTGAAACTGTCTCTGCAGCACATTATGGCATTGGTGGCATGGGTGGCACTGTCTCTGCAGTCAACAAATGCATTATGGGCCATAACACATGTGCTACCTGCAGACAGTGGCACCCATGCCGCCAATGCCATATTGTGCTGCAGACAGTGCCACCCATGCCGTATTTTGCTGCAGACAGTGCCACCCATAACGCTAATGCCATAGCGCATGTGCTGCCTGCCGACAGTGCCACCCATGCTGCCAATGCCATATTGTGCTGCAGACAGTGCCACCCATGGCGCCAATGGCATAATGTCATTGGCTGCATGGGTGGCACTTTTTCTGCAGGCAGCACATGCGTTATGGCATTAGCGTCATGGCTGGCACTGTCTGTATTATGGCACTGGCCATAATACAGTTATTATGGCACTGGCGGCATGGGTGGCACTGTCTGCAGGTAGCACATAATGCCATAATGCATGTGCTACCTGCAGACAGTGCCACCCATGCCGCCAATGCCATAATGTATAGATGCTGGTGCAGTAGTAGTAGATCTTGAATCCCCCAAGCAAGCACACACCTGTTAGACAGGCCCCAGGAGTCACTTCCTCCCTGATCCTGCTGCCTGGACTGGAACGCAAGTGTCCACAAACTATTTGATAGAGATGCCAGCTGCTTTTACATTAATTAGTTCTCTGTTAAGGTTGCCCGGGTCCCCCTGCTGGTTGGACCCGGTACAACAGGACCAGTTGTACTGGCCTATCAGCGCCCCTGATGCCCCTTGGGCTTCACTCGACTGGGACGATGAGTGGTGGCCACAACCCAGGAAAATTGAGCCTGTGGGGGGCATCACTGGAGAGGAGGTGAGTATTGCAGCCAGAGTTGTGTTTTTTTTTAACACCCTGGGGTAATAAATAATAAAGTGATATTAAAGTCCTGTTTTTTTTTTTCTTATACTTAACCATTCTGTGCAATGGTATTGCACAGCGCGGTCCCTTACCTCTTCTTTGGTGGTCCCTCGGCAGCGCTCTCTGCTCCTCCTCTTCTCTGAGTGCTCCCATACCAATCTGTGTGATATGGCAGCGCTCACGTATGTGCACTCCCAAGCTGGACTGTATGTTTACATACACACAGCAGGCTCAGCATCGCCCCTACTCCTGCCTCACAGGACTTGACTGATGGCAGCATGTGCCTGTGAATGCAGGAAGAGAAGAGTGCAGGACTACCAACAAGGACAACATTGGAATCAAGAGTGGTGTCAGGTAAGTGTTTTTAGGGGCAAGGGGAAGAAATGCTATGGGACCATTTTTTACCTTAATGCAATTGTGTCTGCTGTTTTGTTGGCGCCCTTGCTTGTGTTCATAAGAGACTTTTACACAGACAGAGGAAGAGAGGCATAGCAACAGACATCATAGGACAGTGGAGACAGTCATAGATGTTGGTGCAGCCCATAGATCATAGAGCCAGTGCCATTATCAGTACTTAAAGGAACCAGAGTCAGTGTCATCATCAGTGCTTAACTACTTCCGGACCACCCACCACACATATACTGTGGCAGGACGGCCCGGCTGCTTGAAACAACGTACCTGTGCCTTATTCGTACTTCTTGGTCTGGGGCACACGCCACCGGTGACCTGCTCCCGCTGTGAATTGTCTGGTGGCTGCGATGGCCACTGGCCACCCACGATTGTTCAGGGGAATGACAGAGCGGCGGTCTGCCTATATAAGGTATATTTATTCCTACTAATCAGGAACACCGATCTCTCTCTTTGTCTAGTGTCAGAATCCCCCACACAATTAGAAACCACACATACGGAACACATTTAACCAATGGCGGCTGGTGCTCAAAATTTTTGGGGGGCGCAAACTGAAAAAAAAAAAAATACTTCAATTGCAGCCTCACTGTGCCCATCAAATGCGGCTACTGTGCCCATCAAATGCAGCCACTGTGCCATCAAATGCAGCCACTGTGCCCATAAATTGCCACCGCTGTGCCCATCAAACGCAGCCACTGTACCCATAAATTGCCACCACTGTGCCATAAAGCGCAGCTACTGTAACCATCAATTGCCACCAATGTGCCCCATCAATTGCTGCCAGTTTGCCCCATAAATTGCCGCCAGCATGCCCCATCAATTGCCGCCAGTGTGCCCCATCAATTGCAACCAGTTTGCCCCATCAAATGCTGCCAGTGCCCCCCCCCCCCCCCGTCACTTACCTGTCTCGGGTCAGTGCATTCCTCCACGCTCCCTCCGAGTCCTCAATGTCTTCTTCCGTCCTCTTCTGCTATGATTGGACGCCCGATAGGCATCCAATCACAGGGTCTGTCGCTTCAGCCAGTCAGGTGACAGGTAACCAGACCCAGTGCACCTGATTGGCTGAGAGGCGGGTCAGTGTTAGGGAAGCGATTTATTTGATTCCCTAATGCCGCGTACACACGGTCGAACTGTTTGACATACTTAGTCCGTTGAAACACATTTCAGCGGACAATCCGCTCGTGTGTGGGCTTCAGCGGACTTTTTCAGCGTGCAGTCTGGCGTACTAAGGATTTCGGATTTTCCAAAAATCTGTCCGTCGTACTTTGGTTTCAGCGGACAATACGGTCGTCAGTATGCTAGTTTGACGGACTAAGAATGGCGCATGCCCAGAAAGGATTTACACGGCGGAAGGGTGCTTTGCTGTGTCTTGGACTTCCTATTTCTAGTCCCGTCGTACGTGCTGTACACGTCATCGCGCAAGCTTTCGACGGACAGTTTGTGTATTCGTGTGTGGTCAAGTCCGTTCAGTGGAAACTACGACGGATTGTCCGTCGGATTTTATGACGGACTAAGTATGCCATATAATCCGCTCGTGTGTACGTGGCATAACACAGCACTACTTTAGCAGCAAACGCACAGCAGTGCGCCTGCTGTTTACCAATTTGGAAGCCTATTAGAGCCCACGGCTCTAATCAGGATGCCTATTATAGCCGACAGCTCTAACCAGGCACTTCTGAAAACACCCCCACCAATGTAGTTCAGACGCCCGGAGCCCGACAAGAGGCCAGACACCTGAATAGGGGGCGGCAGTGGCGACAATAGATAGATTCATGCAATGCATGAATCTATCTATTGAAGATTGATGGGTGCAGGATAGAAAGGGCGGCGCTCCTGCGCCCTCTATGGACACACTGCCACTGCATTTAACCCTTTGATTGCCCCTGATGTTAACCCCCTGATGATTGCTCCTTCCCTGTCAGCATAATTTATACAGTGTCAGTGCATTCTTTTTTAGCACTGATAACTTTATTGGTGTCACTGGTCCCCAAAAAGTGTCAGTGTGTAATTTGTACGACACAATGTTGCAGTCCTGCTAAAAATCGCTGATCGCTGCTATTACTAATAAAAAATAAATATAAAAAAAAAGTCCTTAAATCTATCCCATAGTTCAGAGGTAAGCAGCCTTAAAGAGGTGGCAATCTACCTGAACAACATGGGAGAAGTCAAAGATCACCGGGCACAGTGTCGACACTTGATTTAACCACTTCAGCCCCGGACCATTTTGCTGGCCAAAGACCAGACCACTTTTTGCGATTCGGCACTGCGTCGCTTTAACTGACAATTGCGCTGTCATGCGACGTGGGTCCCAAACAAAATTGACGTCCTTTTTTTCCCACAAATAGAGCTTTCTTTTGGTGGTATTTGATCACCCCTGCGGTTTTTATTTTTTGCGCTATAAACAAAAATAGAGCGACAATTTTGAGAAAAAAGCATTATTTTTTACTTTTTTGTTATAATAAATATCCCCCAAAAATATATAAAAAAACATTTTTTTCCCTCCGTTTAGGCCGATATGTATTCTTCTACATATTTTTGGTAAAAAAAAAAATCACAATAAGCGGTTATTGATTGGTTTGCGCAAAAGTTATAGCGTTTACAAAATAGGGGATAGTTTTATGGCATTTTTATTAATATTTTTTTTTTTTTACTAGTAATGGCGGCTATCAGTGATTTTTATTGTCACTGCGACATTATGGCAGACACATCGGACATTTTTGACACATTTTTGGGACCATTGTCATTTATACAGCAATCACTGCTATATAAATGCAGTGATTCCTGTGTAAATTACACTGGCAGTGAAGGGGTTAACCAGTGGGTGGCAGTGTAGGGGTTAAGTGTCCCTAGGGGTGTGTTACTAACTGTTGGGGGCTGGGCTTTCATTTAGTGAACACTGATCTCTGCTCCAATCACATGGAGCAGAGATCGGCATCACTAGTTGCTAGGCAGAACGGGGAGATGCTGTTTACAAAGGAAACTCTCCGTTCAGCCGCCCCGTGAGACGATCGCGGGTATGCCCGCGGCGATCGAGTCTGCGGGACCCGCGACCAGACTCATGGGGGTCCCGACCAGCACGCGAGCATGCCGCCAGCGGTGCGCTCACGATGGCAGGGCGGCATTAAAGATTGGATGTACCTGTACGCCAATATGCCTGCCCATGCCATTCTGCCAACGTACATCGGCGTGCGCTGGACGGGAACTGGTTAAACCTCTAATTGTCATACTACCGTGTCGCAATCATGTGCATTGCACGGCAATCATGGATTTAAATCAGGTGGTGAGGAGGCAACACATCACCTTCTCAACACTTGTCAATACACATCTGTATGGCTTTTCAGAGGAGCAGCAGTGCCTACTGCACGTGTGAATGATCCCTTAATTGCACTTGGCAGTGGCACCTCTAGGGCTCCTTCACACTTAAAGTTGGGGGGTGGTAAAACAGCAGAAGAATAATAATATAATATCTAATATAATAATAGAAGTCTATGGCTAAGCGAAGCAAACTTGCAGGAAAGCTGCAGGTACACTGCACTGCACTGCACCTACAGTTTGGGTAAACCGCAGCCCATCAGTGTAAAAGCAGCTCTATACTATTATGCCCATTGCTTCACACTGACCTGAAGATCTCTTCTTTCCTGCTGCTAGCACCACTCTGGAGACCGCTAGCCGGGATAAGAGGTGGAGTGCAGTTGGTATCACGCCGCATGGGACCAGCACTATAGAGGAGGCATTGGCTTATGTGGCTCTTGTTCCCTACTACAGCTCCAACTTTACAAGTAGTCCCTCTGCATTGCACTCACTGTTTGATACTCTGGAATGGTGGGTCAGCAAGCACAGACCCGGATCTATTGGTCACCTGTCCGTGATCTACAGGTTGCTGACCCCTGCCATAGTTTGTAGGCACGATAACTTTTGCGCAGACCAATCAATATACGCTAATTGGAATTTTTTTTTTTACTAAAAATATGTAGCAGAATACAAATTGGCCTAAATTGATGATGATTTCTTTTTTTTTTTTTATTGGATATGTTTTACAGCAGAAAGTGAAAAACTTATTTTTTTCAATATTGTCACTCTTTTTGTTTATAGCACAAAAAATAAAATCTGCAGAGGTGATCAAATCCCACCAAAAGAAAGCTCTATTTGTGGGGAAAAAGGATATTAATTTTGTTGGGTGCAGTGCCACATGACTGCGCAATTATCAGTTAAAGCGATGCAGTGCCCTATCGTAAAAAAATGGCCTGGTCATTCAGGGGGTAAATCCTTCCCGAGCTGAAGTGGTTAAAGGCACATTATCCTGAGTGCTCCAACATAAACTTTGGACCCCAACAAGCTGGCCAGCAGAAGTGGGTTTATTACAAACTGTGAGCATGAGTGGCAAAAGGCAGGATTGTCCCAGTATAGGATTTAGAAGATGTTGTTTCTCTATACACCCTTTGATTTTATTACACTATGTTTATTTCTACTGCTCACCTGTTTGCAATATATTCCTTGCTATAGCTTACCTGTTGCTGTATCATTCCTGTTGTTTCATGTCTCTTTTGCTACCAGGGTACTGCATATATATCTGCAATAAATATTCCCCACTCAGCTTGATGTATCAGAGTTATGGGCACAGGAACAGGGGACCCAAGAAACAGTGGCTCTTTTCTGGAGGAAGCTACACACATATGGTTTGAATAAGGGCTTAGGATATGCTTGCCAACTTGTACAACTTGCAACAAGCAGACTGCACACATTGTTCGTTCTGCATTTCCTCATAACAGTAGCAGTGTTACTATGCTTTGAATCATTGTAGCAATCTGAAAAAAGAGCCTCTTTGTAAATCATTTCTTCTTTCTGGCACAGAACCCATTGTCTTTCTCTTCCCTCAGCACCAAATCCAGACTTGTAAAATCCCCTACAGTAGCAGTTCCTGGTGCTTTTGTTATCTTGTACATCACAGACGATAGTCTGTATTTACACTTCTCCCTACACTCTTTAAAGTGTATTTATGGTCAAAATGTTAAATCATTCATTCATTTCCGCATTGTATTTCACGATTTCCAGCCTACTCCTATTAAAGCAGTACTTTACTCTCTAAATCAACATTAATTATTTTTACCCCCCTTGCTAATAGTCTTCATAAACGAATAAGAAAATAAATTATATTTGTATTAATTTTTTTTTTTTTTTTTTTAATTTCCTTTAGGGATGCACGATACCAATTTAATAGCAACATGTACGGGTACCAATATATTTTTTTAAGTACTCGCCCTACCAACTCCGATTTCAGCTACCGATACCCGTTTTTGGCATTTAGGGAGATCAAGATGAAGAGGAGGAAGAGGAACAGGGAGGGGTGTCTCCATCATCTATCAGCATGATGTGTAATATTACTACCTGGATGAGACTAAGTGATGAAGAAACTCAGCACTCCCAACACTCAACACTGCTGGCCCCACATCTAGGAGGTCCATGCTGTCATCCTACGTCCACCTCTTCATCCAGTCCTATCTCCTTCATCCCATGTCCTCCTCCTCCTGCAGTCCATACAACACTGGCCACTGTTCCATATCTCATAAGACCAATAAAAAGGGACTAAAACACAAAAAAGGGAGTGCTGTTCCAAAGTAGTAGAAATAAGGATCCCTACTGAAGACGTCAATGCTTTGACGATACGCGTCTAGGGGACGGAGCTTGGCTATTGACATTACATGCCATCTTGAAACTTATTGTCTCTGAAATGTGTTTTCAGCTTGCATGGCTTACAGTGCCATCTTTGTGAGTTTTATACCTTGCCTTTTTTATATACTATTAAACATTTTGAACAGAGAGCACTAGATTCTGCCTTCCTTCTTTTGCATATCCATCACATCTGGTGAGATGATCGGGGTTTTTGTCCCATGGGAATAAGCGATTTGAAGGAGGAAAGTGATTACCAGCACCATGCCAGTTTCCTCTATTATCCGCAGAGGGGAAAAGTGCTGATTTGACTCAGATGTGAGGTGAGCAGCCTGTGAGACTGGTAGAGGAAAGCACAAGCATTTTGGATTTTTGCACCGTTGATGTATTGTTTTTTTTTTACTTCACTTCAATCAGTCACAGATACTATATACAGTGGTGTGAAAAAGTGTTTGCCCCCTTCCTCATTTCCTGTTCCTTTGCATGTTTGTCACACTTAAGTGTTTCGGAACATCAAACCAATTTAAACAATAGTCAATGACAACACAAGTAAACACAAAATGCAATTTGTAAATGAAGGTGTTTATTATTAAAGGTGAAAAAAATCCAAACCATCATGGCCCTGTGTGAAAAAGTGATTGCCCCCTAAACCTAATAACTGGTTGGGCCACCCTTAGCAGCAACAACTGCAACCAAGCGTTTGCGATAACGTGCAATGAGGCTTTTATAGCGTCCTGGAGGAATTTTGGCCCACTCATCTTTGCAGAATTGTCCTAATTCAGTTACATTAGAGGGTTTTCGAGCATGAACGGCCTTTTTAAGGTCATACCACAACATGTCAATAGGATTCAGGTCAGGACTTTGGCTAGGCCACTCCAAAGTCTTCATTTTGTTTTTCTTCAGCCATTCGGTGGTGGACTTGCTGGTGTGTTTAGGATCATTGTCCTGCTGCAGAACCCAAGTTCGTTTCAGCTTGAGTACACGAACAGATGGTCGGACATTCTCCTTCAGGATCTCTTGGTAGACAGCAGAATTCATAGTTCCTTTTATCACGGCAAGTCTTCCAGGTCCTGAAGCAGCAAAACAGCCCCAGACCATCACACTACCACCACCATATTTTACTGTTGGTATAATGTTCTTTTTCTGAAATGCAGTGTTCCTTCTACGCCAGATATACTTGGACACACACCTTCCAAAGAGTTCCACTTTTGTCTCATCGGTCCACAGAATGTTGTCCCAAAAGTCTTGGGGATCATCAAGATGTGTTGTGGAGAAATTGAGACGAGCTTTGATGTTCTTTTTGCTCAGCAGTGGTTTTCTCCTTGGAACTCTGCCATGCAGGCCATTTTTGCCCAGTCTTTTCCTGATGGTGGAGGCATGAACGCTGACCTTAACTGAGGCAAGTGAGGCCTGCAGTTCCTTGGACGTTGTTGTGGGGTCTTTTGTGACCTCTTGGATGAGTCGTCGCTGCGCTCTTGGGGTAATTTTGGGCGGCCGGCCACTCCTGGGAAGGTTCACCACTGTTCCATGTCTTCGCCATTTGTGGATAATGGCTCTCACTGTGGTTCGCTGGATTCCCAAAGCTTTGGAAATGGCTTTATAACCCTTTCCAGACTGATAGATCTCAATTACTTTCTTTCTCAATTGTTCCTGAATTTCTTTGGATCTCAGCATGATGTGTAGCTTTTAAGGATCTTCTGGTGGACCTTACTGTGTCAAGCAGCTCCTATTTAAGTGATGCCTTGATTGTGAACAGGTGTGGCAATAATCAGGCCTGGGTGTGGCTATAGAAATTGAACTCAGGTGTGGACAACCACAGTTATAGTATGTTTTAACAAGGGGGGCAATCACTTTTTCACACAGGGCCATGATGGTTTGGATTTTTTTTCACCTTTAATAATAAACACCTTCATTTACAAATTGCATTTTGTGTTTACTTGTGTTGTCCTTGACTATTGTTTAAATTGGTTTGATGTTCCGAAACACTTAAGTGTGACAAACATGCAAAGGAACAGGAAATGAGGAAGGGGGCAAACACTTTTTCACACCACTGTATGTACTTTCAGCAATATATGTTTATTGATTACTATTTTTAGTTACACTTTTATTATTATTGATGTTTTTATAGCTTATAAACTGATTCTTATTATAGAAATAAGCATTACCCTTGAGTATTGGTTTAGTTATGCTGTGCCCTGTGGCTGTGCTTGTAGCTGCAGATTTAAGAAGAAAAAAATACAAGGCTTCCTGTGAATGGGTGAGCAGGTTTTAGTCTGAATTTTGTTCTGGGAGTGGGACAGGAAGTACCCATCCGGCTGCTGAAACACAGCAATGACACTGCACTCTCACCAAGAGGCCGGGGTCCCATACTAATGATCGGGAACCAGGAACCTAAACACCTGATTGCTTTGACAGCCTCTGATTGGCTATCACAGTGATCAGTCACTATACAGCCCACCCCTGTTTTTGTTTTCTCCTCTTGAATAAGGATGAGCTCAGGCGTTTTCGCATGCTCCACGTCCAGAGCCCACCAGGAAGTCAGCGCAGTGCTGCTCTAATCACAGGCAGTGAGACATTGCCCGATGTGCGGCTGCAGAGATCGGGCAATGTCTCACTGCCTGTGATTAGCACAGTGCTGCGCCGACTTCTTGGCGGGCTCTGGACGTTTAGCATGCAAACACACCTGAGCTCATCCTTACTCTTAAATAGAGAAAAAGATACATTGTACTTTTTTTCTCCTTGCTAGAGAAGAAAAATGTAAATGAGTGTGTGTGTGTAAAAAAAAAAAAAAAGGATAAAAAAAAATAACCACTAGCTGACCAGGCTTTTTCTGGCACTTTTTGCTTACAAGTTTAAATCAGAGTTTTTTTTGCTAGAAAATGATGTATAACCCCCAAACATTATATATTTTTTTTTTTTTTTTTTAGCAGAGACCATAGGCAGGGCTGGCACAAGATATTGTGCTGCCTGGGTCCAAGAATGAAATGCTGCCCCCCAGAAAAAAAAAATCACGCCCACCAAAAAGCCCCCACATCCACTATTTTATATCATGATAATTAAAATTAAATTCATCAGGAAGTCAGATTTTGCGCGAAACAGAAGTGTGGGCCTAGGTTAAGGGCTAGCTCATACCAGGATCACATGGGAACACACGCTTTCCTGTGGGGAGCATTTTGACAATCTGTTCATTTGAATGGGCTGCAAAAAAGTAACAGACTGCACAAAAACACACTGCACCAAACCACAAAGTACTGTGGTACCATGTGATTTTGTGCCTGTAAACACACTGCATTTGTGATCTGTGTTTGGGGTGCCATGTATTGTGGCACTGACATACAGCAGATTGCAAGGATAGTGTGTTCACCTGCTGTGTAAAATACACGAACACAGCGCACACAGTCCATCTTAGCCACACCAACCAATCAACTAGGTATAATAGGGAGCTCCCCCCAGACTCCTACATATGACATAGGCATGACATTTACAGTAGACTTTACAATTTACTACCCATGGATCCCCATGGACACATGCAGTCTTCCCCCGGGAAGGAGGATAGGACAGGGTGTCTGGACAGGGACTCATTTGTGACCTGCAGACACTCCAGCCGGGGTGATCACTCTCTGGCTGGTTCTAGACTAGGGTAGTATATGGACAGTCTAGGGTGGTATATTGACAGTATAGGGTAGTATATTCAGACAGGCTAGGGCAGTATCTATAGACAGGCTAGGACAGTATATACAGACAGGCTTGGGTAGTATATACAGACAGGCTAGGGTAGTATATACAGACAGGTTAAGGTAGTATATACATGCAGGTGAGGGCAGTATATACAGACAGGCTAGGGCAGTATATACAGACAGGCTTCGGCAGTATATATAGACAGGCTAAAGCAGTATATACAGACAGGCTAGGGCAGTATATATAGACATGCTAGGGCAGTATATACAGACAGGCTAGTGCAGTATATACAGACAGGCTAGGGTAGTATATACAGACAGGCTAGTGCAGTATATACAGACAGACTAGTGCAGTATATACAGACAGGCTAGTGCAGTATATATAGACAGGCTAGGGTAGTATATATAGACAGGCTAGGGTAGTATATACAGACAGGCTAGTGCAGTATATACAGACAGGCTAGGGTAGTATATATAGACAGGCTAGGGTAGTATATACAGATAGGCTAGAGCAGTATATACAGATGGACTAGGGCAGTATATACAGGCAGGCTAGGGCAGTATATACAGACAGGCTCCCTTTCAGTGACCTGCACTTACCTGGTGCCATGCCTGATCTTTAGGATCTCGTGTGAGAAAGTTCCTCTATCATATGCGTGGAACAAGGAGGAGACTCGCTCTCACACTGTGTGTAACTGAAGCATCGGGTGGAGAGTCAGTGAAAGTGCCGCAGCTGTGCTGTGACAGGCAGCAAACGACACCCTCACTGAGTCTGCACCCGATGTGGAAGGTGTAGGTAGCACCAGGCTCGGCTCTGCCGCCCCTCTCAAATTGCCGCCTGGGTCCCATGGACCCACTGGGACCCATGGGACCCTAGGGGATAAAATGGCGATCATTGGAATTTTTATGCCACATGGTATTTGCATATTTTGGAAGAAATACACATTAATTAATAAAAAAAAAATAAAAAAAAAAATAAATTAATATTTACCCTAATTTTTTGTATAATGTGAAAGATGATGTTGAGCTGGGTAATTATATATCTAACATGTCACGCTTTAAATTTGTGCATGCTCGTGGAATGGCAACATACTACAGTACTTAAAATCTCTATAGGCCACGCGTTAACCTTTACAGGTTACCTGTTTACAGGTCTAGCGCTACAATTATTGCTCTCACTCATGTTTGCGGCAATACCTCCCATGTGTGGTGCAAATACTGTTTATATATGTCTGCGTGACTTATGTATGCATTCCCTTCTGTGTGTGAGCACTGAGGGATGGAAGCTCTTTAAAATTGTTATTTTTCTTATCTATATTACCGTATATACTCGAGTATAGGCCGACCCGAATATAAGCCGAGGCCCCCAATTTACCCCCAAAAAAACTGGCAAACTTATTGACTCGTGTATAAGCCGAGGGTGAGACATGCCTGTCCATCCCTGTGTGTGTGTCCGTCCATCCCTGTGTGTCCGTCCATCCTTGTGTGTCCGTCTATCCCTGTGTGTCCGTCCATCCCTGTGTGTCCGTCCATCCATCCCTGTGTGTGTGTGTGTCCATCCATCCATCCATCCCTGTGTGTGTGTGTGTCTCCATCCATCCATCCATCCATCCCTGTGTGTGTGTGTCTCCATCCATCCATCCATCCATCCCTGTGTGTGTGTGTCTCCATCCATCCATCCATCCATCCCTGTGTGTGTCTCCATCCATGTGTGTGTGTGTGTGTGTGTGTGTGTGTGTGTGTGTGTGTGTGTGTGTGTGTGTGTGTCCAGCCTACCTTTGTCCCGAGCCTCCGTCCCGTGCCTTGCCTCCTTGCCTCCGTCCCGTGCCGTGCCTTGCCTCCTTGCATCCGTCCCGTGTCGTGCCTTGCCTTGCCCCCGTCCCGTGCCGTGCCGTCCCGTGCCCTCTTCGTCGGCGGCCATTGTAAAGTTCAAAAGCTGCGCCGCCGCCTTCGCCTGTGATAGGCGGAACACTGAATTTCCCAGCAGCCTGTGTTCCGCCTATCACAGACGTCGTATCATCCTCGTCCGTAGTACGAGGATGATACGATGTCCGTGATAGGCGGAACACAGGCTGCTGGGAAATTCAGTGTTCCGCCTATCACAGGCGAAGGCGGAGCCGGAGGCGCGGCTTTTGAATAGAATGGCCGCTGTCTGTCTGCTCGACACGCTGATCGAGCGGGCAGACAGCGATGACTCGAGTATAAGCCGAGGGGGGCACTTTCAGCCTCAAAAAAGAGGCTGAAAATCTCGGCTTATACTCGAGTATATACGGTACTTTTTATTTTCACACTGTCCCTTTCATTTTTTTTTTTATCATTTATTCCTTTTACAAGGAATGTGAACATCCCTTGTAATAGAGATAAGGACGACAGGTCCTCTTTATGGAGAGGTCTGGGGTCAAAAAGACTTCAAATCTTTCCTTTACCCTTAAAAGCAAAATCTAAAAAAAAATTGTTTAAATCTTTTCCTTTAAACAATAAAAAAATGATTTACTTCCAGGATGGACCGTAAGTGACCTCATGACATCGTTCTGGTCCTCCATGGTCATAGAGTCGATCAAATAGTATCTACCTATGGGAGCAGCCGGCCGCAGTGTTGGATCATTTCTCTGGCATATCGGCAGAAACGGTAAGTCCGAGAAACACCAGTGAGCAGCGGGGGGCGTCCCCTCCCGCTGCTTTGGAAATCTTTCCAGCAGCTCATGAACTGCTCAGAATGGCTTTGTGAAAAGCTATACTGGGGTTATGGCTGATAATCCTGGTAAACCACAATGAATTTATGTATTTATGTATTGTGGTCAGCAAGTGGACAAATAAAAAATAGTTGGAGCTGGGGTTAGGGTCAAAGGTCAGAGTGATAGGTCAGGGTCAGTATATTCTAGGCCGGATTTTAAAAAATAATAAAAATAAAACTAATAAAATTAGTATTAGTATCATTGTCAGTGGATAGGACTAAAAAAAATGCATGCTATTGTTTCTGGGCCCTATTATGGGTACAAACAACAAAAACCATTCACATATTTGGTATCACTGCGATCATCAGGAGCTGGAAAATTTATTTTGGGTTGTTGTAGGTTATGGTAATAGCAATAAATATGCAGCTAAATGTGTGTGTGTATATATATATATATATATATATATATAGATATATATATATATATATATATATATAGATATATATATATATATATATATAGGGTTGTGGTAGGTTATGGTAATAGCAAGAAATATAATTTTATATTTTTATTTTTTACTATTTTTGCTTTTGTTTCCTTTGATTCAAAAAAAATCAGGCGATTTAAAATACCATTTAGCAAAAAATCTAAAACCAAATTTGTCCTGCAAATGCAGTATAATTCACCTGTATACAGGAAAATTGTATACTTACCTTTCCGTAAGTTTCCTTTCCTGACGCATCTTTAGGCCCGCCCCAGTATTCTCGTATATATGAATCACCTTCATCGGGTGGGTCGTTGTATGGTGCCATGAAGATGCGACAGGAAAGAAAAATTATAGAAAGATAAGCATACAATTTTCCGGTTTCCTGTCGCATCATGGCAGCATACACTCTGGGGAGAAACTCGCAGACTGGGTGGGAATGCAAGAAAAAATAAATTTATTAACAAGAAACAGAGGAGTTGGCCTGGATGACGGCCCTTCCAAAGTCTACTAATGAAAGTCGTGCAGAATACACCTTAAAAATTTGATATAAAGGTGTTTCTGGAAGACCAGGTGGCCGCTTTACAGATAGTCTCTGCTGAGACCCTACAATAGGCCGCCCAAGAAGTTGCCACTGCCCTGGTGTAATGCGCCTTTAAGCCCTCCGGAATTTGTAGTTCACTCAGCGAGTAGGCCTATTTGATAGTCTTTACCAGCCATGAGGCGATGCTGCCTGACCTTTCCTACAGCCATATGGAACAATTAAGAGGTTTTCCGATCTCCTGATCGACTCGATTGCTGAAAGATACTTTAGAATGTTTCCCCTGACATCCAGAGGATGAGGATCACCTTGATCTTCGACAAAGGCTGGAAGGTTGATCTCCTGATTAAAGTGGAAGGAGGAGGACACCTTAAGTACAAAACGGTCCGAAGGCCTTAGAACTATTTTGTCCAGATAGACGACCAGGTATGGTTCTTTGGCCATCAAGGCTTGCATCTACGAGACTCTCTTTGCTGAAGTTATAGCAATCAGGAAAGAAACCTTGAGCGTCAGATCCCAAAGGGAGAGGTTGTCGAGGGGAGAGACCGGTTCCTTAGACAAGACTTCCAAGACAACTGAGAGGTCCCATACCGGGAATGAAGGTTTCCTAGGTGGCCTTAGTTTAAGGCAGGCCCTCTGAAACTGGATGACTAAAGGATCATGTGCCCATTTGACCCTGGTCAGAGCGGATAAGGCTGATACTTGGACTTTCAGGGTACTGGAACGAAGCACTTTCTCTAGGCCTGACTGCAGGAATTCCAGAATTTGATAGGCTGCCAGAGAAGATATGCCCCAACCTTGTTGTTGAGAAAAGGTGGTAAACTTCTTCCAGATCCTTCGGTAGGTGCTGTTGGTAGTCGGCTTCCTAGCCTGAAGCAATGTGTCCACTACCCTCTGAGAACAGCCCTGTTCTAGATACCTAATCCTCTCAGCCTCCAGGCCATCAGATGTAGTCTCTCCGGGTTCGGATGTAGAAGCTGGCCCTGAGAGAGCAGGTCTGCTGACAGCGGGAGAGGAAGCGGATCCGCCGTGTTCAACTGAAGGAGAGTAGTGAACCATGGTCTCCTCAGCAAAAAGGGGATCACCGTCACTACTAATGCTGCCGACCTCTTGAGCCTCAGAAGGAACTTCACTATGAGGGGAGTCGGAGGGAAGATGTAGCAGAGGTTGAAGTTCCAGGGATGTTGAAGACAATCTACTCCCTCCACTGAAAGAAAGAGGATTCTTGATAGGAACCTCTGGCATTTTGAATTTGCTGGTGTAGCCACCAGATCTATGTCCAGTGGGCCCCAGGTCTGAGTTATGAGCGTGAATGCTTGGGGACTCAAAGCTTCTGCTGAGTGAGTCTGCCAGGATATTCTCGATCCCTGAGATATAGGCCACTCTCAGGTCCAGTAGGTTCAATTGCGCCCACTCCATCATGGGGCAAACTTTCTGCATCAGCTTCTGGTGCCCCCCGGCCTGTTGATGTAGGCGACGGCCACCCTGTTGAACATCCTCTTTAGGACTAGTTTCCCTCTTAGGTGAGCACTGAATGCCAGGAAGGCCTGAAAGGCTGCCTTCATTTCCAGTACGTTTGAGACAGAATCTTGGATCCTGAATGGCCAGCACCCCTGAGCCGCATGATGTTGGTAGTGTGCCCCCCATCCCTCCAGGCTGGCATCCGAGGATACCGTTTCCTGAGGAGGGGGAGACTATATACCTGCATCTCCTCAGATTACAGAGACGGGTCCACCACCGCAAGGATTGTTTGACCTCCTCTGAAAAAAATACATAGTATAGTAACAGTGTTCAAAGAATTAAAAATCATATAGAATGATACAATTTGTACATTTAGCCCTTATGTGTCGCGTCTACACATTTCGCTGTAAGACTTCCTCAGGGCATGGAAAAAGGTTCAAAGACGTAACAAAAAAGAGAAGGATAAATCTCACTATCTGAAATGAGATCTATTACAATTAAAATTCTAAATTCAAAACAAAGCATATATATAGAAAACTTTGCATTGTATGTTGTATTAAAAAGGTTTCTATATATATATATATATATATATATATATATATATGCTTTGTTTTGAATTTATTTTTTATTTTTTGCTATCTTTGTTTCCATGCCTTAAAAGTCCGACCTGTGGGTACCTATTTGGTATCCTTCCCCTATGCTCCCGTTGATGTATACGGATGTGGCATTGTGAATGCTTTTTCTTTTTAGATTTTTCTCTTTTTCTATTTTCTATGTGTAGTATAGCTCTTACGATTTTTTTTCGGACAAAAACTGTACAATTTAAATTTGATATGACGTGTACACACGGTCGGAATTTCTGACAACAAATGTTCGATGTGAGCTTGTTGTTGGAAAATTCGACCGTGTGTATGCTTCATCAGACATTTGCTGTCGGAACTTCCGACAACAAATGTTTGAGAGCAAGTTCTCAAATTTTCCGACAACAAAACTTGTTGTTGGAAATTCCGATCGTGTGTAGACATTTCCGACACACAAAATTCCACGCATGCTTGGAATCAAGCCGAAGAGCTGCACTGGATATTGAACTTCATTTTTCTCGGCTCGTCTTACGTGTTGCATGTCACCGCATTCTTGACGTTCGGAAATTTCAAACATTTGTGTGACCGTGTGTATGTAAGACAAGTTTGAGCTAACATCAGTCGGAAAAAAATCCACGTATTCTTTTTTGTCGGAATGTCTGATCGTGTGTATGCGGCAATAGTCTGCACATCCAGCTTTTGTCGTACGGAAAATCGGAATCGACGGTCAAAAGCACCATATTAATGATTGGAAAATCAGCAGATCGTTCATGGGACGAAATTTTACTTCCCATTTTCGTATCGTGTGTATGGGCCTTAACTGTATGGGGGACTGTGTGACTGATCCGTCTTCCTGCAATCTCAGTGTCATGCCCGGACAGAATGGGGGTCTACCTTGTTTACTTTGTCAGATCACCTTTCTGTCTCTGCGGGAAACGATCGCGGGGTGGCCAGCGGACATCGAATTCGCTGGACCAGCTGATTGGCTACCCCCGGTGGCCAATCAGAGAGTAAGCACACGCTCAAGAAAGCTAGTGCACGAATTGCCATACCAGTACGGCAATTTGCACAGCTGAGCCACCTTGCCGCAGTAGATCTACGGCGGCTGCTCGGCAAGTGGTTAATCAGTACAGTTGTCAGCCGAAAATACAAATACACTACAACACATGACATCACTTTCCGAATTTTTATTCTGTCCTACAAGATTTTTCGTAACCTCTTAGTTTTCTACTTGCGATTACCAAGCGAAAAAAGTTGGGCAATCTGTCGTCTGATTTTCGTATCGTGTATAGGGGGCATAAGGATTTCCTCTCCCCTCCATCATGAAGGGGGAGATGAGATCTCCTTCAGCTGGAATGAAAATAGGGGAAACTATTACGTTTTCCGCTCGTGTGTGAATGAGACAGACCAGGTCCGACGGAATCAGTCTGTCGGACAATCCGATCGTGTTTGGGCTAATCCGATAGTTTTGTATTAAAATATTCTGACAGACCTAGAAATAGAACATGTTTCAAATCTGTCCGACGGACTCAAATCCTATCATGGAAACCGTTCATCTGTATGCTGGTCCGACGGACCAAATACGACGCAAGGGAAACTATTGGCTACCGACTATTGAACTTACTTGTTTAGTCCCGTCTTACGTCATTACGTTCAAAACTAACGGACTTTCGAACGGACTTGGTCCGTTAATGCGGGGCCAACTCCGTTCGCTTGGAAGTCCGTCGGAACTCCGCCGAAAATTCCAGTCATTTGTACGCGGCATTAGTGATAAAAAAATAAATAAATACATTTTAAAAAGCTTTGAAATGATTGGTTACTTACCTGTATGCATGAGTCCTTTCTGGAATGGTCGTCCGATGGGTCAGCTGACCTGGAGTACATAGATATATAGATATATATATATATAGGAGAGAAAAATGTGTTATTCATCAGAGCGGCGGTGAAGACACGCCCTCCCTCCCACCTGGTTGTCACAGCCCGATGTGTGGTTTGGTTAAGACCCCATACACACTATTAGATTTTCTTCAGATTTTTGTCTTCAAATTTACCAAAACCATGTAGTGCAAGGGCCTGCGTGTTTGCATACAAATTTAAACTCCCTCATACACACGATCACACATTCCGACAACAAAATCCATGGGATTTTTTCTGACGGATGTTGGCTCAAACTTGTCTTGCATACACACGGTCACACAATGTTGTCGGAAATTCCGAACGGCAAGAAAGCGGTGACATACAATGCGTACAACGAGCTGAGAAATTTGAATTTCAATAGCCAGTGTGACTTTTCTGCCTGATTGCGAGCATGCGTAGAACTTTGTGCAACGGAATTGTGTACACACGATCAGATTTTGTTGATGGAAAAATTTGAGGTCCAGAGCTCAAATTTTGTGTGTCGGAAATTCCAATAGAAAATGTCTGATGGAGCCTACACATGGTTGGAATTTCAACAAGCTCCCATCGAACATTTTCCGTTGCAAAATCTAACCAGGAGTAAGGGGCATTATGCCGCGTACACACGCTCGGACATTCCGATGACAAAATCTTTTTTTTCCGATGGATGTTGGCTCACACTTGCCTTGCATATGGTCGCACAAATGTTGTCTGAATTTCTGATTGCCAAGAACGCGGTGACGTACAACAACACGTACAACGTACCAAGAAAATTAAGTTCAATAGCCAATCTTCTGATTGATTCCGCGCATGCGTGGAATTTTGTGCTTCAGAATTCTGTACACACGATCGGAATTTACAACAACGAATTTTGTTGTCAGAAAATTTGAGAATCAGCTCTCAAATTTTTGTTGTTGGAAATTCCAACAAAAAATGTTCGATGGAGCCTACACACATCAAGCTCACATCAAACATTTGTTGTTGGAAATTCCAACCGCGTGTACGCGGCATGAAGGTTTGACGTCAAATTATATGGTTTTGGTAAATCTGAAGACAAAAATCTGCAGAAAAATCTAAAAGTATATGCAAAAAAATCAGCCAAAATTCGGTCATTTAGACAGTTAACCAATCGATAACCGTTGGGATGTTTCTGAGCCAAAAGCACTAAGTCTGGAAATTTTCCCATCCAAACTGTCTGTACTAGGTATATGTAAAAAAAAAAATGCATTCATTTATGACCACTGAAAGATTTATCGGCCATTACATGATGGCACTATTGTTTGCGCTCATGGCCGAATGTTCGTTTTTCAAAAATGGGTGCAGCCAATTTTTCCTATAGTGTATGGCCAGTATAAGTCGTCTGAAGGGGACAGTTTATTGTTAAGTTATAGTATTAGTCGAGCTGCGATGGCTGGACTAATTTATGTTTAACCACCTGCTTACTGGGCACTTAAACCCCCCTCAGTCCCAGACCAATTTTCAGCTTTCAGTGCTCTCACATTTTGAATGACAATTACTCAGTCATGCAACACTGTAACCAAATGATTTTTTTGTCCTTTTCTTCATACCAATAGAGCTTTCTTTTGGTGGTATTTGATCACCTCTCTGTTTTTTATTTTCTGCGCTATAAATGAAAAAAGACCGAAAATTTTGAAAAAAAATGAATTTTTCTTCGTTTCTGTGACAAAATTTAGCAAATTAGCAATTTTTCTTCATAAATTTTGGCCACAATTTATACTACTACACATCTTTGGTAAAAATAACCCAAATTTTTGCATATTATATGATCTGTGTGAAATTTATAGAGTCTACAAGCTATGGTGCAAATCATAAAGATTTGCAAAAAAAGATCACATCTGATGTACTAAGGCCTATCTCCATTCTTGAGACCCTAACAAGCCAGGAAAGTACAAAAGCCCCCCAAATTACCCCTTTTTGGAAAGTAGACATTCCAATGTATTTAGTAAGAGGCATGGTGAGTTATTTTAAGTTGTCATTTTTTCCCACAATTCTTTGCAAAATTAAGATTTTTTTTTTTTCACAAAATTTTCATTGTAATAGCTTATTTCTCCCACACGGAATGTGCATACCACAAATAACACCCCAAAATACATACTCCTACTCCTCCTGAGTATAACTATACCACATGTGTGAGACTTTTACACAGCCTGACCACATACAGAGGCCTAATTTTTAAGCAGCACCTTCAGGCATTCTAGGAGCATAAATTACACATTTCATTTCTCAACCACCTATAACAGTTTTGAAGGCCCTGGAACACCAGGGCAATGGAAACGTCCAGAAAATGACCCCATTTTGGAAAGCTAACACCCCAACGTATAATCTATGAGGCATAATGAGTCTTTTCAATGGTTCATTTTTTTCCAGAAGTTTTTGGAAAATGTGGAAAAAAATGAAAATGCTTTTTTTTTTTTACACAAAGTTGTCTGTTTATAAGATATTTCCAACACATAGCATTTACATAGCAAAAATAGCACCCCAAAATACATTCTCCTACTCCTCCTGAGTATAATGATACCACATGTGTGAGACTTTTACACAGCCTGACCACATACAGAGGCCTAATTTTGAAGTAGCACCTTCAGGCATTCTAGGAGCATAAATTTCACATTTCATTTCTCAACCACCTATTACAGTTTTGAAGGCCCTGGAACACCAGGGCAATGGAAACGTCCAGAAAATGATAAGATATTTCCAACGCATAGCATTTACATAGCAAAAATAACACCCCCAAAATACATTCTACTACTCCTCCTGAGTATGGCAATACCACATGTGTGAGACGTTTACACAGCCTGGCCACATACAGAGGCGCAACATGCAAGAAACACCGTCGGTGTTCCAGGGACACATAGCCTGCACATACCAAGAATTACACCCCCAAATACATTATGCTGAGCAAAGGGTAAAGAAAAGATTACCTGTGGTTTTAGAAGCACAGTTGTCCACAGGAGGATATCACTGGTCCAGGCAGCAGGCAGGGACTTGGTTAGCAACAGCGAACACAGTTTTTCAGGCAGCAGGCAGGGATACTGTCCATATTACAGTCCAGGGTCAGTGCAGAGATGTCAGCAGTGCCAAAAATATTGGTCCTGGTAGTAGGCAGGTCCTTGTGGTGTGGTCAGTGCGGCATGACGGCAGTAAGTCCTACAGGCAGCAGACAGAAGTAGAGCCTCGTTCAGGACAGAATGGGGATGGGGTAGAGGCTTCCCAAATCTCTTTGAAGCCTCCGAGTCTCCAGACCCTAATCTAGGAATAAGAAAACAAAGAAAATTGTTTTCTTCTTCCAGAAAAACTATACTGGTGCCCCTCACATATGTGAGACCCCGTGTTGAATCCCACTAGTCCAGTTGCAGAATACAAGATCAGTCCAAGAGGCAGGCAAATATCGTGGTCAAACAGTCCAAGGTCAGTTCCAGATCAGGCAGAGATATGTACAGAATCGTTAGACAGAAGCATGGTCGAATAACAGTCCAGGGTCAGTTCCAGATCAGGCAGAGGTATGTACAGAATCGTTAGGCAGAAGCATGGTCGAATAACAGTCCAGGGTCAGTTTCATATCACGCAGCGGTATGTACAGAATCGGCAGGCATAAGAGTGGTCAAATAACAAGCCAGGGTCAGTTACAGAGCAGGCAGTGGCATAAGGGGTGTGAAGGTGTATGAAGGCAGGAACTGAGGATTATGTTTACCATACTTCACAAAAAATTTATTGAAGTATGGTAACGCTGAAAACAGTCGCCTATGCAGAGGCCTGGTTGGGAAGGACATTGTGCACAATAATAAGATGTGTCTCTTCTGACTCCTGCTCTGGTACACACCTTACATCTTTTTTTACGTCTTTGGCCTGTTGGTTTGGGAGGGATTTTATCGGGAAAGTGGCGCTCGGAGAGTCGACTAACAACGTCTGATCGGATATTTTCTGGTGGGCCGTTTGGGAAAATAAGGGCAGTGAAAACTTCCTCCTGGTAGCCAAAGAAACGTTTGGGGTTTTGGGTGGAGTTGCGGTAAATGACATAGGAATTGTAAATGGCCAATTGAAAAAAAAAAAATTGCTACTTTTTTGTACCAATGGTATGTCCGTCTTGTGACAAGATATGGTTCCATCATTTGGTAGTTGAAGTCGACTCCCCCCATGAACAAATTGTATTCGGAAATGCATTTGGGTTTCTTTACGGGGCCATTCCTTCTGGGGATTTCCACGAAGGTATCATTGTGGATAGAAGACAACATATACACATCCCTTCTGTCCCTCCACTTCACTGCCAGAACCTCCTTGTTTCTCAGACTTGCGGTTTCTCCTTTTCGCAGCTTCTTATTCACAAGACTTTGAGGAAAGCCCTTCCGATTCCTTTTTACGGTGCCACATGCTGGCGTCTTCTTCTGGTGAAGGTTGTGGAACAGGGGCAGAGATGTGTAGAAGTTATCTACATACAGGTGGTAGCCTTTATCCAATAGGGGGTATATGAGGTCCCAAACAATTTTTCCGCTGGATCCCAAGTAGTCCGGACAATTAGGGGGCTGCAGCTGGGTGTCCTTCCCTTAGTTCACTATGGATGAATATGTGTACCCTGTGGCTCGGTCGCATAATTTGTAGACCTTCACCCCATAGCGGGCCCTTTTGCTGGGCATAAATTGCTTCATTCTAAGCCTGCCGCTAAATTTAATAAGGGACTCATCCACACATATGTGTTGGTCCGGGGTAAACAATTTGGGGAATCAGTGGCGTAACTAGAACCTTCAGGGCCCCGATGCAAGAAACCATGAAGGGCCCCCTGAACCCCAGCCAGGGCCCTTCCCTCCGAGTCCGCCGGTGGAACTCCAGGGCGTGGTCACAGGTATGACCTTTGTGAGCCCTGTAGTTCCACCACTGGTATCAGTCGTTTTTTTTATATTTTTTTTTTACATTTTTAGGTGCCCCATTGGGGGACTGTCCTAGGCAGAATGGGGTCCCCGTCCCCAGAAGAGATGAGGTCCTTTTCTCCAGGGCAGATGAAGTTACTGCCCCCAAGTGAGAAGGGGTCCCTGTCCCCAGGGGAGGTGGGTGTCCCTGTCCCCACGTGAGAAGGGAGATGGAGGGGGTATGTAATGGTGTGTGGGGGATGGGGTCCTCTCACTCACCATGACCAAGCTGTAAGCCGCACACTCATCCATGTTGGCCTGGGCTCCATCCAGTGTGCTGGACGGGCGATCAGCATATCTCACAGAAACACCTTTCATCGTCTGTGTATGACAGGGGAGGAGGGGGGCTGGCAGACAAGCCTGCAGTGTCCTCCGGGGGGCTCTCATAGGGCTGCACTGCATCTGTGTGCTTAAAGTTTGTTTACCCGGGAGAAGTATGCAGTGCAGTGTGGGCTGGACTCAGGGGGGGCGGGACCCTGGCTGGGGAGAACAGACATTGGGACCCTGGCTGGGGAGAACAGACATTGGACTGAGCAGCAATGCATGGAGCAGGAGAGGGGTACTCTGAGGAGCCGGCCGAGGACACAGGCCATGTGGGGAATGCACAACTAAAAAGCAGCCAGTGCGATAGTCGAGTATGGAGCTCTGCTAGTCACCCTCCACCTCCAGCCACCCGTGTGCATGGTGCACGGGTACCCCTAGCTGACTATGCTGCTGCCGGCCATACATAGAGGGGGCTGCATGGGCCCCCTGCATCACAGGGCCCAGTTGCGGTTGCAACTGCTGCACCCCCTATAATTACGCCCCTGTGGGGAATGTTTCTGAAAAATAATTAAGTATTGGTCGAATTTTGTAAAGCCGGTCATAATTTGGATCATTTCGTGGAAGGCACTGGGAATTGTCGCTGACATGTAAGAACCTCAGGATCATCTGATACCTGGTTCTGGGCATTACCGCGGAGAAGAGCGGTGAGTGGTGGAGGGGGTGGGTTGACCAGTAGGTACGCAATTGATTTTTTTTGTTGAGTCCCATATTAAATGTGAGGCATAAAAAAACCTTGAACTCCTCCACCGTTAGGTCTCTCCATTCGTAGGGACGGACATAATAAGAGGTCGGATTTTGCAAAATAAATTGTTGTGCATACAGGTTGCACTGGGCCACAATTGACGACAACATATCCTCCGTAAAAATTAAATTAAAAAAATCTATTGGGGTAAAATTCTCTGTGTCCACCTGGACTCCTGGCTGGGCAGTGAAAGGGGGAACATTGGCCTCTCCTGAATTAGGAGGAAGCCACAAGGGGTTCTGAAGGGCATAGGGAAGGCCGGCATGGCTCCTAACCCTTTGGGGCTGAGATGACACCCTACTGGTACTTGGCCTTTCTTGCCGGGGCACTGCGGTGCTGGTGGACGGCACTGCGGTGCTGGTGGACGACACTTCGGTGCTGGTGGATGGCACTGCCTCACTATAATGCCTTCGTTTGATGGGCCGGATATCTTCCTCCTCGGATTCAGTCAGTGTTTCACTGCTGAGGACTGGCTCATAATTTATGTCGGCTTCAGAATCAGAATCTGAAAAGGAATCTGAAGAGGAGAGCTCCCTGTTGCTCTCGTCGGCCGTGGAAATAATTTGGTACGCCTCCTCAGCGGAAAAGACTCGTTTAGCCATGGTAGCACTGATGGGCACTGATGAGGTGGCTTCAAGGGGTTATACCAATGTGATGTCTTTAGCTGCATGCATCACCCCGTTACCATTTTTTAGAGCGGGCGGCCAGATTTTTAGTGATATCAACCATTGTGGCTCAGCAGCCACTCGGCTGTTATCCAAAAAGATGTTTACATCCCTTGTGACAGCAATAAAAGTGATCATATTTTTTTTTTTAACCGCTTGCCGACCGCCACCTGTATATTTACGTCAGCAGAATAGCACGGCTGGGCAAAGTAACGTACCCATACGTTACTTTGAATTTACCGCTACACACGCCTGCCGCGAGCTCTGTGACCGCGGGACCCGCAGACTCGATCGATGCTGGGATACCTGCGATCGTGTCACGGAGCTGAAGAATGGGGAGATGCCAATGTAAACAGCATCTCCCCATTCTGCCTAATGACAGGACCCCGATCATCTGCTCCCTGTCATCGGGAGCAGCGATCAGTGTCGTGTCACTGCTAGCCCATCATCCAGACAGTTAGAAACACACCCCAGGACACACTTAACCCCTCCCTGACCCCTAGTGGTTAACCCCTTCACTACCAGTGACATTTTTACAGTAATCAATGCAATTTTATAGCATTGATCGCTGTATTAATGCCAATGGTCCCAAAAATTTGTCAAAATTGTCCGATGTGTCCGCCATAATGTCGCAGTCACGATAAAAATCGCGGATCGCAACCAATACTAGTAAAAAAAGAAAATCTGATCTTAATCACAAACAGGGAACACATTTAACCCCTTCATTGCCCCTGATGTTAACCCCTTCCCAGCCAGTGTCATTAGTACAGTAACAATGCATATTTTTAGCATTGATCACTGTAATAATGTCACTGGTTCCCCAAAAAAGTATCAAAAATGTCAGGTAGGAGTCCGATCTGTCTGCCACAATGTCGCAGTGCCTCTAAAAATCACTGATCACGGCCATTACGAATAAAAAAAAAAAAAAAATGCCATAAATCTAGCCCCATTTTGTAGACGCTATAACTTTTGCACAAACCAATCAATAAACGCTTATTGCAATTTTTTTTACTAAAAATATGTTGAAGAATACGTATCGGCCTAAACTGAGGAAAAAAATGTTTTTTTTATATATTTTTGGGGGATATTTATTATAGCAAAAAGTAAAAATATGATTTATTTTCAAAATTGTCGGTCTTTTTTTGTTTATAGCGCAAAAAATAAAAACCGCAGAGGTGATCAAATACCAGCAAAAGAAAGCTCTGTGTAAAAATTGTTTGGGTACAACATTGTTTGGGTACAACATTGCACGACCGCGCAATTGTCAGTTTAAATGATGCCGTGCCGAATCGCAAAAAGTGCTCTGGTCAGGAAGTAGGTAAATCCTTGCGGGGCTGAAGTGGTTAAGTGGCAATGTCAAAAATAAATAAATAAATAAGGAAAAAATATTTTTTTAAAGCGCTCCCTGTTCCCGCTAGCGTTGACACCTTATCCCTTTAGTGTCGGTGTTCTGGCAGATAGTGTCCTGCCATCATATAGTGTCCGCCCCGTACTGCGCATGCACAGTACAGGGCAGAAGAAGCTTCGGAAAATCTCCAAAGATGAACGGCGCCTGCGCCGTGAGTGGAGGTGGTAGCCCCCCCATCCAAGCGGACATAGAGTTGGGAAAATTAGAGGGCCCCTCGCGGGCGAGTTTGGCTCGCTACGCTTCGGGCTCGGCCTCGCTGCGCTCGGCTCTTTTATATTCCTACTCTATGTCCACTTGGATGGTGGGGATATAACCTGGACTCACGGCGCAGGCGCCGTTCATCCTCTGCTATTTTCGGAATCTGTGTGTGCAGTGTACTGCGCATGCGCAGTACACAGCGGACACTATCCGATGGGGGACCATATATGATAGGACACCGGTTCACACTAGTGTGATGAGAGAACCCTGCGAATCAACTGCGGGTTCCCGCATCGCACTCGAAACGCACGGCAGTTCACACTGCCATATGCGAACTGCTGGGGAGTGTCATTATATGTTAACGACACCCCCTTTTTCAGCTCGCATATCGCACTGTGAACTGACAGTTCGGACATGAATTGGATCGCATATGTGTGAATACACATGCGATCCGATTCTGGTCCGAACAGAAAAAAGGGTCCTGTGCATGTTTGGACTGAATGCGGTGCGATATCAGCCATACTATCTGTATGACTGACATCGCACCCGCACAGACATCGCATGTAATGTGAACAGCAGTGCGCTGTGAATTACATGCGATGTCTGGCATCATGCTAGTGTGAACCAGCACTTAAACCTAAATACAAATGAATTACACAGGTTCTGAGGCTAATTAAATGCAGAGAAAGCACCAAGTGAGTTTAATTACTATCCTAATCAGCCAAAAGTCCTGTGTAATTAATATGTGTTCGGGTTTAAAGGGATGAGGTGGCCACCATAGTCCCCGCGTGTTTGCGCAGCAAAAAAAAAACGCATGCGTAAGTCGTGCCCGCTTATGTAAGGTTAAATATATATTTTATTATTTGTTTTCAAGTAAAGCAACAGGGGGTACAAAATGAAGAAAAAAGGAAGGGAGAGCAGTGGTAAACAAATACCACAAAACGTTCGGAACAAAACATAAAAATATACAGGTGTAAGTAACAATCCTCAGAATTGTCATCAGTACCAAAAACAAATGGTGTTCAAATCACACATGAGCGCGAGCAATAATTCTAGCAAAAGACCTCCTCTGTACTAAGGATGGGCACAGGCGTGTTCGCATGGTCCACGTGCAGAGCCTGCCAGGAAGTCGGCGCAGCGCTGCACTAATCACAGGCAGTGAGACATTGTCCCAATGCGTGGCTACACAGACTGGGCAATGTCTCACTGCCTGTGATTAGCGCAGTGCTGTGCTGACTTCCTGGCGGGCTCTGCATGTGGACCATGCGAACACACCTGAGTTCATCCCTACTCTGTACCTCTAACCTGGTAACCGGTACATTTTTTTTTAAAAGCGTCGCCTATGGAAATTTTTAGGTACCATTTGTCACCATTCCACAAGTATGTGCAATTTTAAAAGCGTGACATGTTAGGCAGGCCCCTTGAAACAGAACAGGCAAAACAAGCAATTGCTTGGGGCCCTGAGCTAGCCTCCATGTCCATTTTGCTTGGGGCCCCCAAATTCCTTCAAACGGCTCTGATGTTAGGTATCTATTTACTCGGTGTAATATCATCTTTCATATTATGTAAAAAAAAAAAAAAATGGGCTAACTTTACTGTTTCATTTTTTTTTTTATTTATGAAAGTGTCTTTTTTCCCAAAGAATTGTGCTTGTAAGACCGCTGCATAAATACAGTGTGACATAAAATATTGCAACAATCTGCATTTTATTCTCTAGGGTCTCTGCTAAAATATATATATGCATATTGTAAAGCGCTGCGCAAACCGTTGGCTCTATATAAATCCTGAATAATAATAATAATAATGTATATATATATATATATATATATAATAGCTGCTACAGTGCATCAATTTTTCTTTTTCCTTGAGTGGTGGGATCAGTAAACGTGTGTGTGTATATATATATATATATATATATATATATAGATAGATATAGATACATATATATACATACATATATATATATATATATATATATATATATATATATATATATATATATATATATATATTAGAGCTGCAGGATTAATCATCAAGAATTGTTATCGCAATCTTGACTAAAGTGTTTCAGAATTCTTTCTATGCAAAGAATTCTCTCTGCTCTTCTGAAGCCACAGCCCTCAAAAGAAAGGAAGAGGAAAACTGGGAATCAAAACATTCTTTGTCCATTCTTTGTATTTGTATACATTGTAAAAACAACTTAAGTATAAACATTGTAACAATTTATCAAAGGAATAGAGTTTGTGTAAGTGAAAGAAGTTTAACCACTTAAACGCTAAGGCCCCTTTCGCATGTGCAGACCGTTCAGATCCGCCTGTCAGTTTTTTCGGGCGGATCTGAACGATCGCTCCATTGTCTGTATGGAGTGTTGGATGGCAGCGGCGACATGTCCGCTGACATCCGATCCACAAAATCCAGACGGATGGATGTCCTATTTTCCATCCATCTGGAGGATTGGATTGGATGAAAACGGACAGGTGGTCCGTAATCATCTGATCCCCCATAGGAGAGAGCGGATTCTCTGACAGGTTCGTCCCTGAGTGCAGAGACAGACTTATCATCCGCCGGCTCAGCGAGGATCAACGGATCGATCCCCACTGAGCAAGCAGAGGCATTTAAAATGAACAGCCCTGTGTGTTTTTCTGACATTTGTTGGTTTTGAGTTAAAATCATTTTTTTTATTTTTATTTTTTATAGAATATCACTTATAACCCCCAAACATTATATATATATATATATATATATATATATATATATATATATATATATATTTTAGTAGACAACCTAGAGAATAAATTGGTGGTTGTTGCAATATTTTATGTCACACTGTATTTGTGCAACAGTCGTTCAAATGCAATTATTTTGGAAAACATTACTTTAATAAATTAAAAAAAATAAAACAATAAAAAAAAAAAATAACAAGTAAAGTTAGCCCATTTTTTTTTTTTTTTTGTATAATGTGAAAGATTTTACGTCGCGAGAAGCGAGAGAGAATTGAGATCTTTTTATTCGAAGCAAAAAAAATCGCGATTTCTCATTTTGGCCAGAATTGTTGTGTATATATATATATATATATTATACAATTTTACAATTTTATATAATAATTTATATATATATATATATATATATATATATATATATATGTGTTTGGGGGTTCTAAGTAATTTTCTAGCAAAAAATACAGATTTTAACTTAGGCTGGCTTCACACCTATGCATTTTTAGTGCTTTTTACATTTTGCAGATTTGCACTACAGTTCATCTAACATGGTTTCCTATGGAACACGTTCTGTTGTGCAAATCTGCAAAATGCAAAAAAACACTAAAAATGCCATAGGTGTGACTCCAGCCTTATAAGCAACAAGTGTCACAAATAGGCTTAGGCATGAAAGGGTTAACAAATCTCGCTCTGTGTTCATTCCCATACAATGGGCTGGGAAGTGATGGACATTCCCCGGAGCACTGGGAAAGTTTTTGCTTACTAATGGAATTCCAGACCACCAATCCATGGAGAAGGGAATGCTATGAGACGTCACTAGTAACGGTCCCGCACACAGGACATGACCCCCCCTATAATGTGTACACCCCCCTTCCCATCCATGTAGTAGGAAGGTGGACCCCCCGATCCTGCTGAGCTGTTTCCGTTCAGTCACATGACCGGCCTGAGCTCGGGATGAGCACAGCGCTGTGTGTATAGAGATCCGCTCTCTGGTGGTGGATTGTAAACCGGGGACACCGCACACAGGGGACTCCATATACCGGGGACACCGCTCTCATTCATCATGTCTGAAGGAGGAGTGAAAGCCGGGAGGGAGCCCGAGAAGAGCGGAGAGGAGGTGGAGGAGGAGGTAGGTTGATCAGTAATGGACAGAGCCCTGGGATCAGTACAGAGAGGAGGGGAGAAGAGATTACAGAACTTTTCACAAAGTATTTTGGGTTCAGATTAAAGAAGAGATCCGATGAGTGGAGAGGAGTCCATGACCTGTGAATGCACAAATGTGATGCCTTTTTAGTGGTGAATTGAAGCTGCCCATAGAAGAAGGGTCACATATGTGCGGGGGCGTGCATGCGTGTTTACGTTCACACATCGCAGGTACCAGCGACAAATGGGGGAAATCGCCCACCTCACCTGACCCCTTTTTTTAAGTATCACGTCACAAGGAACCGTATGGTGCTGTGGCAGCGTTTGGTTTCACACATGCAGAAAACGTGACATGTGGGGGTGCAGTTAAGTATTAGACCCCTTTCACACTGAGCCGCCCGTTTGTTAGCAGTAAAGCACTGGAGCGGCGGGTCTGTTAGCGCTAAAGCGCCGCTCGTTTTAGACCCCGTTCGCACTGGGGCGGCGGGTCTGTTAGCGCTAAAGCGCTGCTCGTTTTAGACCCCGTTCGCACTGGGGCGGCGGGTCTGTTAGCGCTAAAGCGCCGCTCGTTTTAGACCCCGTTCGCACTGGGGCGGCGGGTCTGTTAGCGCTAAAGCGCCGCTCGTTTTAGACCCCGTTCGCACTGGGGCGGCGGGTCTGTTAGCGCTAAAGCGCCGCTCGTTTTAGACCCCGTTCGCACTGGGGCGGCGGGTCTGTTAGCGCTAAAGCGCCGCTCGTTTTAGACCCCGTTCGCACTGGGCGGCGGGTCTGTTAGCGCTAAAGCGCCGCTCGTTTTAGACCCCGTTCACACTGGGGCGGCGGGTCTGTTAGCGCTAAAGCGCCGCTCGTTTTAGACCCCGTTCACACTGGGGCGGCGGGTCTGTTAGCGCTAAAGCGCCACTCGTTTTAGACCCGTTCACACTGGGGCGGCGGGTCTGTTAGCGCTAAAGCGACACTCGTTTTAGAACCCGTACACACTGGGACGGCAGGTCTGTTAGCGCTAAAGAGCCACTTGTTTTATATCCCTTTCAGGCCACTTTCACACTGAGGCGCTTTACAGGCATTTTAGCGCTAAAAATAGCACCTCTTCTGTCACTCCAGTGTGAAAGCCCAAATGCTGTCACACTGGAGCGGTGCACTTGCTGGACGTTAAAAAAACTCCTGCAAGCCTCATCTTTGGGGTGATGTACATGGCACTCTTAAAAAGCCTTGCAGATTTGAAATGAATGGGCAGCCAAAGCGCCTGCAAAGTGCTTTGGTGCTTTTAACCCCTTTGGGGTAAAGTGCTGCTATAACTTGCGGCGCTTTTTACCGACACCGTCGCAATGTGAAAGTGCCCTTACCGTCATTTTAGCGGTGCTTTTCAACTGCTGGGCACTTTTAACTCCCCCCCCCCCCCCCCCATTAGTGGCCAAAGGAAGGGTTAAAACCCCCCATGCAGAAGCGCTGCCCATTCATTCCAGTGGGAAGGGCGGTGTAGGTTAACAGAGGACAGAATTAAAATTAAATTTGGGAAACTTAACATTAATAAATCACCGGGACCAGATGTCTTGCACCCGAGGGTACTTGGGGAACTAAGTCAAGTAATTGCTAGACCATTGTTCCTAATTTTTACTGACAGTCTACTGACTGGAATGGTACCAGCTGATTGGAGAGAAGCCAATGTAGCACCAATATTTAAAAAGGGCCCAAAATACATCCCTGGGAATTACAGACCAGTTAGCCTGACATCAATAGTATGCAAAATCTTGTACGGGATGATAAGGGACTATATACAAGATTTTAGTAATGAGAACAGTATCATTAGCAGTAATAAGGATGGATTCATGAAGAATCATTCTTGCTAAGCCAATCTACTAACCTTCTATGAGGAGGTGAGTTTCCAGCTAGATAAAGGAAGGCCCGTAGATGCGGTGTATGTGGCTTTTGCAAAAGCATTTGACACAGTTCCTCATAAACATTTACTGTACAAAATAAGGTCCGTTGGCATGGACCATAGGGTGAGTACATGGATTGAAAACTGGCTACAAGGGCGAGTTCAGAGTGTGGTGATAAATGGGAAAACTCAGAATGGTCAGAGGTGGGTAGTGGGGTCCCCCAGGGTTCTGTGCTGGGACCAATCCTGTTTAATTTGTTCATAAACGACCTGGAGGATGGGGTAAACAGTTCAATCTCTGTATTTGCGGACGATACTAAGCTAAGCAGAGCAATAACTTCTCTGCAGGATGTGGAAACCTTTGTAAAAAGATCTGAACAAATGAATGGGGTGGGCAACTACATGGCAAATTAGGTTCAATGTAGAAAAATGTAAAATAATGCATTTGGGTGGCAAAAATATAAATTCAATCTATACACTGTGGGGAGAATCTCTGGGGGAATCTAGGATAGAAAAGGACCTGGGGGTCCTAGTAGATAATAAGCTCAGCAATGGCATGCAATGCTAAGCTGCTGCTAACAAAGCAAACAGAATATTGGCATGCATTAAAAAGAGGATCAACTCCAGAGATAAAATGATAATTCTCCGGATCTACAAGACTCTGGTCCGGCCGTACCTGGAGTATGCTGTCCAGTTCTGGGCACCAGTTCTCAGGAAGGATGTACTGGAAATGGAGCGAGTGCAAAGAAGGGCAACTAAGCTAATAAAGGGTCTGGAGGATATTAGTTATGAGGAAAGGTTGAGAGCACTGAACTTATTCTCTCTAGAGAAGAGACACTTGAGAGGGGATATGATTAGTGCTGCAACTAACGATTATTTTCATAATTGATTAGTTTACCGATTTATTGTTTCGATTAATTGGTTAATAACCTTAAAAAAAATGTGTGGTGTATAATTTAGTTAATATGTAAAGTTTTAAAAAAAAGGCAATTTATTCTTAAATATCTCCATGCAGTGGTAAATATAACTAACTATATGGTTAGGGAAAAAAATATCTAATCCACTCTGAGAATAACAGACAGAAGAGAGATACTGTATATATTAGAGGGGATATATACTGTGTATACCGTATTTATTGGCATAGAACACGCACCCCAAGTTTAGGAGGGAATTTAAAAGAAAAAAACTTTTATGAAGGAAGTTTAAGGAAAAAAAACTTACATTTAAATGCCCATCAATGCAGTCTTGTCAGTGTCATTTGCAGCCTTCCATTTAGCCTTTTTAATCATTTGCAGCCTTGTCAGTCATTTGCAGTCTTCTCAGTGTCTTTGCCATTTAAAAATGGCGCCGCCGAGATACAGAGCGGATGTCCTGTGTATCTCGGCGGTTCTCATAGTTTCATAGTTAGTAAGGTTGAATAAAGACACCAGTCCATCCAGTTCAACCTGAGTGAGGTGTCTACAATTGTCCCTATCCCTGTACATTGCACACTCATGTTGGTCCCTACTAGGGATGAGCTTCGAGTTCGAGTCAAACTCATGTTCTACTCGAACATTGCCTGTTCGCCTGTTCAGCGAACAGTAAACAATTTGGGCTGTTCGCAGCAAATTCGAAAAGCCGGAACACCCTATACAAGTCTATGGGAGAAATCTAAAGTGCTAATTTTAAAGGGTAATATGCAGGTTACTGTCCTAAAAAGTGTTTGGGGACCTGGGTCCTGCCCCAGGGGACATGGATCAATGCAAAAAAAAGTTTTAAAAACAGCAGTTTTTTCAGGAGCAGTGATTTTAATAATGATTAAAGTGAAACAATAAAAGTGTAATATTCCTTTAAATTTCGTAGCTGGGGGGTATCTATAGTATGCCTGTGAAGAGGCGCATGTTTCTGGTGCTTAGAACTGTCCCTGCACAAAGTGTCATTTGTGCAGGAAAAAAAGTCTTTTAAAATCACTTGCGGCTATTGTCGAGTCCCGTAATACACAGAACACTCAATGAGTGTTCTCTGCATTAGCCCATAATTCATTCATTCATTGATAAAAAAAAAAAAAAAAGCGTGGGGGTCCCCCTAAATATCCATAACCAGACCCTTCAGGTCTGATATGGATATTAAGGGGAACCCCGCATTAAATTTAAAAAAAAATTGACGTGGGGGTCCCCCTAAAAATCCATATCAGACCCTTTATCCGAGCACGCAACCTGGCAGGCCGCAGGAAAAGAGGGGGGGGACGAGAGAGCGCCCCCCTCCCTCCTGAACTGTACCAGGCCACATACCCTCAACATTGGGAGGATGCTTTGGGGGTCAGTGACCCCTCAAAGCACCTTGTCCCCATGTTGATAAGGACAAGGGCCTCATCCTCACAACCCTGGCCGTTGGTTGTGAGGGTCTGCGGGCGGGGGGCTTATCAGAATCTGGAAGCCCCCTTTAACAAGGGGACCCCCAGATCCCGCCCCCCCCCCCTGTTTGAAATGGTAAGGGGGTACAAAAGTACCCCTACCATTTCACAAAGAAAGTGTCAAAATGGTTAAATAAGACAAACACACTTTTGAAAAATTCCTTTATTAAAAATAAAAAAAATAAAAAAAAGATTCCAGCGGTGCTAATCCACTCTTAACGGAAACCTGCGTTACATCAGAGGGGGCGGGGTCACCCACACGTCACTGGGGAACCCCTGGCTTCCCTCTCCAGCGTCAGAGGGGCGGGGTCAGGCGACGGGTGGCCCCGCCCTCCTAATATAAGAAACGTCAGCGCTGGGCTCTCTGCAGTGTCTCCGGAGTGGAGACAGAAGAAGGATGTATGGACAGCGCTGGACTGAGAGATCCCCCGTCGCTGGATATGATCACCCATCGCTGGACCCCGGAGACCCGTCGCTGGATAGCAAGAGTGGATTAGCACCGCTGGAATCTTTTTTTTTATTTTTTTTATTTTTAATAAAGGAATTTTTCAAAAGTGTTTGTCTTATTTAACCATTTTGACACTTTCTTTGTGAAATGGTAGGGGTACTTTTGCGGGATCTGGGGGTCCCATTGTTAAAGGGGGCTTCCAGATTCTGATAAGCCCCCCGCCCGCAGACCCTCACAACCAACGGCCAGGGTTGTGAGGATGAGGCCCTTGTCCTCATCAACATGGGGACAAGGTGCTTTGAGGGGTCACAGACCCCCAAAGCATCCTCCCAATGTTGAGGGTATGTGGCCTGGTACGGTTCAGGAGGGAGGGGGGGCCGCTCTCTCGTCCCCCCTTCTTTTCCTGCGGCCTGCCAGGTTGCGTGCTCAGATAAAGGGTCTGATATGGATTTTTAGAGGGACCCCCACGTCAATTTTTTTTTTTTTTTGACACGGGGTTCCCCTTAATATCCATGTCAGACCTGAAGGGCCTGGTAATTGAATTTAGGGGAACCCCCACGCTTTTTTTTTTTTATTTTTTATCAATGAATGAATGAATTGTCGGCTAATGCAGAGAACACTCATTGAGTGTTCTCTGTATTACGGGACCCGACAATAGCCGCAAGTGATTTTAAAATACTTTTTTTCCTGCACAAATGACACTTTGTGCAGGGACAGTTCTAAGTAGCAGAAACATGCGCCCCTTCACAGGCATACTATAGATATATAGATACCCCCCAGCTACGAAATATAAAGGAATATTACACTTTTATTGTTTCACTTTAATCATTATTAAAATCAATGCTCCTGAAAAAACTGCAGTTTTTAAAACTTTTTTTTGCATTGATCCATGTCCCCTGGGGCAGGACCCAGGTCCCCAAACACTTTTTAGGACAGTAACCTGCATATTACCCTTTAAAATGAGCACTTTAGATTGTGAACGTTCGAGTCCCATAGACTTTAATAGGGTTCTAAAGTTCACACGAAGTTTAGGTCTGTTCGCAGGTTCTGGTGCGAACCGAACAGGGAGGTGTTCGGCTCATCCCTAGTCCCTAC
Organism: Lithobates pipiens; assembly: GCF_037356315.1. Taxonomy (NCBI): domain Eukaryota; kingdom Metazoa; phylum Chordata; class Amphibia; order Anura; family Ranidae; genus Lithobates; species Lithobates pipiens. The sequence continues at coordinate 128,492,616 of NW_027507758.1, forward strand.
CCTCAAGAAGCCCACAATCCAAGGTCCCCATTCATATACTAGGGCCAACTTAGGACAGAAGCCAATTAACCTACCTGCATGTCTTTGGAGTGTGGGAGGAAACCAGAGTACACGGAGGAAACCCACGCAGGCACAGGGAGAACATACAAACTCCAGGCAGGTAGTGTTGTGGTTGGGATTTGAACCAGCGCCCTTCTTACTGCTAGGTGAGAGTGCTACCCACTACACTACTGTGCTTCTCGGCGGCTTTCGGGTATTTTCGGCCGTTCTCTGTGACTTTCGGCTTTCCGAAAGCCGCCGAGAACGGTCGAAAATTGCAGAGTGCGACCGAAAATACCCAGAAGCCGCAGAGAACGGCAGAAAAGTTTAGAAACAGTGGGGGATTGGCGTATAACACGCACCCTCGATTTCCCCCTGATTTGAGGGGGAAAAAAAGTGTGTGTTAAATGCTGATAAATATGGTACATTAGAGGGGATATATACTGTATATACTATAAGAAGAGATATACTATAAGAAGAGATATACTGTATATACTATTAGAGGAGAGATACTGTATATACTAGGGCTGCAACTATCGATTATTTTCATAATCGATTAGTTGGCCGATTATTGTTTCGATTAATTGGTTAATAACCTTACAAAAAAAAAGTAGGTCAAATTGACGTTTATTTTCAACCACAATGATGGGAAAATTTAGAAACAATAGAAAACTTCTTAGTCAAAGGAATTTTCAGACAGTGTACGGTATGTGGTTTTCGTTCAGATATTATATTCCTTTTAAAAACAAGTGAAAATGTCAAACAAAATTCTTTCATTCAGCGAATGTACAAAGATTTTTAGTCTGAATATTCTCATCCGAAAATTGATCCGTGTGACCAGCATAAGGCTCGGTATGCAGTTTGCTTTTGATCTGTTTCTGCAGTGCCTTTTGCTGTGTGTTTTGATTTTTGCACACGTTATTTTACTGCAATTAGCATCTTTGCTTTTTTTTTTTTGGGCAGATTAAAAAACACAAATTGCTGTAAAAACGCATTACATGCTTTTCTGCAGCTTCTCCATTGAAGTATATTGAACCAATAAAGCACCATTTTGCATTAAAAGACCCTGACCCTTTCAGATGTGAACGTGTCCCATGGGAAACCATGTAAATGTACTGTAGAGTATTTCTGCAAAAAGCACCAAAAAAAACACATAGATGTGAACCAGGTCTAAGACGTTTAGTAACATAATGGGGTTAAAAAAACTAAAATGAGCCCTTTATAGTAGAAAAAGCGGATAATCACTACTGGAAGGGGTTCATTTTTTTTACTGTAGAACAGTGAAAGTAATATTTACAGTAGCGATTTGCTCTTTTTGTATTATAAAGGGCTCATTTTAGTTTTTTTAACCCATTTTGTTACTGGCCAATTAATTGATTATGAAAATAGTAATCGATTAATTTCATAATCGATTAGTTGTTGATTAATCGATTAGTTGTTTCAGCCCTAGTATATATTATTAGAGGAGAGATATACTGCATATACTATTAGAGGGGATATACTGTATATACTATTAGGGGAGAGAGATGCTGTATATACCATTAGAGGAGAGATATAGTGTATTTAATATTAGAGGAGAGACATAGTGTATATACTATTGGAGGAGATATACTGCATATACTATTAGAGGAGAGATATACTATTAAAGGGTCAATCTGGTAAATATCATCAGACTCATTAACTTTAACCCCATTTTGTTACAGGCCGATTAATCGATTACGAAAATAGTAATCGATTATTTCATAATCGATTACTCGATTAGATGTTTCAGCCCTAGATATAATTTCAATATACAAATACCATACTGGTGAGCCAACAATAGCGATAAAACTTTTTTGCAGAAGGGAGTTAACAAGACTCGTGGCCACTCATTAAAATGAGAAGAAAAAAGGTTTAACCTTAAACTACGTAGAGGGTTCCTTCCTGTAAGAGCGGCAAGGATGTGGAATTCCCTTCCACAGGCGGTGGTCTCAGTGGGGGCCATCGGTAGTTTCAAGAAACTATTAGATGAGCACCTGAAAGACCACAACATACAGGGATATACAATGTAATACTGACATATAATCACACACATAGGTTTGACTTTTTTCAACCTCACCTACTATGTAACTATGTAGGAGCAATGTATACAGCACTCCCACACCGCCCCAAAGATGCGTCTTGCAGGAAGTTTTTTCACGCCAGTGTGAAAGCAGGCTTCGCTTTACTACTGTTTTGGCGGTGCTTAAACTGAGTGGACAGTGCTTTCAAAGTGCCTGAAAAGCGCTTCAGAAGTGCCACAACATGGGCATTTTTAACCCCTTCAGCCGCTAGCGGGGGTTAAGTGTATACAGCGATCATAAACCACCCCATAGATTCTGCTTGCGGGACTTTTTCTAATGTCCCTCAAGCACACCTCCCCAGTGTGAAAGAACTCGGGCTTTTACATTAGGGTGGCATGGGAGGCAGTTTTCATGCGCTATTTCTAGTGATAAAACGCCTGAAAACTGCCTCAGTGTGAAATGGGTCTTAAAGCGGTGTTCCGGCTGAAATTTTACTTTTTAAATAAACCGTTTTGTATACGTGCAGCATTTTTTATCTTACCTTAGGAAGTCCCAGCATGCCGCGGCCATCTCCTGTGTGGGCATCTGAAGTCGCAGTGTATTACTTCCTGGATTCCATGCATGCTGGCTACCCAGCATGCACGTGCCAATCTCGTGAATGCGCAGTGTGGGACGAGCAGTATAATAACTTTTAGGTTGGGTTTCCATAGCAGCGGACGCGTTGGAGAGGCGCCGCCCCTTTTCTATGGAAACCTATTTCCTCCTGGGATTGATGACACATATCTCCAAGGAGACATTGCAAAGCCGGAAATTACATGCGAGTCGCGGCCACTAACGAGGAAGTAGAGCTGCACGATTAATCATTAAGAATCAATATCACAATTTTTTTCCCTCCTTGCGATCTTGACAAAGTATTTTCCCGATTCTTTCTATGCAGAGAATTCTCTCTGCTCTGCTGAAACCGACAGCCAAAGAAAGGGGGGAAAAAAAACAAAAAAACGGGCAGTCTGCCAAGAATCACAACATTCTTTAACATTGTAACAATTTGCTCTTTATATCAGGGATATGCAATTAGCGGACCTCCAGCTGTTGCAGAACTACAAGTCCCATGAGGCATAGCAAGACTCTGACAGCCACAAGCATGACACCCAGAGGCAGAGGCATGATGGGACTTGTAGTTTTGCAACAGCTGGAGGTCCGCTAATTGCATATCCCTGCTTTATATCAAAGGAATAGACTTTGGTGTGAAAATGAGGGCAGTTTAACCACTTTAAAGTGGAGGGCCACCCTGAAAAAAAAAAATACATTAAAAATTAGAAAAAAATCTGAAAAAAAAAAAATGAAAAAAAACATTTATTTTTTCAACTTACCAGAAATGCCTGTTGCTAGGCACATCATCCTAATCTGCCTCTTCCTCCTCCGCGGAGATCTTCTGTCTTCTCTCCTCCGTGCGGCGTCTTCTGGGTAATGGGTCGCGCTGTGTTTTGGGAACTGTGTGTCCCAGAACACAGCGCGCCCCATTCACAAAGCGCTGCGCGACTCGCGCATTCGCAGTAGGAAGCGGGCAGTGAAGCCGCAAGGCTCCGCTGCTTGTTTCCCTTAGCCAAAATGGCGGCGCCGGGACCCGAGACCGAGGGACATCGCGGGCGCCCTGGACAGGTAAGTGTGCTTATTAAAAGTCAGCAGCAACAGTGTTTGTAGCTGCTGACCTTTAATTTTTTTTTTTTTTTTTAAACCGGCCCTCCTCTTTAACTTGGTTTCAAGTAAAAAAAAAAATATATATATATAAAAATTTGTTGCTTGAAAATTACTTGGAACCCCCAAACATTATATTATATATATATATATATATATATATATATATATATATATATATATATATATATATATATATATATATATATATATATATATATATATATATATATAATGTATGTCTATGTATATAGGGTACACATTAGTCCTGGATGATGAGGAGTGTAAAATGTGGGTGGAACTCCATTTTAATGGCACCCCTCAGGGCCATCTTTAACCACTTGCTTACTGGGCACTTAAACCCCCCTCCTGCCCAGACCAATTTTCAGCTTTCAGCGCTGATGCACTTTGAATGACAATTGTGCGGTCATACAACACTGTACCCAAATGAAATTTTTATCATTTTTTTTCCCACAAATAGAGCTTTCTTTTGGTGGTATTTAATTACAGCTGGGAGTTAAATTTTTTGCTAAACAAACAAAAAAAGATGCAAAATAAAAAATAAATCATGTTTAATAGTTTGTTATAAAATTTTGCAAACAGGTAATTTTTCTCCTTCATTGAATTGCGCTGATGAGGCTGCACTGGTGGGCACTGATAGGCTGCACTGGTGGGCACCGATAGGCACAGATAAGGTGGTTGCCCCTCTCCATTGAAATGAATGGGAAGTGCCTGAAAAGCTCTTCAAAAGTGCCTCAAAATGATTCTTGCAGCAGTTTTTTGAGTCACGTGACCTTCAAAAAAGCGCACCGCTTACGCCTCAAAAGCTCTGCAAAAGCACTTGCTGTTTTATAGGCAGTTTTCCAGTGCCTCAGTGTGAAAGGGGTCTAATGGCATTCCAGTCTTAGTCCTTAGGGTTCAATATTGAGTTAGCCCACCCTTTGCAACTATAACAGCTTCAACTCTAATGGGAAGGCTATCCACAGGAGTGCCTATGGGAATGTTTTGACCATCCTTCCAGAAGCGCATTTGTGAGGTTGGACAATGATGTGGATGAGAAGACCTGGCTCGCAGTCTCCGCTCTAATTCATCCCAAAGGTGTTCTATCAATTGAGGGCAGGACAGTCAAGTTCCTCCGTGCCTTTTATCAGTGATGGGCTCGGGTGTGTTTGGATCGAATCCGGTAGGAAGCCAGCACTGCACACTGCCAATCATAGGCAGCATGTGCATGTGCAGCTGCCAGTCGGGAAATGCCTCACTGCCTATGATTGGCGATGTGCAGTGACGGCTTCCTGACAGGTTCGATCTGAACACACCCGAGCCCATCACTAATAAAAGGCATTGATAAGTGAGTTTGGGGTGGAGGAACTTGACTAGCCTGCACAGAGTCCAGACCTCAATTGATAGAACACCTTTGGGATGAATTAGATCAATTGAGGTCAGGAATATGTGCAGGCCAGTCTGGAGTGACCATCTCAGTCTCCTGACTTCAATATCATTGAGCAACTCTGGGGAGATCTCGAATGTGCAGTTCATGCAAAACAGCCTAAGAATTTACTGGAACCAGAGGCTTTTTGCCAAGAGGAATGGGCAGCTTTACCATCTGAGAGGATAAAGAGGCCTCATCCACAAATACCACAAGAGACTTCAAGATGCCATTGATGTCAAAGGGGGCAATGAGTAAAAAACTAATCAGCGAAATAAAAAACACTATTAGAAACTTGCTGCTGGACACCAAGGGTCAAAATCAAATCACTGAGCTAAAAACATAAGAGACAGTGCAGCACTTATAGAAAACAAAAAAACAAAGTCCATACTAGAAATATGAATAATTATATAATCTGTGAAATCTTCGGTGTTGAACACAATGTTGCATGCAGGTGACTTTGTGGTAAAAACAGACCTCCACTAATGGTAAAGTTGGCAGCTCACCTCACTACATGGACCCTTTCATTACAGAGGGTCTAGCACACCTTCCCACTCAGGGTATCAAATGGTGACAGGCGTTGTCCAAAGGATCTGTCCGTTCAGACAGACGTGACGCCACCTGCAGCCCTTTTACCTGGGTGTACCATTCAGCACTATCCACTCCAAAGCTATCATAAACATAAAAAACAACACATAGTGTTCTTTGCATATATGCACAATTTAATGATAAAATGAATAAAATAAAACTCACAAGAATGGCTCTTCAAACCAAGTGCCTGGTGAAACAGCATGTATGTAAACACTTCAGCAATGGCTGCGGGTGGCGTTACGTCCATCCAAACGGAAGGATACTTTGGACAACGCCTGTGGATTCACCATTTGATACCCCGAGTGGGAAGGTGTGCTAGACCCTCTGTAATGAAAGGGTCCATGTAGTGAGGTGAGCTGCCAACTTTACCATTAGTGGAGGTCTGTTTTTACCACAAAGTCACCTGCATGCAACATTGTGTTCAACCGCAAAAGATTTCACGGATTATATATTTATTCATATTTCTTTTATGGAATTGTTTTCTCTTTCAATAATTTTTATTGAATTTCATTCTTTGGTAAATACATCATGTATAGACAGAAAATAGAAATAAAGCAAAAACATAACATAAAAAAAAACAGAGAATTCAAATAAAGCAGGATGCATCAATCAGAAAAAAAAGTCAAGATATACAAGGTATCTTATACAGATATAATTGGGGCTATTATATGTCAAGAAGGGCTTGGAGTGTAAAGATCCACTTCATTGAAAATTTGTAATAAAGATGTATATAAGAAAAAGGAACACCAAAATTAAAAAAAAAAAAAAAAAAAAAAATATATATATATATATATATATATATATATATATATATATATAAATATACATACAGAAACATAGATAAAAAAAAAAGGAAGGAATTTGATTAGATTTAAATGTGAGGTGTAGAAGAATTAAGATATAAACATATCGGCAACTTCTAAGGAGACCCCCAAGGTCACCACTCCACCCCAATGGGCTCACACTGTGGAGTGGGATAGCTCGGGGGACTCCCGCCGAAGAACTCCCCATCTACGTCCCTCTAAACCCCCGGACAGCACCCAGAAATTGTGCTCCCCGGAGGGAAGTGAACAGCTGGACTTCAAAATTCCCAATTAAATTCCAAATGAACTCTTTAGAACTAGTAAACTCCAGTCCGAACCACAAAGGTTAACTAAGGAAAAATGTAGTCGAATAAGGTAACATCTGATCAATTACTAAATATGAGAAATCCTGCTTAAAGAAAAACAACAAAAAAAAAAAGGAAAAGTAGAAAGTGTAGTCAGGAGAGAAGAGGGAGGGTAAGGAAGGGAGAGATGTACAGGATTCAGGGTCCTGGCTCCATCCATGTAGAATTTAAGACAGAAGGTGTCCTGGAAACAATTGTACTTTGATGTGTTGGGCCCATGGATCCCATGTCATTTCAAATTGTTGAGTGGTATTCCGTAATTTAGCTACTATTTGTTCCTGAATCATAATCCATGAAATTTTTTGCCTGGTAGCTACAAGAGAAACCCTAGAAGTTTTCCAAGCTTTTGCTAAAGTGATCTTGGCTCCCAAGCACATAAAAAAGATTAGTTGTTGAGTATGTTTAGGGGTATTGTGTAGCCTGCGGTTCAGAAGGATATATGAAGGATCTTGTGGGATTGGGGCTTTCGTGACCTTCCTCACTAGATGTATAAAGTTATTCCAAAAGTTTCGTATGCGAGGACAAGACCACCATATATGTAACATTGTACCTAAAAGACCACATCCTCTGAAACATAGCGGTGAAATCTCTGAGTACATCTTTGAAAGTCTCACAGGAACATAATACCATTTCGTTAGAATTTTGACATTAGCTTCGATTAAGAAAATATTTAAAATACCTTTGGAAGAACGTCTAAAAACTTGAAACCACAATTCCGTATCTAGTTGGATGTCCAAGTCTTCTTCCCAAGAACGAGCATATGTCGGTTTGTCACTCCTATCTGCCAGGGACGAGTAGATAAGGGAAATACCTCCTTTGCGATGACCATGTTTTAAGCACCATTGCTCGTAAATCGTAACATTGTAACTATTTGGTTTGTCAAGTTCAAGAGAATGTATAAAACGTTTAATCTGTGAAAGTCTCAATTGTTCTGAATTGGGCATCTCTAGTTTGGAGTAGCAGTGTCCCATTGAGATGGGTCCATTTGGTGTAATGAAATGTCCAATTCTGAAAAGGCCCTTGTTCAACCACCAATGAAAATCTTGGATGTTCAGGCCAGGAGGGAAATCAGGATTATGGAATAAATGTACGAGAGGTCTCAGTGGGGAAATCAGGTGTTCGTTTTTGTATAGTCTGTCACAAAGTGCTAGGGATTGAGAAAGCGTTGGGGACAATATGGCAGGTCTTTGCTTTGTTGGTCTCCATATTAGATGATCTAATGTGTAGTCAGGTACTGCCTGGTTCTCAATAGAAACCCAGTCTGGACAATTGGTTTTAGTATATATTGCTGAAAATTGTGCTAGTTGTGCTGCTTGATAATATAAAAAGAGGTTAGGAAGTCCTAAACCACCTTGGGTTGTCCGGCGGAACAGGATGTCACGCGCCAGTCTATGTCCCTGTTTTCCCCAGACAAATCCAATCACTTTTGATTGGAATTTGTTGAGATTCGACTTTTTAATAGGTATGGGAAGGGCTCTGAATAAGTACAAAATTCTAGGAAATAAGTTCATCTTGACTGCATTGAGCCTGCCCAGCCAAGACAATCCTTCTTTAGACCATTTAGTTAAATCTGCTTCTAAAGATTTGAAGGCGGGTGGGTAATTAGCCTTGTATAAATTACTGACACATTTGGTGAGAGAAATACCCAAATAGGGAATCCTATCTGTAGCCCAGGAAAAGGGAAAGAAGGGCGCAAGTCGGGAGATGGTTAATGAGGGAACCGAAATATTGAGAGCAACTGACTTGGAAATGTTAACTTGGAGACCTGAAATAGTTCCGAAATCCCGAAGGAGATGAAGTAAGTTGGGGGTGGAAATTAAGGGTGAGGTCAGAAATATAAGCATATCATCAGCAAAGAGAGCACATTTATGCTCTTCTAAACCACAACGAACACCTTTAATATTTATATCTGCTCTAATGGCGATGGCTAGAGTTTCTATAGCTATAATAAAGATTAACGGTGACAAGGGACAACCCTGTCTAGTACCTCTATGGATATCTAATGGTTGAGAGAGGTGGCCTAATAGACGTACTTGAGCAGAGGGGGTTGAATATAGGGATTTTAGAATGTTCATAAAATTTGTTCCGAAACCCCATTTGGTGAGAATTTCAAAAAGATATGGCCATGAAACAGAATCAAATGCCTTCTGCAAGTCCAAAGACAGCAGAAGGCCTTCTTGTGCCGGGCCCCCGTCCCAGTGCGAATTCAATAATGATATTAAGTCAATTGCCCTTCTCACCTGATCCGTTCCCTGTCTCCCCGGGATGAAGCCCACCTGATCCTTATGAATATAGTTAGATATAAAACTGGACATTCTGTTGGCTAATATTTTAGTCATAATTTTAAGGTCATTATTGATCAGCAAAATGGGTCTGTAATTTCCCACTTCACTAGTATCTTTACCAGGTTTCGGAATAACAGAGATAAATGCAGTATTAGAATCATTCGGGAGGGGGGCTCCATCCCGGAGAGAATTAAAGAAACGAGCCATGTAGGGAGCTAATTTTGGTCCAAAAGTCTTATAATATCTGACTGAGAAACCGTCAGGGCCCGGTGCTGATTCTGATTTAAGGGCTTTTATGACGTCAAGTATTTCGGCAGGGGAGAAGGAATCATCCATTAGTTCTTTATGAGTTTGATGTATGTAAGGTAGATCGAGGTGATCGAGGAACTGATTTCTAGCTTTGGAATGTGTATGAGTTGTCTTAGAGTAGAGGTTTTCATAAAAATCATGAAATGATTTCAAAATTTCTACCGGATTTTGTGTAAGGGTACCCGACGATTGTCTGATTTTAGGGAAGACCAAGGTACGAGTTCGAGGACACAATTTACTCGCGAGTTTGGCACCTATTTTATCTTTTTGATAATAGAAGCGAGCACCTGTCCATCGCAGATGTTTTTCTGCTGAGGTAGTGAGTGAGAGATTAAGTGCAATGCGTGCTCTATCAAGTTCAGCCAGGCTCTCTGGGGTAGGATGTTTTTTATGACTTTTGCTAAGTGTTTGGAATTCCTCTTTGAGTCGTATAAGCTCTGCGGAGTATTCCTTTTTGAGTCGGGCTGAGAGTTGAATTATTTTACCCCTCATGACCGCCTTGTGTGCCGCCCACAGGGAGCCTGGCGAAATTGAGTCTGTATTATTATCTGTAAAGTAGTCCGAAAGGGCTGAGTTTAATACCGCACAGTGAGCTGGATTGTTTAGAAGAGACTCATTAAGCCTCCATTGGAACGGTCGTTTATCTCCTCCTCCCCCTCTAATAATTAATGAAACGATGGAATGGTCAGAGAGAGAGGAATCATAAATTTTGGAGGATTCAACCAAAGAGATGAAATGTGGAGGAATAAAGATATGGTCTATTCTGGTTAATGTATTATGAGGGATAGAAAAGTGAGTGTAGTCTTTGGATCGGGGATTCATTTCTCTCCATATGTCTATTAGGCCTGCTGATTGGATGGAATGTGCAACCCTAAGACTGCATTTAGGAGGTCTTTTGGGCATTGGCTTAGTAGGATTGGATCTGTCTGAGGAAAGGTCAAATGGGATGTTCGAATCTCCCGCCAGAACAACAATTCCCTTCAGATGGGATTTCAGCGTCAAGAGAGTCTTTTCAAAAAAATTGTCCTGGCGGGAGTTTGGAGCATAGTAGGAAACAAATGTGTATGTTACTGTATTAATTGATCCAGAGACCAGGATGTATCGGCCTTCTGGGTCTCTAATTGTTTTAGAATGATGAAAATGAACTTTGTTGGCAAAGCATATCGCAACCCCTTTTGTTTTATTGGAAGCATTAGCTAGATAAAATTGAGAAAAGTTTTTGTGAAGGAAAATGGGGGTTATAAGAAATGGGAAAGTGTGTCTCCTGCATCAAGATAACATCAGCTTTGAGGGCATGAAATTGTTGCATGATTTTACGCCTTTTCACTGGGGAATTAAGGCCTTGAACATTATTGGACATTATACATAGATCAGATTGTACCGGTGAGGTAGAGTTCATGGGAAGAGCATGTAGGAGTTAATACTATGAACAAAAGGAATACCTGTCTTTGTGGTGATCCCTGGCAGATAGGAGATGACACCTGTTCTTTTGAGGAAATGCTCGTGAGAAAAAAACGAGGAGAATCCAACCAGGCCCTGATCCTGTACAAGGGAGATGGGAAGGAAGATGTGATTAGACTGGGAAGGGTAAGAAAGGGAGAGTGGAAAGGGGGAATAAGAAAGTAGGGAGATAGAAATAAAATAAAAGTACATCAGAATATGCATTATATAAAATAACAATTCAAGCCAAAAAAAATTAGTAATGTATACAATAAATAAAATAGGAAGGGAAAAAAAATCCCAAAGCGGCCCAAAAGGGTCGCTGTAAACAAACCCCGGTAGGAGAAATAGTTCTCCTATCGAAGTAAACAGGGTGGTGCATTGTACCCACCCTGGACAACCTCGCCACATAGGTTGATTATCTCAAAGGCACTAAAACAAAAAATCTGAGCCCAGACTATAATAAACATAGGGGAAATATAAATAATGTGCAACTGCCCCCCTCTTCCTCTACAATATGAGTGACCGTGACTTAATGTCAAAAAGAGCCATTATAAGAATAAAAATAAAGAAAAAAAAAAACCATCAAATAAAAAGCCAAAAGGTCAGTTGGAGAGAAAAATAAAATTATAGAGGAAGAGGGGTCTAATGCAGGCATTACAGTAAAGTTATATGTCAAAAAGGAGAAATATTTTGAAATTTTCCACTTTAGAAAAGAGAAAAAAAAAAAAAAAAAAAAAAATATCCTTTTTAATGTCTTCTGTGGGAAAAAGCCTGGAGAAGTTTCCAGGAAAAACAGGACCAAATGTCAACCCGGTCCTGGTAAAGGTTCGTCCCTAAGGACAAACCGTAAGGAAGACAAAAAATTTTTCTTCCTTTTTTCTGTCCTTTTTTTTTTTTTCCTTCTTTCCACAAAAATTGGACAGTTCAGGTGTATCTTCAGGTTGGTGGAGATTCCCTCGATCTCTTGGGCATCTGTTTCTGCCATATTTGCGTCAAGGGGCTTGTCGGTGAGGGGCGTTTGGATGACGAGGATCCTTTCGGTGTAGAAGTCTGTGGAAGTTCCTGGGTGATCATTCCCAATTGAAGCAGAAGCCGTTCACCATCTTGGAACGTCGAGAAGTGGTATGGTTTATTATTATAAGAGAAATTCAGGCGGAGAGGAAAGGCCCATCTGTAAGGGATTTCATTGCTCGTCAGAACTTGAAGTAGAGGTTTAAGAGCTCGTCGTTTTTGGACTGTGTATGGTGATAGATCGGTAAAAATTTGTATGGAATGATCCTGAAATGTCAGAGAATCTGAGGTTCTGGAAACTCTCATTATCTCTTCTTTCACTGAATAGTAGTGAGGTTTCACTATAATGTCTCTAGGAAGACCATCTGTGCGAAGAGGTTGCAGAGCCCTGTGAGCCCTGTCTAATTCTAGACGATCTTGTGAAATAGTGGGAATTAAGCTTTTGATGAGGTCTTGGATAGCGAGATGAATGTCCTTGATAGATTCAGGAATGCCTCTAACACGGAAATTATATCTCCTCGACCTATTTTCGAGGTCGTCAATTTTGGCTGTGGCTGTTTCTAAATGATCCTGGAGTTCTTGAATCCTGGCTGTGTTTTGGTTAATGCGTAGGCATGACTGATCTGATTTTTGCTCTATTACATCAATCCTGGTTCCTAATTGTTGCAAATCAGCATGGATGGAAGCTGTGATCTGTGTGGCAGTCTGAGATAAACCTCTGGACAACATTTGAGAAAATGCGTTCATCATAGAGGCAAAGTCTGTGGGAGGTGAGGGCGCATCTTTAGGAACTATGTCCCATGGGGTAAAGCTTATAGGTAAAATATGCTGTATGGATGAGTTACTTTCCCCCCTAATATGACTCAGAAGAGGGTCTGTGGATGCTGGGGATAGGGTCCCGAGTTGAATTTCACTCACTGTGCCGTTTGAAGTTGAAGTTGAGGTTGAAGAGAGGTGCTTAACTGTGTAGTCTTGGTCCGCTATGGATTCCTCATTGCAGGCTGTATTTTGTGAGGTAACGGCAGCCATCTTGGATCGGCCTGACCTCTCTAACGCTGTGGAAAGCGCGGGTTTGGGGTTCCGTCGGGACTTAGAACCGGGCATTCGTGTGAAGCCTGCGTTTTCCCCAATCCGAAGTGACTGTTTGCCGGTAGAAACGAGGGCTCAGAACGTCGTGGCGGCGAGCGTTAGTCCAGGGTGGCGCGGAGCTCCCGGTCTATGCGGCCATCTTGGACGCTTCCGCGCATGCGCCTCATGGAATTGTTTTCTATAAGCGCTGCACTGTCTCTTTCATGTTAAAGGGGGCAATACACGGTATTAAGACATGGGGTATGTAAACTTTTGGTCAGGGTAATGGATAATTTGGGTAGTTTCTGTTGCCATTATGATTTAAAAAATTTAAACACAGTTGATTGATAATAAATAACTTCAGCCCAAAACTATGAGTGAAAGAAAAGTTTTTGTGTTATTCATAGGTTTCTGCCAGGATATATATATATATATATATATATATATATATATATATATATATATATATATATATATATATATATATATATATATATATATATATATATATATATATATATATACTCTCTTATTAATTATATATAATATAAAAATACTAAGTACCATATTTATCGGCGTATAACACGCACTTTTTTTCCCCTAAAATCAGGGGGAATTCGGGGGGGTGCATGTTATACGCTGATCCCCCGCTGTTGCTAACGCTTTCTGACGTTCTCTGTGGCTTCCGTGTATTTTTGGCCACACTCGGCCGTTCTCGGCTATCTTCGGCAGCACTCGGCCATTCTCGGCGGCTTTTAGAAAGCCGCCAAGAACGGCCGAGTGTGGCCGAAAATAGGCGAGAACTACTGGCGCCAATTTTAAAGGGCAAATGACTGACAAGGCTGCAAATGCAAGGCTGCATACGACTGACAAGGCTGCAATGCAAGGCTGCAAATGACACTGAGAAGGCTGCATTGGTGGGCATTTAAATGTAAGTTTTTTTTCCCTTAAACTTCCCTCCTAAAAGTTTTTTTTTTTTCTTTTTAATTCCCTCCTAAACTTGGGGTGAGTGTTATACGCCGATAAATACGGTACCTTTTTTTTTTTTTTTTTACACCAGATGAACTGGGCTGAGTTGGACAGCCTTGCCCAACACAATCGCAACATAAAGAATGCAAGAAGCCTTGTTCTGTGTTATTAGAGTTCACACCACTATGCTGCTGCTGTGGTGTGTGGTGAAAATGTACTATATGTAGTACTTTTTTTTTTTTTTTTTTTCAGCCGTGTAGTACAATGCAAGTCACTTCTTTGCACCGCGTTATAGCCAATAGACCTGAATGAAATGTCACTTTGTGACATTTCAATAAAGTTCAGACAAAAAACTTTACAGTGCAATACATTGTTTACAGTACATTGGCATCACCGCCTTCACATCACATACCAGCGGGCGTGTACACTTTTGGTGTGAATAAGCCCTAAAGCTGGATAAAATCCCACTGACCATGTGAATTTGAGCCGTGGTCACATTGTAAACCAGCACCTTGGAAGATTTTGATGAGAAACAGATTAACTGTTAAATTGTAATGAAGTTGGTAAACATTTACAGATGTTAGAATGCCAGTGTCCTTTTCAGCTCAGGATCTGTTCATAGCGATTGTGCTGACCTTATGACTGCTCAGATTAAAATGCTATTTAGCACAGATTTTTTTTTTTTTTTTTTTTTGCTGGGAGTTTGAAATTCAGGTTATTTTTACAATAGTGGAAAAGGATATGCACTAGCCCACAAACCAATGAAAACATCCCATAGTGTACTCCATCCACTCTGCAGTTTCTACAGTTCGTGCAGAGTGAACTTTAACCCCAGAAAAAAGTTTTACCATAGCAACCAGTACAAACGGTTTAGTTCTTTTGATGTGGCAAGTACATTTTCACACCTTTCACCTGGGTAGTCCAAAAGCATCCTTCAGCCCCAAATAAATTAACAGAGGCAGATGATACCCAACAGTCCCTGAACAACCATTGAAGTAATGGATAGGGATCTGAATAGGCACACTCTAAACACAAAGGAAGATGGGCCTAGGGACTTCTACAAAAGAGTTATGGTGGGGGAATCCTCATCCTATAACAGTTTCCCTGCTGATTTCAGACACTGTTTTACACAGGTAGAAGGAAGAGGGAAAGTCAAAAATTACCAAAATTTGTAAACTTTGAAGCTTGGTCATGCCCACATACTTTGCTACCCTAGACACTGGCACACAAGTTTCATCATGGTAAATATAGCCCTGAATGCAAGGGGAGTAGGTTTAATGGAAGAGATAATACCAAACCAGGGATGATGACAAGAGAGGTAAGATGACAGACAATAGCAGCGGACAGCAGTCTTTACATCAGGAGCCCAGAACCAGCATCGTACTTTGAACTTGATATTTCACATTGGGTCATAGATCTCTTCTACAGATTTGTGGATACCAGCAATCATTTTCAGGTTGGCATGGGCATATACATAAGATGTGGGGGACACTGCCCTACATAACACAGAAGACTTCTTTGAGATATAAAAGTCTAGTTTGACCAGATTTAAAGCCCAACTTCAAACAATATTTTTTATTTGGTTTTGGAAACAGAAGCCTTCCTCAGGATATAAGGGTCTAGGGTGACCAAATATAAAAGTTTCAGACAATATTTTTAGTGTCGCGTGCCTGGTGGGTAGGGTAGAGCCTGGTTTATGCAGAGGAATGCCTCTCTTGCACCTCTGGACCGAAGGGCCTGGTATGGACTATTGGGGGGGGGGGGGGGTTTGGGGGTGCACACGCCATGTTTATTTATTTTTATGTTTATTGCCAAAATCCGACAATACAATACATCTTGAGCAAGTTTAAATTAAATTTTTTCCTTTAGAAATGTCATTTTGCTGCAGTACTGTTATAAACATGGGAAAGATGCACTACTTTACAGGCAGACTAGGGGGACTCCCCAGGCACAATATTTAAAGGAATATTTCATTTTTATTGTTTCACTTTAAGCATTATTAAAATCACTGATCCTGAAAAAAACAGCCATTTTAAAAACTTTTTTTTTTTTTGCATTGATACATGTCCCCTGGGGCAGTACCTGTGACGCGAAACACTTTTTTGGCAATAACTTGCATGTAAGCCTTTAAAATGAGCACTTTTGATTTTTCATGTACATGTCCCATAGACTTTAACTGTATTTGCATGTTCTGGTGTGAACCGAGGGGGGTTAGGCTCGTCCCTAGATAGAGGTACAACTCGTCCATTTAAGCCTCATCCTATAGTCATTTCCACGCTCCCATCATACATGTTATTCATACAGTTAGTTGTAAACACATTGTATGAAAGGTCCATCCAAGTGCTGGAAAGGAAGCTTGACTCAATGCATTTCTCAGTCTCCTATTGCTGTTTCATCAGGAGTTTTAATGGAGTTGAAGTCTATAGTAAATCACAGAACATAGAACTTGCCTTGATCTTGTACAAATGAATTGTATAATTACAAGAATAGTTACATAGTTTTACCTCCTCATTTGAACAAGCACAGAAACTGTGTGTCCACTGTACACCCCACACAAGCATCCCGGCCTATTTAATTCTCCTCCTGGCAGATACAGGACTATCCCAGGGGGACCAAGGATCTCACCATCAATAGACACTAATAGAATAATAAAGGTAATATGAACCATAATTATTGGTTCAGACAGGGCATTGGCAATCAGAGGTAACAATAAGGCTTAAAACAAGTGTATAGAGTAGTAAATCGAATTGTTACCTTAGTATTCCATTAGCATTGCAGGGGCTGTAGCACTAGCACCCCTCAATTTGCAGAGCTGATAGCCAGACAATTGACTTCAATTTCTAATTGATTCAGCCCCTGAGTGTGGTGTACTATACTTTAGTATCATCGACTACATACAGTAAGTAGCGCTATGTTCCACCACAGTTTGGCCAGCTTGTCTGCTGCCGGAACTGAAATCAAGTCGTCCTGGATGCTTCTTTACCATTCAGGAGAAGCCTTGTGATTTTATCAATGAATACTATGGTAACACTGCACCAGTCAGTGTCCCTAATCAACGCCACACCAGTCAGTCAGTTATAGCGTCCCTGATCACCGCTGTACCAATTACAGCCATGGCGAGCTAAAGTGGGAGAGGATACCTGTCAAAACCAGGTCTTTGTGCCCCCCCAAAAAGAAGTGCCAAATGTGGCGGGGGACAATGCAAACAATCATAACTCTCCTTTTTGGGTGAAGTTCTGCTTAAGGCCGGGTTCACACCGCTGCGATGCGGGAACGCCGCGAATCCGCGGTGTTTTCCCGCATCGCACGACTCCCGCCGGCAGTTCACACTGCCCTATGCGAACGGCTGGGAGTGTCAATGATATGTTAATGACACCCCCAGATCCGATCGCATATCGCAGTGCGATCTGCCGACTCGCACAAGAATCGGATCGCATGGTGTGAACGCCCATGCGATCCGATTCTGTTGCGGACGAAAAAAAGGGTCCCGTGCGAGTTTGCTGCGGGACCGCTGCGAGTTCAGCCATACTATCTGTATGGCTGAACTCGCAGCGCTACGGAGATCGGATGTGATTTGCGGTGCGAATCACATCTGGATCTCCCCCCGCAGCAGTGTGAACCCAGCCTTAAATTAAAAAAAAAAAAAATCTTTTTGCCCTTTAGAACCAATTTTATTACCGCATTAATGAGCCAGAATTCTTTTTTTGTTTGCTCAGAATCTTCTCCTGGCTGCCGCATATGTTTATGATGCTCAGTACAACAGAAACATTCCTTTTGAAACATCACCCCAGTCAATAAGGTTAGTAGATTTCAATTTATGACATGAAAAGCTTTTTTGTTGTTTTACAGGACAGCCTATTAAGCAAACCAAATGCTCTATATGGACAAAGATTGTCAAACACCCTGTATCCCAGACAATCAACCTGTGGGCCATGCTGGGCACTCGCAGGTCACTCAGCTGTGTTAGAAAAAGTGAATTAATATTCGCTTCCTAACACTAAACCGCCAATCAGGTGCTCGGATCTGTTACCTGTCACCTGATTGGCTGAAACTATAGGTGCTGTGATTGGATGCCAGGCGTCCAATCATAGCAGAGGACGGGAAGAGAGGATGGCAGAAGACATTGAGAAGCTGTCCCACTGAGACAGGTAAGTGCAGACATCGGGTCGGGGGGGGGGGAATACTGGCTGCGTTTGATGGGACACAGTGGCTGCGTTTGATGGGGCACAGTGGCGGCAATTGATGGGGCACAGTGGCGGCAATTGATGGGGCACAGTGGCGGCAATTACTGAGCAATGGGGGTGGCGTTTGATGGGGCACAAGGGTGGCGTTTGATGGGACACAGTGGCGGCAATTGATGGGGCATAGTGGTGGCGTTTAATGGGGTTTTTTTCCGAATTTTTCAGTTTGTTTGTGCCCCCCTCTTTGTAAGCTCATTTAGGAGAAGGAACCAATGTGAATGCTTCTGTGTTTTCTGGTAACTAGTCTAATGTATAGAAATTGTCATATACTGTAAATGTATTAAGGATTAAGATGTTAAATTAAATAGTTTGTTTTTATCTGCTTTAATTACTTTATGTTGTCACTATAATGTACATTTTTTGTTTTGTAGACTTTACTATTTCTATAACCACTGGGCTATGCAGCTGGCAACCTATGTCTGTATAACGGTTGACTTAGCTCTGGCAGTCTTTGAAGAGCCTGCTGTATATCCACTTCCATTCCTGGTAAGATTGGATTGCTGAACCTGGTATAAATCTGACCACAGATTTTTATTTTTATTTTTTTGTTTTGTTTCCACAGGCAATATTTTATAGTTAGACATGCCCTGGATCTCTGTCACATAAACACATAGTCGCATAAACATGTATGTTTAGGTTACTTAAGTTTGCTTCTTTATGCTAGTGGAAGCTAGCAGCTGGCAGGCATCTCGACCTATGGTATGTTGGTGTGCCGCCAACAAGGCATTGCTGAGAGTGGCGGGGTGAAGCTTGTCCTAGCTCCTGTTGTAGCTCAAAGGAAAAGGGAGGAGGTAATCCCTAAAGCCGCACATCCGTGTCGTCCTGGGGTTGGTGTCAGAGAGTCAACCTCAGCCTGGGCTCCAAAGAGGCCACGCCCCAACCTGTTTCACCCCCCCCCCCCCAGAGCTTGGTCACGGTAATCGTGACGAGGCGGAGGGAAATGCATTTGGGCGTGGCCTGGTTGGAGTTTGCCCCATGACACCCCGACACTATTCACAGGATGAGAGGGATGTGCAAATTTAGGGATTACCTCCTCCCTTTTTCCTTTGACTGGCAGACATCACCAGGATTTTTTTTTTTAATCTCTGGCTGGGAATAGTAGTGTGCAGCTATGAGGTATTTGTATTAAAAAAAAAAAAAAAAAGTGTCAGTATCTCAGCTACAAAGCATAAAAATTGTGGCCAATGGCCATATTCTACAAGCTGACGAGATAAATATCACATAGATCAGAAAATACAATCCTACATTTTGCCAGAAGAACGTTTGTGATCACAATAAAGGGGAATTACAACTTTCTTAACAGTCTGATTGCAGTGTGCCAAAATTTGTCAAACCAGCTGAAAATGATATAATAAAGTGTATGTATAGGCAAAACTATTTAAAGGATAAGTTCACTTTAGGAGCATGTCATACGTTCCACCCGTTTTTAGGGTGGCACATGTAACCTGTTCCAGCATCTGCAGCGGGTGCGGGCAGAAGGTGATCTTCTGCCCGCACCCGCTGTCACTATATGCAAA
Source organism: Lithobates pipiens (assembly GCF_037356315.1). Classification (NCBI taxonomy): domain Eukaryota; kingdom Metazoa; phylum Chordata; class Amphibia; order Anura; family Ranidae; genus Lithobates; species Lithobates pipiens. The sequence continues at coordinate 128,512,420 of NW_027507758.1, forward strand.
CAACCACCCACACGGCCACGTCACTCATTCGTAGTTTTCTGTGAGTGAATGCGTACAAGTACTGTCGCCTATTGCAGTTGATAGCTTTTGGTTTTCAATGAGCTACAAGGGTGCTGGTGAGCATCCTCATAGTCCATTGATCTTCCTGCTCTCGGGTAACTGCCTGTACGAGGTACAAACAGACAGCTAGCCTGAGAAGTCTGCAGGAGCTCGAAATTGCACCTGTGATCTGCTGAGCGTGTGTTCAATGCTCTGCAGGCTTCTTAGAAAAAAATAAATGCACTTTTTGTTTTTTACCTGAAAAAAAAATGTGCATTTTATTTTTATTTTTTGAAAGTGAGCTTATCCTTTAACTCTCCAGTGCATTTATAATTTGTTGTCTAGGAAGATTCCCTCAACCTCTTGTTCTAGGGACAACTTTAAAATCCCCACTCTTTTCATAGGTGACAATGGTCATCAGTTCAAATTATTTTTATTTATTTTTTTTATTTTTTTAATAATTTGTATTAATATAGCTGTACATAGGTGAATCTCCCCTAGGTGAATACAGACATCAAAGAAAACTTAACAGAGGTCTTTCTTGCTGTATCCAAAAAACAAGAGATACACCTTATCATAAAGTAACTGTACTCGATCTCTATCTGACTTATTATTTTTTGTTTTTCAGGCTACTTCTATTGTCGAAGTTTTCTGCCTAATGGCTTTCTTTGCACGCCTTGTACATTTTAGTAAAATCACTCCTCGCAATGTGTTCTGGAAAGACACCAAGAATATCTGTGTAATTGTCACAATACTGGTAGGTACTGGTATATATAAATACTGGTAATTTATACTTGTGTACAACCAGCCTGCCCAACCAGCCAAATTTCAATCCATGTATGGCTGGTTTTAGTCTTTTGTTTGTGGGTATGGTAGATGTCAGTTCAGGTCAGTGACCGAGAAGAATGTGTTTGCCACCACCATACACTGATTTTATTTTTTACCTTTTTATATTAATGCATGCTGTTTTGGGGCATCGGTGCGCCCAAACATACAAAATAATGTACATGCACCATTTGTGACAACTCATCAAACCACAACATACACGCCAATATGTGGTAAAACAATATAGTGCAGGTATATTTGTATTTACTGTATACAGAGAGGTTTAACTTTGCATTAATATTGTTTGTTTTATTTTGGACAGCTTAATTTAATCGATCTTATTATCTATGGATGTTTGAGTATAGCTCACATTCACACCATTCGATGGTCAAGAGTGCTACGTCCCATTTACTTGGTTAACTTTGCTGAAAGTCGGCAGGTACGTTCATGATCCCATTCTGTTGTGTTTTCTGTTTCCTTTTTCTCTTTCAACTTAACCACTTGCTACCCAGGCCAATTCTGACACTTCTCTCCTACATGTAAAAATCATATTTTTTTTGCTAGAAAATTACTCAGAAATCCCAAACATTATCTTTTTTTTTTTTTTTTTTTTTTTAGCAGGGACCCTAGAGAATAAAATGGCAGTTGTTGCACCTTTTTATCTCGCTCAATATTTGAGCGGTAATTTTTCAAATGTGTGTTGTTGTTTTTTTGAGAAGAAAAATCAGTTTCATGCATTTAAAAAAAAAAAACAGTAAAGTTTAGCCTAATTTTTTATTTTTTTTTGCATAATGTGAAAGTTGATATTATGCTGAGTAAATGGATACCTAACATGTCGTGCCAAACATCGGTACTTAAAAATCCCCATTGGCGGTGCTTGAATTTTTTTTTTACAGGTTACCTGTTTAGAGTTACAGGTCTAGCGCTAGAATTATTGCTCTCGCTCTAACGTTTGAGGCGATACCTCACATGTGGTTTGAATGTAGTTTACATATGTGGGTGCAGCCTATGTATGTGTTCGATTCTGCATGCAGGGGCAATTTAAATGTATTTTTTTTGTTTATTTTACTTTTATTTTTCTATTTTAACACTCTTTTCTTCTTTTACTTTTTTTATTTTTTATTTTTTTTAGCACTTTTATTCTTATTACAAGGAATGTCCCCACATCTTGACTCTAGGCTGGGAAACCTGGAAAAAAAAAAACGATCCTGGCTTCCCAGCCAAGGCAGCGGCATTTTTTTTCCAATGCAGAGGCTGGGCGTGACATCATAACATCGCGCCTGGCCTCTGAAAGATTATAGTGATGTCTGCAAGAATGATCAAGTGGCTGCTATAATTGTTCTTAAGGTGCAGGGAATTGCCGGCTCTAAAAGAAGATATCTGAATGATGCCTGTAGCTGCAGGCATCATTCAGATATACCCTCTCAAAGTCAATGACGTAGTTGGGCAAGAAATGGTTAAAGAATGTCTTCACTTATTTATAATGTTTTTATTGTACTTGAGTACCACTGTTGGGGACTTTCATATATTGATGGTTAATTCTATGACTTTGAAAACCTGTTTTAAATAAAAGTCTCTCGACTTCCATAGAATTTAGCAGAAGTAATATCATTTGTGCTTTTTAAAGATCTTAATTAGAATCTGGTAGGAAAAAAGTTTAGAATAGTACAAACCTAAAATCATAGTCATGTTAGAGATTTTAAGCCGCTTAAATAGCAATTACTTTTTTTTTTTTTTTCTTCCTTAATTTTTGCAATGTTCACAGTTGTGCTCATAAAATTACATACCCCAAGCCAGAATGTGTACGTGGACCCTTTTTTTTTTTTTTTTTTTTTTTTTTTTTTTTTCAAAAACGTGATCAAGCCAAACCCGTTTTTTAATATTTTTATTATAATTCTAATAGACTACTTGACCTTATACAATAACAATATATAGCAATAAAAGAACATGGCCCTGTTGAAAAGTTTTTCTCATCAATAATATCATGCATTTCCCCCTAAAAGCATCAATGACAGCTTGCAGTCTTTTGTGATAGTTGTGAATGAGACCCTTTATTTTCGAATGTGGTACCGCTGCCCATTATTCTAATAAAAAAAGCTTCCAGGTCCTATATGCTTGTTATGTAGCATGAACTACAAGTCTGCAATCCTTCCAAAGTGGCTCAATGATGTTGAGTTTAGGAGACTGTGATGATGAGCACTCCAGGATCTGCACCTTTTTATTTATTTATTTATTTATTTTTTTCTGCAACCACTGCAGGGTCAACTTGGCCTTATGTTCCTGATCATTGCCAAGCTGGAATGTGTATATGATATGGATTGCGCTAACTATCACCACTGTATGCCAACCCATTAAATATTACATATATATATATATATATATATATATATATATATATATATAATATATTATAAAAAAATAAAAAATGTATGAAGGGGTCAGATGGACCACATGGGTTTTTTTTTTTTCTGCCATCGCTCTTAAATCCACCCCAAAATCTGTCTTTAGTCAAAACATTTTTGTTTTTTTGTAGATGGCATGGAAGGGGTTCTAACCCTGTGGTTTTTATTATTATTTTTTTTTGCTTTCTGTGTCCTGTTGGGGAGATATGTATTTACTTCTTGTCCTGGAGACACAACAACAGGAAGTGAAATGAAATCCCCCAAAAGTGAGGAGGAAATGCCAATATAAATTATTGGAACAGGTGTCTCTATTGGAATATTTCCCATCCTTCCACTCATAACATTTTTGGGTGACAACTAAAACTTTTTATTTGCCATCACTCTTTGTGCGGGTGACATTGTTCACCTACACAAATAAGACAATGCACTGCCGAAATGTAAGATTATTGGTCCATTGTGGTGAGTTAGGCAGCTCATTCTAGTGAAAACACACCAAGTCCAGAGAGTGAATCTGTCTCTGTCTCATTGCTTACCTAATTTTTGTCTTAAAGTATAACTAAAGCCAATTTTCTTTTTAAATGGCGTGGAGAGGGATTAGAACCCCTGTCAGCTTTTATTGCTGCCAGTGCTCATGTTATGGAGATCCCCCCCCCCCCCCCTCTATTTGTTCTGTTTACTATAATTGTTGAAAGTGAAAGTTAAAGAAAAACACAAATTTGGGGTTGTCCCCAGAAAAGTAATAGAAGGGAAATCTTCCAATGGGGACACTAGTTCTGGTGATCTGGGTGTCCCCAAGGAAATCCTTAATTTGCAGGGATTTCCTCTTCCTGTTTTGGCTATGGGACAGGAAGTGATGGGAATTGATCTGCAATCAGACACAAAAAAAAAAAAAAATCTGACGGGTTATAACCCTCCCTTGCTCTATCTAAAATAAAAAATAAAAAAATGCCGATAGTTCTACTTCAATCTAAAACTTAACAGCAAAAAGGAAATGAATCCCAGAACAGGAATTTGTAAGCCGGTCAGGGCACTAAAGTCAGAAAAATTTGATAGGGATTCCACACGTACAGAATTCTTTGCAGCATGCAGTGCTTCATTAGACCTATTAAGTTGTGTTTATTAAATTGGAGATCTAAAACATAATTGTTTGAACTGTTTGCGTGTATTTGATATATTTATTGCAGATTCGTCGAGCATTCCGCAGCATTAGAAACACTTTACCTGAGATCCTCTATGTCTTCCTTCTCTTTATATTCAGTGTGCTCATTTTTTCGCTTATGGCTTTGAAACTTTTTGTGAACAGGTAAGCAAAGCCTCGTGACCTATTTTGATTTGTATATCTCTCCCATTATTTCCATGCTGTTCCTTAGGCCTCATGTACACTGCTGCTGGTAAACGGAGATTTAGGAGCAGCTGGGCATTTTTTTCAACTGGTCCTGAACACTCTGTTATCTTATCAGAACACGTACACAGGCATTATAGTCATTTCTAGGCAGTTGAGTTTAGAGGCCTTTTTTGGAAAGCAAAAAAGAGTTCAGACGCTGATTAGAGCTGGTTTAGAGGCATTTCAAGCGGCAACCGCGATAACTTGAGTTTAGCCGCATTTCGTTTACAGACATTTTTCATTTTTGGCTATTAAAAAAATAAATAAAAAATATATATATATATATATATATATATATATATATATATATATATATATATATATATATATATATATATATATATATATATATATTCAACGCTTCCAAACGCAGCAAAACTCTGTTAAACGTGGCATGCAAGCGCGGCAAAACTGAAGTTTTAAATGTGGGTTACTATCTGTCAAGTTAGATCGTTCAGGAGAGGTTGTAAAAACGTCATGTGTACATTAAGCCTTAGTTGCATGCTCTGATTGCTCCACTGTTAATAGTTCTTTTTCATTGTTTTATTGCTTTATGCTTTAGAGCAGTGGTCTCCAAAGTGCGAACCCAGGGCTGGATGCGGCCCTTTGTTTGCTTTTATCTGGCCCTTGGGGCACTTTACCTCCCATTGATGGAAGACACCATTCCCCCCAACCAACAGAAACAATGAGGCATACTTGTTGCTACTGACATCAACAATGGGGCACTATTCCTTCCACTGACCCTAATCATGGGGCACTATGCCTTCCACTGACCCCAATGGTGGGGCACTATTCTTCCCGCTGACACCAATGGTGGGGCACTATTCTTCCCGCTGACACCAATGGTGGGGCACTATTCTTCCTACTAACCACAATGATGGGGCACTATTCTTCCCACTAACCACAATGATGGGGCACTATTCATCCCAATGATGGGGAACTATTCCTCCCACTGACCCCAATGATGGGGCACTATTCCTCCCGCTGAGCCCAATGATGGGGCGCTATTCCTCCCGCTGAGCCCAATGATGGGGCGCTATTCTTCCCGCTGAGCCCAATGATGGGGCGCTATTCTTCCCGCTGAGCCCAATGATGGGGCGCTATTCTTCCCACTGAGCCCAATGATGGGGCGCTATTCTTCCCACTGAGCCCAATGATGGGGCGCTATTCTTCCCACTGAGCCCAATGATGGGGCGCTATTCTTCCCACTGAGCCCAATGATGGGGCGCTATTCTTCCCACTGAGCCCAATGATGGGGCGCTATTCTTCCCACTGAGCCCAATGATGGGGCGCTATTCTTCCCACTGAGCCCAATGATGGGGCGCTATTCTTCCCACTGAGCCCAATGATGGGGCGCTATTCTTCCCACTGAGCCCAATGATGGGGCGCTATTCTTCCCACTGAGCCCAATGATGGGGCGCTATTCTTCCCGCTGAGCCCAATGATGGGGCGCTATTCTTCCCACTGAGCCCAATGATGGGGCGCTATTCTTCCCGCTGAGCCCAATGATGGGGCGCTATTCTTCCCGCTGAGCCCAATGATGGGGCGCTATTCTTCCCGCTGAGCCCAATGATGGGGCGCTATTCTTCCCGCTGAGCCCAATGATGGGGCGCTATTCTTCCCGCTGAGCCCAATGATGGGGCGCTATTCTTCCCGCTGAGCCCAATGATGGGGCGCTATTCTTCCCACTGAGCCCAATGATGGGGCGCTATTCTTCCCACTGAGCCCAATGATGGGGCGCTATTCTTCCCACTGAGCCCAATGATGGGGCGCTATTCTTCCCACTGAGCCCAATGATGGGGCGCTATTCTTCCCACTGAGCCCAATGATGGGGCGCTATTCTTCCCACTGAGCCCAATGATGGGGCGCTATTCTTCCCACTGAGCCCAATGATGGGGCGCTATTCTTCCCACTGAGCCCAATGATGGGGCGCTATTCTTCCCACTGAGCCCAATGATGGGGCGCTATTCTTCCCACTGAGCCCAATGATGGGGCGCTATTCTTCCCACTGAGCCCAATGATGGGGCGCTATTCTTCCCACTGAGCCCAATGATGGGGCGCTATTCTTCCCACTGAGCCCAATGATGGGGCGCTATTCTTCCCACTGAGCCCAATGATGGGGCGCTATTCTTCCCACTGAGCCCAATGATGGGGCGCTATTCTTCCCACTGAGCCCAATGATGGGGCGCTATTCTTCCCACTGAGCCCAATGATGGGGCGCTATTCTTCCCACTGAGCCCAATGATGGGGCGCTATTCTTCCCACTGAGCCCAATGATGGGGCGCTATTCTTCCCACTGAGCCCAATGATGGGGCGCTATTCTTCCCACTGAGCCCAATGATGGGGCGCTATTCTTCCCACTGAGCCCAATGATGGGGCGCTATTCTTCCCACTGAGCCCAATGATGGGGCGCTATTCTTCCCACTGAGCCCAATGATGGGGCGCTATTCTTCCCACTGAGCCCAATGATGGGGCGCTATTCTTCCCACTGAGCCCAATGATGGGGCGCTATTCTTCCCACTGAGCCCAATGATGGGGCGCTATTCTTCCCACTGAGCCCAATGATGGGGCGCTATTCTTCCCACTGAGCCCAATGATGGGGCGCTATTCTTCCCACTGAGCCCAATGATGGGGCGCTATTCTTCCCACTGAGCCCAATGATGGGGCGCTATTCTTCCCACTGAGCCCAATGATGGGGCGCTATTCTTCCCACTGAGCCCAATGATGGGGCGCTATTCTTCCCACTGAGCCCAATGATGGGGCGCTATTCTTCCCACTGAGCCCAATGATGGGGCGCTATTCTGCCCACTGAGCCCAATGATGGGGCGCTATTTTTCCCACTGAGCCCAATGATGGGGCGCTATTTTTCCCACTAACCACAATGATGGGGCGCTATTTTTCCCACTAACCACAATGATGGGGCGCTATTTTTCCCACTAACCACAATGATGGGGCGCTATTTTTCCCACTAACCACAATGATGGGGCGCTATTTTTCCCACTAACCACAATGATGGGGCGCTATTTTTCCCACTAACCACAATGATGGGGCACTATTTTTCCCACTAACCACAATGATGGGGCACTATTTTTCCCACTAACCACAATGATGGGGCACTATTTTTCCCACTAACCACAATGATGGGGCACTATTTTTCCCACTAACCACAATGATGGGGCACTATTTTTCCCACTAACCACAATGATGGGGCACTATTTTTCCCACTAACCACAATGATGGGGCACTATTTTTCCCACTAACCACAATGATGGGGCACTATTCCTCCCACTAACCACAATGATGGGGCACTATTCTTTCCCCTAGTACATGTACTAGGTGAAGGAATTGTTTGCATTGCTTACTTCCCATGATGCCAGGATAATATCTACACCCAATGGCCACAATCTGGCCCCCCCTAAAGTCTCAAGGAATGTAAACTGGCCCTTTGTTTAGAAACTTTGGAGACCCCTGCTTTAGATAATGTAATGTCAGAAAAATGATAAAAACAAGATGAGGTTTAGATTGGGTCCCCTTGAACCCTTGGGCCTCAGGGAAGTGACCCTCCACATGTAGTTGTGCCTTAAATTATGACATTATATTCATAGTAATATACTACAGTTACTGGGCACTGCACCTGTTTTATCTGTATTCCTAATATTACAAACTTGTCTGAAAGTAGACCCTTTTTGGTCATGTATATGCTGTAGCTTATGGTCCGCCAATAAGCAGAAACCTGTATCTTCTGCTGCAGGTGGGTATCAACTTATCTCCCCTTTAAGATTAGGTTTACATTTGCATCAGACCCTGCTGCCCCTCGGAAAATAATCCGCAGTGGATCGCTTTTTAGAGGTATTTGACAGGCTACCAGGATGTGATATGTAGCCTCCTCACCCACTTGACTTAACCCCGTAAAACTTGCACCAAACGTGTGCAGTGCATGTGGTTGCAGGGCAGTTGCCCTATTCACCTTATTCACTTGAATCTGTCGTGTGCAGCAGCAGTACTGCCCGCCAAACGGTATACTTTTTGCAGGAGCACAAGTACAACCCCATTTGGCTGCCTTTGCAGGGGGTGGAGCTCGTCTACCTGTTTTTCTCACCCCATGGCCACAAGTGTAAATGAGCCCCAACACCTTCTCAAGGATCCAGTCTTTCTTGACTGTGAAACATCAAAGATTCCAAAGTATATGGTCCAGCTTCACAGGATTCTTAAAGTTTTTACAATGTCTGTGCTTACTCCTAAGGCTGTGCTAAACTGTAAATTAAAGCCCAACTCCGGGTCACTTTTTCCCCCCTGTGCAGTGGGGCTGTGCCCATCCCGCATGGATTGACTGCTTGTTTTAGGGATAAGCAGAAAGTTTATACTCGCCTGATCCGCTAATCCCTCAAAAATCCCCCCCCCCCCCCTGCGCGCGCTCCACCGATCGACTGTTCATGTCTATGAAGTGTACTCTGAGCATGCTGATGTCAGGAGCAGTCCATTTTCAAGACTGCTGGAGCTCGGGGGGGCAGGAGCCGCAGGGACCAGTTTTGTGAGGGGAGGATCGGCGGGTCAGGTAAGTATATCTCCGCTGTCCATATATCTCCGTCGTCCTCTCCCCTAAAACAAAATGAGCAGTTAACCCTACTGCACATGGAGAAATACATTTTGCCTGGAGTTCGGCTTTAAATTATTTATTTAATTGTTAAGTAAACCCAATAAACTGTTCCAGCAGCAGCAAGTTTTACTGATTGGTTGTAATTAGTTGCTACTAAGGACCAGCCAACACAGCCCATTATTTGTGAATTCTGTGCAGCATTTATAGTACTGAGGCAGTACAGGGGTTTACATCCGTGGCAGCTGGTGCTCAGATTTTTTTTGGAGGGGGGGGGGGATGCAAACAGACCTGGCACCTCACTCCTCCCCAAACACCCCTACCCCCTAATTGCTCTATCGATCACTGCTTTGCTTGCCCATCGCCTGCCAGCCCAGCACTTACCCCATCCAGGCCGTGGCTTTGGCAGCATTCCCCCAGCATCTCCTCCAAAGTCCAGGCAGTCGCTTCTTCTACCGGCCAATGGAGTCTTGGGAAAGAGAAACAGGAAGACATTAGTGAATATTAATTCGCTAATGACACACAAGTGGGTGGGCTCAGGACACAGTACTCTGCGCCTGGAGCCCACCCTTTTTTAAGACAATTGGAGCCTCAGGTTCTAATTATGTGGCTCAAAAAAAAAAAAAAAAACCCCATTGAAATCCATGCGACCTGCATAGAGGTTAGGGGCCAGGCATATGGATTAAGGGGGCGGCGCCCTGTGCCCCTTATAAGCGGCAACCACTGGTTCACATACAAGTGATAATGAGTAGTGGTGTGTGTGTGTGTGTGTGTGTGTGTGCTGTTGCAATGGAAATTTTCCAACGTTTTCGGTAAACTTGCTGTAGTTCTTATTGCAGCCATGTGTTATTTGTGCTGTGCTGAGTTTATTTAAAACATAAAAATTTAATTTGCAGAAAACTCAAGACAGCTGACGGAGAAGCTTACTTTGAAAACTACCTAGAAGCTGTATTTAATCTTTATGTGCTGGTGACTACTGCTAATAGCCCTGATGTCATGTAAGTTGTAACTGTAATAATTTAACAATTTTATTGGCAGGATACCTAATATACAATTTCCTAAAATTGGATCAAAGAACATTAAGTCTCGGTTCACACTGATGCAGTGCGGGATTCACAGCGATTCCTGTGCGTTTCCATCACATTACAATCGCACTCCTTTAATTGGCGATATTGTGATTATGCAACACTGTACCCAAATTAAACTTATATAATTTTTCTAAGCTTTCTTATTGTGGCATTTGTTACCACAGTGTTTTTTTAATTTTTTGCTATATAAATGAAAAAAATACTGAACATTTTGAAAAAATGTTTTTTCTGTTAGATTATTTGTTTGCAAAATGATATTTCTTCATAAATATAGACCAAAATTCTTTGATACACATAATAAAAATCAGTCTATAATATTTAGTCTGGGTGAAAGTTTTATAGAGTCTACAAAGTACGATATATATAAAATATGTGTTGTCCCTTGTTTAACCCGGAATAAACTTATGTGTGTGTATGTGTATAAAATATGGTTTTGCTCATAAGTTTACATAACCTGACAGAATTTATGATTTCTTGGCATTTTTCAGAAAATATGAATAACACAAAAACATTTCTTTCACTCATGGTTAGTGTTTGGCTGAAGTCATTCATTATCAATCAATTGTGTTTACTCTTTTTAAATCCTAATGACAACAGAAACTACCCATATGACCCTGATTAAAAGTTGACATACCCTGGTGATTTTGGCCTGATAACATGGCCTGATAACATAACACAAATGGGCTTGAAAGGTTATTAAAGGTAATCATCCTCCCCTGTGGTCTGCTTGCTTGTAATTAGTGTGTGTGTGTGTGTGTGTGTGTGTGTGTGTGTGTGTGTGTGTGTGTGTGTATATAAAAAGTCGGTGAGTTTCTGGACTCCTGACTGACCCTTGCATCTTTCATCCAGTGCTGCACTGAGGTTTCTGGATTCTGAGTCATGGGGACAGCAAAAGAATGGATCTGCGGGAAAGGGTAGTTGTACTGTATAAAACAGGAAAGGGATATAAAAAGATATCCAAGGAATTGAGAGTACCAAAGTGTTCAAACTCTAAAATGAGGATTCTGTTGAAACCAAAGGTAGACCAACTAAAATTTCAGCCACAACTGCCAGGAAAATTGTTCGGTTTACAAAGAAAAATCCACAAATAACTTCAGGTGACATACAGGACTCTCTGAAAACATGTGGTGTGGCTGTTTCAAGATGCACAATATGGAAGCACTTGAAGAAAGACGGGCTACATGGTCGAGTTGCTAGAAGAAAGCCATTACTATCCAAATGCCACCAAGTATCCCACTTACAATATGCCAAACGGCACAGAGACAAGCCTCAAACCTTCTGGCACAAAGTCATTTGGAGGGATGAGACGAAAATTAAGCTTTTTGGCCACAACCATAAACGCTACATTTGGAGAGTCAACAAGGCCTATGATGAAAGGTCCACCATTCCTACTGTGAAACACTGAGGTGGATCGCTGATGTTTTGGGGATGTGTGAGCTGCAAAGGTACAGGGAATTCGGTCAAAATTGATGGCACGGATAAATGCAGTATGTTATCAAAAAATACTGGAGGAATATTTGTATTTATTAGCCAGGAAGCTGCGTATGGGACGTACTTGGACATCCCAACATGAAAGTGATCCAAAACACAAGATCAAGTCTATCTGTCATTTCTACAGCAGAATAAAGTGAAGGTTCAGGAGTGGCCATCTCAGTCTCCTGACCTCAATATCCTTGAGCCACTCTGAGGAGATCTCAAACGTGCAGTTCATGCAAGGCAGCCCAAGAAGTTACAGGAACTGGAGGCTTTTTGCCAAGAGAAATGGGCAGCTTTACCATCTGAGAATATAAAGACCCTCATCCACAAATAGACTTCAAGCTGTCATTGATGTTAAAGGGGGCAATACCATGTATTAAGGACTTGGGTGTGTAAACTTTTGATTAGGGTAATTTGTGTAGTTTCTGTTGCCATTATGATTTAAAGAGTAACCACAGTTGATTGATAATAAATGGCTTCAGCTAAGCACTAACCATGAGTGAAATAAATGTTTATGTTATCATTCATATTCTCTGAAAAATAGCCAAGAAATCAAATTCTGGCAGGGTATGTAAACTTATGAGCACAACTGTATATATAAAAGCAACCATAACTTTATGACCAAGTTAAGTATAATGGCATCTGAAAGTCAGTGGAATATATTAGGTATATGTTGTCCCTGAATTTGATGTGTTGAAAGCAATAAAAATTGAGATCGAAGTTTGCTGGTTATGGGGGTAGCTCAGATCAATCAGAGTATCCATGCTGACACGTGTCCACATCCTAAAAAGCCTACAATGGACATGTGAGCATCTGAACTGGACCGCGGAGCAATGGAAGAAGGTGGCCTGGTCTGATGAATCACATTTTCATGTGCAAGTGAGCTGACAGTTCTGGAATGAGTTGGAAAATGGCACCCTCCAGCAGACTAGTATATAGCCGAATGCAGTATTTGTGGTTCACACTCAAAAATATATATAAGTTACATGATGGGGTTTCAGAAAAACAGTATATATTTTGTTTTTGTCATATATAATGTCTTGGTTTATATATTTAGTGGTCTAAAATTGCATTTCAATTTGTACAGCTTTTAAAGACCTCACTGTAAAACCTACGTGAAGGATCATTATACACTTTTCTGTATGTTTGTAATTTGTATGCAAAGAATTGTTGTCATGTAATTCTTAAATATCTTGTTTTCAGGATGCCAGCTTATGACTACAACTGGTGGTATTCCATTTTCTTCATTGCCTACATAATTTTGAACACTTACATCTTCATGTCAGTCTTCTTAGCTGTTGTGTACAACAATTACAGGAAGCACTTAAAGGTAGATCACTCCTAATACAATTAAAGGAATAAAAAAATTTAGCAATGGGCATACTGTATGTGAGCACTGTTAAAAAAAATAAAAATAAAAAAAATAGGCTGCTTTTACACTTATCTGGAGGTGCAGCGCACCTGTGGGTTAGCTGTGATTTGCCATAGACTTCTGTTATATCCTGAATGCAGAAGTTTTGGTGCACTTTCTGAAAATGCACCACACCTGCAATATATCATGGAAATCAGCGGCATATCGCAGATTTCCCACAGGTGCGCGTAAACTGCAGCGCATCAGTGTGAAAGCAGCCTTGGGCCCCATTCACACGATCAAACCGATCAGGTCCGCCTGTCTGTGTTTTTTTTTTTTTTTTCTTTCTTTTTGTGATTAAACAGTGGGTAAACATCCAATGGGGATTGGTTCCACTGGAAATTATTAAACTGATTGTTTAAAATCTCCCTTAAGCTATTCAAAATGTAAAAATGTTTTAATTGTGAACCTTTTTAATTTCATTGTGGCCTAAGATTAGTTGCCAAATCACTTAGGTGGCCCTGTTCTTCAAAAGCTTGAGCACTCCTGATCTACATGGTTCCTAAAGCTCAGCTCTGTGTACAGCAAAAAAAAAAAATACTCCTGCAGTAGGCTCCCACACCTAAATGCTCTTTATGTCTAGAGGGTTGTAGAAGAGGATGTGTTACTTTCCTAGCTCCCTTGATCCGTGTGATCAGTCGGCCACCTCTATAAGCTGCTCTATGCAACTGTTGCACTTTTGCCTCCACCACGTATAATACAAGTTTATTAGTTCTTCACTGTACGAGTTGACTCTGTGGTTTGATCCACAGACCAGTGCTTGTACTAAGGAAAAAGAGGGCCAAAACTTATTGAATCAGGTAAGTAATGCATCCTCTATAGTGTTTAACACAAACAAGGAGCAGCGTGCTAGATATCTGACTTAACCACTTAAGGATCGAAAGAATTGCCCCCTTAATAACCAGGCCATTTTTTGTGATACGGCACTGATTGCACGGTTGTGCAACGCTGTACCCAAACAAAATTGACGTCCCCCCCCCCCCCCCCCACAAATGGAGCTTTCTTTTGGTGGTATTTGATCACCTCCTGCACTTTTTATCTTTTGCGCTAAAAAAGAGCGACAATTTTGAAAAAAAAAATCTTTTACTTTTTGAAAATTCTATAAAATATATTAGTGCGCTAAATTCAATCCTAAGTATTCAAATCAAACCTGATAGTATTGTATAAATACTCAGTATAAATGCCCAATAATCTGAGTATTCACAATTAATTATTGAATCCCTGTGTGTATAAATACATTGATATTAAATATATTAAAAATTATCTGCATATATTCAATGCAAATATAAAGTGCTTTACGTGCATAGGGATGGTGAGTATACACCAAATTAATCCATGATAATTGTATGGATTAATTTGGTGTATACTCACCATCCCTAAGCACGTAAAGCACTTTATATTTGCATTGAATATATTCAGATAATTACATGGATTTATTTGGTTTATACATACCATTTTTTTATATATTTAATATCAATGTATTTATTCGCACAGGGATTCAGTAATTAATTGTGAATACTCAGATTATTGGGCATTTATACTGAGTATTTATACAATACTATCTGGTTTGATTTGAATATTTAGGATTGAATTTAGCGCACTAATATATTTTATATAGTTTTCACATTGCACAAGTGAGGGATCACTGTTTTTTTGGTGCAGTTATTTTCGGTAAGTAATTTCGGTAAATATTTTTGGGGAATTTTTTTCTGCATCAGCGCTTGAGTATTCTGTACATAATCTTTTACTTTTTGCTATAATATCCAAAAAAAATAATAATAATTCTTTATCAGTTTAGTCAATATGTATTCTTCTACATATTTTTGGTTAAAAAAAAAAAACGCAATACGCGTATATTGATTGGTTTGCACAAAAATTATAGCGTCTACAAAATAGGGGATATATTTATGAAATTTCTATTATTTATTTATTTACTAGTAGTGCCGGTGATCAGCGATTTTTAGTGGGACTGTGACATTGCAGACAGATCGTACACTTTTTACACTTTTTTATGGACCCTTGATATTTATATAGCGATCAGAGCAAAAAATAGCCACTGATTACTGTGTAAATGTCACTTGCAGGGAAGGGGCTAAGTGTGTCCTAGGGAGGTGATTCTAACAGGGAGTAGAGAAAGATCGCTGTTCTTGATCACTAGGAACAGCAGATCTTTCTTTCTGGCTCTCTGAGGAGCGATTGCGGGTCATCGGCAGACATCGCAGCTGCCGGCCACGTGCATCAGCTCCAGCGTTGTGCCGTGGGTGCCCCCTCTAACCAGGCGGCTGGTTGTAAAGTAGTTAAAGTCGTTGTAAATCCCATTCATGAAATCTAACCTGGGCACATATATCCGTAGTGTTTACTCTCTATCCAAAGCTCTACGTCCTGTGTCTTTCTGCTGCTCTGTTCCACTGTTATTAGCATGATAACTTCAAACAAGTTTTCCAACACACAAGATAAAAGCAGCTGTAAATTTGTGTCATGGAGGGAACTTAGAGATAGATAAGCAGAGAGCTTGTCTATTCATAGTACAGCTCTGCAAGTTTCTTTGTTCCTCTGCCTATGTGCAAGGGGGGGGGGGGGGGGGGGGATGTGTGACTTTCCTCCAATCAGCTCTCACACAGTGTATGCCCAGACTCCATACCCACTCCTGAAATGGGAAGAAATATTTCTAAAACCATGTGCACTTTCTAAAGAATGTAGAAAGCTAAAGACCGGAGATATATACCGTGCCTTGCAAAAGTATTCACCCCCTTGGCTTTTTGTTAAATTACAGCCTTTAGTTCAATGTTTTTTTTTAATCTGAATTATATGTTATGGATCAGAACACAATTGTCTAAGTTGGTGAAGTAAAATTAGAAAAATATATACATAAAGCTATTTTTCAGAAATAAAAAACTGATAATTGGAATGTGCGTATGTATTCACCCCCTTTGTTAAGAAGCCTATAAAAAGCTCTGATGCAACCAATTGCCTTCAGAAGTCACATAATTAGTGAAATGATGTCCACCTGTGTGCAATCTAAGTGTCACATGATCTGTCATTGCATATACACACCTTTTTGAAAGGCCCCAGAGGCTGCAACACCTAAGCAAGAGGCACCACTAACCAAACACTGCCATGAAGACCAAGGAACTCTACAAACAAGATACAATGTTGTTGAGAAGTACAAGTCAAGGTTAGGTTATAAAAAAAAATCCAAATCTTCGATGATCCCTAGGAGCACCATCAAATCTATCATAACCAAATGGAAAGAACAACAGCAAACCTGCCAAGAGGCGGCCTCACACCAAATCACAGAGACCTGAGGTAACCCTGGAGGAGCTGCAGAGTTCCACAGCAGAGACTGGAGTATCTGTACATAGGACAACAATAAACCATACGCTCCATAGAGTTGGGCTTTATGGCAGAGCGGCCGGAAGAAATTTATTACTTTCAGCAAAAAACAAAATGGCACGTTTTGAGTTTGGGAAAAAGCATGTGGGAGACTCCCAAAATGTATGGAGGAAGGTGCTCTGGTCTGATGAGACTAAAATGTAACTTTTTGGCCATCAAAGAAAACGCTATGTCTGGCACAAACCCAACACATCAGATCACCCAAAGAACACAATTTTTCAACAGTCGGGACTGGGAAACTGGTCAGAGTTGAGGGAAAGATAGATGGTGCTAAATACAGGGATGTTTTTGAGCAAAACCTGTACCACTCTGTGTGTGATTTGAGGCTAGGACAAAGGTTCACCTTCCAGCAGGACAATGAACACAAGCACACTGCTAAAGCAACACTTGAGAGGTTTAAGGGGAAACATGTAAATGTGTTGGAATGGCTTAGTCAAAGCACAGACCTCAATCCAAAAGAAAATCTGTGGTCAGACTTAGATTGCTGTTCACAAGTGCAAACCATCCCACTTGAAGGAGCTGGAGCAGTTTTGCAAAGAGAAATGGGCAAAAATCCCAGTGGTAAGATGTGGCAAGTTCATAGAGACTTATCCAAAGCTTCAGGCTGGGTTCACACATGTGCGGTACAAATTCCAGGTCCGTTTTCTCTGCAAAGAGGAAAAAAAACAGCTGTTCAGCAGTTCCTCTCCATTGCAGCTGCTGATCAGTGAGCAGGGGGAGGGGGAGGTGTAGTGAGGAGAAGAGAATTTCCGATTCAAAACGGAATGCATCTGCGAATCAGATGCGTTCTCATAGAAGATAATGTGCTTGTAATTCGCACCACAGTGCCCAGAAAACACACATTTTTTGGGCAGTGCGCACCTATGTGAACCAGATGCATTCAAATTAATGTATTTTAAAATCTCCTGCGAATTGGATCTGGTGTAAGCCGCATCTAATTCGCATAGGTGTGAACGGGGCCTGAAGGAGCTACAGCAGTTTTGCAAGGAGGAATGGGCAAAAATTCTAGTGGTAAGATGTGGCAAGTTCATAGAGGCTTATCCAAAGCGACTTGGAGCTGTGATAGCTGCAAAAGGTGGCTCTAAAAAGTATTGACTAGGGGGGTGAATAGTTATGCACATTGATTTTTTTTTTTCTGTTATTTTGTCCTATTTGTTGTTTTGAAGATTTTTTTTTTTTTATTATTGTGAAGCGAAGTTGGGGGCATGTTCTGTAAATTAAATGATGCAAATTCTTAAACAATCCATGTTAATGCCAGGTTGTGAGGCAACAAAACACGTAAAATGCCAAGGGGGTGAATACTTTTGCAAGGAACTGCATGTAAAACTTATGTAGGGAGATTTGTTTCTTAGCAACCGATCAGAACTCATTCTGATTTAGTCAGACCAGTACAGAATGAACCATGATTGAATTCCGTGGGTTACTGCACTTGCGGTATATCATAAAAGCTCTAAAGTATTTTTTTCTACTTGGTTAAATTGGTATTTAGCAGTTGCCTATCAACTGAAAATTGTTAAATTTTACTTCCAGAATGAAATCCGTAAGCTAGCTTACATGAAACGCCGCAAGATGGCAGAGGCATTTAATGCACTCAAAGTGAAAGAAGGCTCAGATTTTGTTATAACAGAGGACACATGGCATAAACTGGTGAAGTTGGTGGCACCAGATATCAGTAACTCTCACAGAGAACTGCTGTTAAGAGTATCTAAAGAAGAAAACCAAAGATGCGTGGGTGAGTAAATACAAGCTGGAAATTCTTTTAGATGCTCTGGCAGCGATGGCGAACCTTGGCACCCCAGATGTTTTGGAACTACATTTCGCATGATGCTCATGGGAAATGTAGTTCCAAAACATCTGGGGTGCCAAGGTTCGCCATCAATGCTCTATCTATGATAAATCCACTGTTTAGATTAGAACACAAAGTTGGGAAATTTATAAAAATTAACTTTAACAATTTCCTTCAATGGAAATGAACATTTTTGTTTAGCAGGTGCTCAGGATTCTCGGGTGGGAGAGACTTGATGACCAAACAGGAAAGGGAATGCTTTTTAAATATCTAATCCATCCTTCCCTAGTATCAGGTGAACACACCTTGTATAAGAGAGCGGCTTCCTTTTGTCATCTGTATTTTCAGGGTACTATGGTAGTGCATACCTGTGATTTAAAAATAACCTCTGCTCCTGTAGATCTTAAAGTAGAAGGCTAGTCAAATACAAATATGCTTAAACCTGCCCCAACTCCCATTCTAAGCCCTATTCTAACTACCCTATCAAGAAAAGATGTCTATACTTGCCTGTGAGCACTCCAGCCCAGTCACATGATTGGCTTCCGGTTGCCGGCCTCAGTGAAGTGGAGAGATCACCAACAACAGCTGCAATGCTTATGCAATGCTGTCACCGATAGGCTTATTATGGACCATCCAGTGTCTGCTGTCCCTCCTCTACACTGAAGGTGGTGCCGGGAGCTAATCATGTGACCGGAATGGAGTGCCCTCAGAATAGGTAAGTATACAGATCTATCCCTTACAGGATAATTAGAATCGGAATTAGAATGGGGGTGAGAACAGGTTTAAGCTTCAATAGTATTTGACTGGACTTCTACTTTGACGTGTCACATTTTTTGTGGAGAAAAAAAATATATATCTTCCCCCTAATTTACCAACAATTTTTTTCGAAAAAAAAAATAGGATGTTTTGGCGCACTGTGATGGAGTCACCCAGGTATACAATGAATAAAGGCAGGTGTAGTTAAAAGTCCTTAAAGTCCAATGAGTCCAAAAGTTCACAAAAAAGCTTGACTCAGTGGATTCATCAAGAGCTAAAAGATACTCGTGAATGCAAAATGGAAGAAAAGAAACGGTGTCATCTAGGTGTAGCATAAAAAACAAACCATTTTATTTCCACAAGTAACTCACAAGAAACACAGCATAAAGAGCGCTCACCTAGCTACAAGCACCACTGCCTGGTTCCAGTTCGATCCCACTGATTGTAGATCCCTGGAAGGCTGTCTTGGGCTGTGCTGGTGGCTCTCAGCACTTCCTGGCCAGATTCCTTTTGTGATGTCCTCTCCGCCTGCCCAGTGGACCCAAGCCAGCCCGGAAGTGCTGGAAGAGTTATGTTTAGGCCTTTCAAAGAATGAGTATTTTGATTATCTACAAACCTAATGAAATTAACACAGGTCCTTTCTTACACAGGGAAGAAAGCCTTTATCCGTTTAGCTGACTTGTTGAACATTAAAGTTATCACATTGAAGGCTCGAAAACATCCAATTGAATGCTGGCTGCCTCATTTGTACAGAAGTGCAGCAAGTCGCTTTATACGCCAAGTCGTCCATCATAAGTAGGTTTCCCTGATAGAAAGTACAGTATTGTTAACAGATTTTCTCCTGTGCTTCCTACACGTTTCCTATAATTTTTAATTTATTTTTTCCATTTCAGGGGGTTTGTTTATGCTTTTGATGTGATCATTCTAATCAATGCAATTTTTATCGCCCTGGATGAACGAAACCCACTAATATCCCATGCAGAGTGGGGGTTCCTCTCTCTCTATGTTATAGAAATTATCCTGAAACTCTACACATATGATCCTAGGACTTTCTTTGCCAAGAATCAGTTTTGGAACTGGTATGATGTTGTTTTACTTTTTTTTTTCAGTTCATAATTCAGTAATAAATTAATTTTCTCTGTGAAAAATGGTGGCTACTTAGAAGCCCAGATATGGCCATTTGTGATTCGGAGTGGATTAAACGTTAACATTTGGGTCATGACATTGAGCTCACATTTCTTCATTGGCTTTTTATAATACAAGCAAATGAATGTACAGTACATATTACTGGAATGTGAAGCTGTACTATTGTCGAAGCATGAGTGGAGATTTGGTTTCTTACAAATGCCTTTTCTGACTGGTCCTCGATAATTTACAAGTGTTGTTTTCTTTAAATTCTCTCAATATTAATACATTAATAATTAAAGTCCATTTAAACTTGGCTGAATGCATTTCATGTGCATCAAAACAAAAGGTTTGCAAATTCTTAGTTGCCAGGATTCTGTCATGAATGAACCCTGCTTCCTATGTTTAAAGCAGTGATCTCTCTGAAGAGATCCACCATACCTTTTGGAATCACAGCTAGAGCTCTCCAGTCAGCACAGGGTGTGAGCTTTGCTGTTTGCATTGCTGTAGGCCTGACTCAGCAGGTAGTGTCAGACCATTGCCTCCACTTAGAGAAAGGGTCTATTCAGCATGTTGGCAGGGGATATGCTTTTCTACTCAGAATGTGGCTGCTTTTCAAACAAAAAATGTACAAATGGTTTATTATTGACATTGGCATATTATAAACCTACAGTAGGCTTGGTGTCTGTGGATCAGACTGTTATTTACTTTCAGAATGTGTGAGAGTGATGCCCTGTACACATGGTGGGACATTCCAATGACAAAATCTGTCTGATTTCAGACGGATTTTGGCCAAAACTTGTCTTGCATATACACGGTCGCACAAAGTTGTCAGAAAATCCAATCGTTCAGAACGAGGTGACGTAAAACACGTACGACAGGACTATAAAGAGGGCAGTAGCCAATAGCTTTCGTCTCGTAACTTATTCTGAGCAAGCATGGCACTTTGTCTGTCGGATTTGTCTACACACGATCGGAATTTAAACAATGGGATTTTGTTGTCGGAAAATTTTAGATCCAGCTCTCAAACTTTGTGTCAGACTTTGTGTCAAACTTTGTGTGTCAGAAATTCCGATGGAAAAAGTCCAATGGAGCCCACACACGATTGGATTTTCCAACAACACGATCCAAACGCACATTTTCCGTCGGAAAGTTCGACTGTGTGTACAGGACATAAAAGGGAAGGAATGGAGCAGAGAAGGGTATGTATAAAATGCCTAAATTGCATATAGTGGAAGTGTTCCCTCCTGTCTGGGAAAAACTGTATTTTCTAGGATAAAAACTATCTTTCTTTAATACTCAATTTAACCTGTATTAAAAAACAAAAAAAAAAAAACACTGATGCCAGTTCTTTCTTTTTTTTTGTTTTCTAGCAGAGCACTTTTTTCCCCACTTTGAATTAAAAAATGAAGCCGATCCATACAATGTAAAGCATTTTAAACACTGTATTGGATCAGATATTGGATTGGATTTATTTTCATTCAATAAGTTTATATTATAATTAACAGGATTACATTCAAACAATAAAGAAATCGTAAATGGGGAACAGTTAGGAAGGTAATGAAGTCATCTCTGGAATTAACACAGAGTAGTTGTCAATTGCTGTTCAATCCCATGTTACACTATCATAACACAGTATTAAATGATTACAGTATAGACAATGATGAAAAGGGTAAGTTTGCAAGTGTTATATTTATATATATATATATATATATATATATATATATATATATATATATATATATATATAGCATCTTAACAATTATAATTTATTTTAGTTTCAGTTTGGGAGGGACATGTAAACATGTCTAACATTGGATAATGTGTGGAAGAAGGAAAATAAATAGAAACCAAAAAAATATGTGGTTGGGGGGGAATTCCAACCTTGCCAGTTTGAGTTTTTAGGTTGTTTTATTGAATCAGACTTTTTTTTTTTTTTTTAAACAATAACTAATTTCTGCAAACCGATGCCTACTAAATTATTCTATATAGGTTGCAATTTAATGGTCCTTGTCAGAAATACAAACCAGTATTTGCTGCATTGAATGCATGGTACCAACCCCTGTCAATAAAGATGTTTAACATCTTCTATACTATTTTGATAGGTTTGACACCTTTATCATCATTGCTGCCCTTATTGCCACCATAGTCAACTCAGGACTGAAATCAGGTATGTGTCTCATGTATGCAGCTGGAACCTTATGTAAATGGACTTTGCATATCATTAATACAACGTTTTCCCATCTGATATGCACTGTTTGTTTAATTTTAATGGATATTGCCTTGTCACACAGGTGCTTATTAAAGCTAAAGTTTACTCTGTGTATACTGCTATCTTTCACTTAGTATTTATTGGCTGTAAGTTACAGACACAAAAATGGTTAAAAATTTATAGGGACACTTTTCTGTCTGTAAGCAGAGCCTTATTATAATTAGGGGGCAGGGCAATCATTTGTAGGTGTGACGTAGTGGGGGAAATAAAAATGTAGCACACTGCGGCAAAAAACGGGTGTGGTTTAACCACTTGCCGACCGCCTCACGCCGATGTACGTCATCAGAATGGCACGGGCAGGCATAAGCACATATATGTACGTCCTTTGCCTCCCGCGGGTCGGGGGCCCGATCGGGCCCCCGCCCGGTGCCTGCGGCGGTCGGTTTTCGTTCGGGAGCGATCCCGGACGAGGGGACGGCCATTCATTCATGGCCACCCCCTCGCGATCGCTCCCGACGAATGGAAATCCCCGGTGACATCACTTCCTCTCCTGTAATGTAAACACAGGAGAGGAAGTGATGTATTCTCTCCTCCGTGTCGGTATTTTTCGTTCCGACACGGAGGAGAGCGGATCAGTGAGTTGCACCAACACATCCCACACACAGTAGAACATGCCAGGCACACTCACACCCCCCCTTTACCCCCCGATCACCCCCCCAATTACCCCTGCCCCCCAGTCACAGTGACACCAATGTCATTTTTTTTTTTTTTTTTTTTTTTTTTGCATTGGTGTCATTTGTGACTGTAATAACTGTTAGGGCAGTTAGGGTTAGCCCCCTTTAGTTCTAATGTACCCCCCTAACCCCCCCAATAAAGGTTTAACCCCGTGATCACCCCCCGTCGCCAGTGTCACTAAGGCTGGGTTCACATTGCAGCGGTTTATGAGAACGAATGTGATTCGCACCGCACTGCAGTGCAAATCACATCCGATCTCTGTGCGATTCGAGTTCAGCCATTCGCCGCACCCGCCGCACCCGCCACACCCGCCGCACCCGCCGCAAATTCGCACGGGACCCTTTTTTTGGCCCGCAGCAGAATCGGATCGCATGGGTGTTCACACCATGCGATCCGAGTTTGCAGATCGCACTGCGATATGCGAACTGATCTGGGGGTGTCAGTAACATTTCACTGACACTCCCAGCAGTTCGCATAGGGCAGTGTGAACTGCCGCCGGGAGGCATGCGATGCGGGAACCCGCCGCGGATTCGCGGCGTTTCCGCATCGCTCCAGTGTGAACCCAGCCTAATAAGCGATCATTTTTCTGATCGCCGTATTAGTGTCACAGGTGACGCTAGTTAGGCAGGTAGGTATTTAGGTTCGCCGCAGCTTTTTATAGCGCTAGGGACCCCCATATACTACCGCATAAAGCCCCCTGATTGCCCCCTAGTTAACCCTTTCACCAGTGATCACCATATAACTGTTACAGGTGACGCTGGTTGGTTAGTTATTTTTTTATAGTTTCAGGGCACCCGCCATTTATTACCTAATAAAGGTTTAACCCCCTGATCACCCGGCAGGTGTCATTTGTGACTAATAACTGTTAGGGCAGTTAGGGTTAGCCCCCTTTAGTTCTAAGGTACCCCCCTAACCCCCCCAATAAAGGTTTAACCCCGTGATCACCCCCCGTCGCCAGTGTCACTAAGGCTGGGTTCACATTGCAGCGGTTTATGAGAACGGATGTGATTCGCACCGCACTGCAGTGCAAATCACATCCGATCTCTGTGCGATTCGAGTTCAGCTATACAGATAGTATGGCTGAATTCGTGTCGCACCCGCCGCAAACTCGCACGGGACCCTTTTTTTGGTCCGCAGCAGAATCGGATCGCATGGGTGTTCACACCATGCGATCCAAGTTTGCAGATCGCACTGCGATATGCGAACTGATCTGGGGGTGTCATTAACATTTCACTGACACTCCCAGCAGTTCGCATAGGGCAGTGTGAACTGCCGCCGGGAGGCATGCGATGCGGGAACCCGCCGCGCATTCGTGGCGTTCCCGCATCGCTCCAGTGTGAACCCAGCCTAATAAGCGATCGTTTTTCTGATCGCTGTATTAGTGTCACAGGTGACGCTAGTTAGGCAGGTAGGTATTTAGGTTCGCCGCAGCTTTTTATAGCGCCAGGGACCCCCATATACTACCGCATAAAGCCCCCTGATTGCCCCCTAGTTAACCCTTTCACCAGTGATCACCATATAACTGTTACAGGTGACGCTGGTTGGTTAGTTATTTTTTTATAGTTTCAGGGCACCCGCCATTTATTACCTAGTCTCACTAGTGTACCCCTAAATTTAGGGGTGTCTACTTTCTAAAATGGGGTCATTTGGGGGGGGGGGGTTTGTGCCATCTTGGCATTTTATGGCCTTCAAAACTGTAACGCCCTTAGAAAGCCTGAAGGCGGTGCTTGGTTTTTGGGGCCCCGTACGCGGCTAGGCTCCCAAAAAGTCCCACATATGTGGTATCCCCGTACTCAGGAGAAGCAGCAGAATTTATTTTGGGGTGTCATTTCACATATGCCCATGGCATGCGTGAGCAATATATCATTTAGTGACAACTTTGTGAAAAAAAAAAAAAGTTTGTAATTTTCCCGCAACTTGTGGCAAAATATAAAATATTCCATGGACTCAACATGCCTCTCAGCAAATAGCTTGGGGTGTCTACTTTCTAAAATGGGGTCATTTGTGGGGGTTTTGTGCCATCTTGGCATTTTATGGCCTTCAAAACTGTAATAGGTAGTGAGAAGTGAACTCAAAAAATTACGCCCTTAGAAAGCCTGAAGGCGGTGCTTGGTTTTCGGGGCCCCGTACGCGGCTAGGCTCCCAAAAAGTCCCACATATGTGGTATCCCCGTACTCAGGAGAAGCAGCAGAATTTATTTTGGGGTGTCATTTCACATATGCCCATGGCATGCATGAGCAATATATCATTTAGTGACAACTTTGTGAAAAAAAAAAAAAAAAAAAAAAAGTTTGTAATTTTCCCGCAACTTGTGGCAAAATATAAAATATTCCATGGACTCAACATGCCTCTCAGCAAATAGCTTGGGGTGTCTACTTTCTAAAATGGGGTCATTTGTGGGGGTTTTGTGCCATCTTGGCATTTTATGGCCTTCAAAACTGTAATAGGTAGTGAGGCGTGAAATCAAAAATTGACGCCCTTAGAAAGCCTGAAGGCGGTGCTTGGTTTTCGGGGCCCTGTACGCGGCTAGGCTCCCAAAAAGTCCCACATATGTGGTATCCCCGTACTCAGGAGAAGCAGCAGAATTTATTTTGGGGTGTCATTTCACATACGCCCATAGCATGTGTGAGCAATATATCATTTAGTGACAACTTTGTGTAAAAAAAAAAAAAAAAATTTTTTTTTTGTCATTATTCAATCGCTTGAGGCAAAAAAATAAAATATTCAATGGGCTCAACATGCCTCTTATCAATTTCCTTAGGGGGTCTACTTTCCAAAATGGGGTCATTTGGGGGGGTTTTGTACTGCCCTGTCATTTTAGCACCTCAAGAAATGAGATAGGCAGTCGTAAACTAAAAGCTGCGTAAATTCCAGAAAACGTACCTTAGTTTGTAGATGTGACAACTTTTGCGCAAACCAATAAATATACAATTATTGACTTTTTTTTTACCAAAGACATGTGGCTGAATACATTTTGTCCTAAATGTATGACTAAAATTGAGTTTATTGGATTTTTCTAATAACAAAAAGTAGAAAATATCATTTTTTTTCAAAATTTGCGGTCTTTTTACGTTTATATCGCAAAAAATAAAAATCGCAGAGGCAATCAAATACCATCAAAAGAAAGCTCTATTTGTGGGAAGAAAAGGACGCAAATTTTGTTTGGGTACAACATTGCATGACCGCGCAATTACCAGTTAAAGCAGCGCAGTGCCAAAGTGTAAAAAGACCTCTGGTCATTTACCAGCAAAATGGTCCGGTCTGAAAGTGGTTAAGGTAAATATTGGGCGTGGCTTAAAGAGGCATAACTCAAAGGGGGTGTGGTTACAGTCTGAGCTGAACGAGGGATGTTGGGAGAAACAAAGGGAGAAAGAGAGAAAGAAAGGGATGGAGGGACAGCAGGCCAGATCCTACACCACAAAAGAAATGTGTATTTCAGAAAGTTTAACAATCAGCAGATAAAGATACTTAAAAACACCTGCTGTTAGCGCTTCAAGCATCCCAGCACCACAGTTGTTATGGTGTCAGGATGATTGAAGAACATTATTACATTGTAATATAAAATTAAATAATTCAACTCACCATAATGTAGAATCAGTGGAAGCCCTGAACATGTCACTTGCCATGTCGCCTGCCACCAGATGCCATCAGGCATCCCCAGCGGAGGCCTTCCTTACATCAGGCGTCCCCAGCGGAGGCCTTCCTCACATGAGGCGTCCCCAGCGGAGGCCTTCCTCACATCAGGCGTCCCCAGCGGAGGCCTTCCTCACATCAGGCGTCCCCAGCGGAGGCCTTCCTCACATCAGGCGTCCCCAGCGGAGGCCTTCCTCACATCAGGCGTCCCCAGCGGAGGCCTTCCTCACATCAGGCGTCCCCAGCGGAGGCCTTCCTCACATCAGGCGTCCCCAGCGGAGCCCCCCCCTTACATCAGGCAACCCCAGCCGAGCCCCCCTCCTTACATCAGGCGTCCCCGGCCGAGCCACCCTCCTTACATCAGGCGTCCCCGGCCGAGCCCCCCTCCTTGCATCAGGCGTCCCCGGCCGAGTCCCCCTCCTTACATCAGGCGTCCCCGGCCGAGTCCCCCTCCTTACATCAGGCGTCCCCGGCCGAGTCCCCCTCCTTACATCAGGCGTCCCCGGCCGAGTCCCCCTCCTTACATCAGGCGTCCCCGGCCGAGTCCCCCTCCTTACATCAGGCGTCCCCGGCCGAGTCCCCCTCCTTACATCAGGCGTCCCCGGCCGAGTTCCCCTCCTTACATCAGGCGTCCCCGGCCGAGTCCCCCTCCTTACATCAGGCGTCCCCGGCCGAGTCCCCCTCCTTACATCAGGCGTCCCCGGCCGAGTCCCCCTCCTTACATCAGGCGTCCCCGGCCGAGTCCCCCTCCTTACATCAGGCGTCCCCGGCCGAGTCCCCCTCCTTACATCAGGCGTCCCCGGCCGAGTCCCCCTCCTTACATCAGGCGTCCCCGGCCGAGTCCCCCTCCTTACATCAGGCGTCCCCGGCCGAGTCCCCCTCCTTACATCAGGCGTCCCCGGCCGAGTCCCCCTCCTTACATCAGGCGTCCCCGGCCGAGTCCCCCTCCTTACATCAGGCGTCCCCGGCCGAGTCCCCCTCCTTACATCAGGCGTCCCCGGCCGAGTCTCCCTCCTTACATCAGGCGTCCCCGGCCGAGTCCCCCTCCTTACATCAGGCATCTCCCAGCTGAGCAGCCCCCCCCTTACATCAGGCGTCTCCCAGCTGAGCAGCCCCCCCTTACATCAGGCGTCTTCCAGCCGAGCAGCCCCCCTTATGTCAGGTATCCCCCAGCAGCGGAAACTCTCTCCACCGCCATTACAGAACACCAGAACGAAGCAACAGGCAGAGTGGAACAAAATAGACAGTGCTGGCTGGGTGGCTGCCAATAGAAATTAAGCTGCGGGGCCGCCCACCCCCTGCCCCATGGCCTTTCCCACAACAGGTCACAGACAGACTGGCAGCGGGGCGGGGGTGGGCGGTGCCACAGCTCAATTTCTATTGGCAGTTACCCGGACCTCTTGTTTGTTCTCGGCGCTCTGGTCTTCTGTAAAATGGCGGTCGGTGGAGACATTGTCTCCGCCAGCCGTGGACCTCTAGTGGCGGTGTAAAATCGGGGAAACAAGAATTTCCCAGAAATCGCAAAAACCGGGGAAAAAGGTCTGAATCCCGGGAAATTCTGGAAAGTTGGCAAGTATGCATCAGAGCTGTGAAGGAAGTCACATCATTTTTGGAAGACTACAAAGGGGAGTGTTACAGACTCTGGTCACTGCAGAAAGGGTCTGTGGAAGGGACAGAGTCTATCAGCAGGATATACAGAATGTCACATGATACAAAGCCACAGCTAAACCCAGAATATTAGGGATCTGCAGACAAGAGAGCAACATAGTACAGAGGTATGATATATGCTGGGATTGATCATTCCATTTAGTTCTAGTGAAAATAAACTTGGAGTTCAGCTTTTAAGCACCCATGCCAAAATGCCAGCAAGCTATAACCTGTTATGCACTATATTTGTAGGAATTGTGTAACATCGGGGGTCTATATAATGTTAGGTTTTTTTAATCTTCTGCAGGATAACCTGCCAGGAACATTCTTCCTGTCCTATGGTAACAACGCTCACTATACTGTATCTAAGGAGCAGCAGCAGCATTGTCACCTTAGTACAGGAAGTGTGTTAGGACTATAGAGCACCTACTCATCTATAGAACATGGGGAGGTGTTCTATAGTTCTCAGAGATGGCTTGGATCAATACTAACTGAGAGTGCAGTACAGAAAGGAAAAACTCAGTAAGTATATCAACTCACTGGATTTCTAACGAGATCAACAGTTTTTTATTTTTGTTGTGAAAGAAATATTTTCAGTACAGTATATACCCAAAGAGCACAGAACTGGAGTTTTAAGGTGCAGAAAAATCAATCAAAATCAATCAAAAGCAATATTTGGCAAAAAAATATAGACAATTTGTATTAGGTATTATAAAACAATTTTTAAAATTTAGGCCATAACAACCCAATGATTAAGGTACAAAAGTGTGATTGCTTCTACATGTTTCACCAAAAAATGTGGCTTCTTCTGGAGCTTTTGTAGAACTTTTTTTAATATTTACCACCTTTTACATTGATCTTAGTTCCAAATGATCCCCCTAGACCCTTCAAGAGGTTGTATGGGGAAAGTCTGTGCCAAAAAAGAAGGCGCCCTGTAATGACACCTAATGTTTGAAGGAGTTTTAACGATTCGATCAATCAAAATTTCAATTATTTTCCGTATATATGTACTTCTTCTGATGCCAACAAATTTTCAGGGTAATTATGCCATCTGAGCACTTTCCTTTTTTCATTCACCACTGTTCCTTGGCTCAGTGTCAGTATGACACCACTTTAACCAGTGAAGATTGAATAGTTTCAATCTATCACAAGGGATTAACCCTTCTGAACAAGAGCCTCACCAGTAACAGGGTACTTGGTCCCTTAAAACTCCAGTTCTGTGCTTTTTGGATATATACTGATTTGTCATATTTAAAGGTGGTGGTGCATTTATTAGAGTCCCCCAGCTCCAATATCACTTTGATAAAATTCAAATAGACTAAGGCCTCATGCAAACTGGATGTAAAGAAAAAAACACCTTTTTTCTGCTTCTAAATCCCCCTCCATGTTAGTTTTTGTGTCTATAGGCATATCGGGCCTTTAGAGGCAGAAGCAAAAAGACATTTGCGCGATCAGTAGAAGAGCGCTTCAGAAAAAAAAGCCTAAGGCCTCATGTACACTGCTGCTGGTAAACGGACGTTTAGGAACAGTTTGGCATTTTTTTCAACTGCTCCTGAACTCTCCTCTATTATCTTATCAGTACATGTACACAGGTTAGTTTTATATTTTTTTTTTTTTTTTTTTTTTTTTTAGGCAGTTGAGTTTCTAGGCTTTTTTTGGAACCCAAAAAAAGTGTTCAGAAGCTGTGTTTAGAGGCATTTCAAGTGGCAAATGCGGCTACCCACATTTAGGCGTGTTTTCGTCAAGAAGCATTTTTAAAGGGAAGCATTTTATTTATTACTTTTGAGCCTGGAAAATGCTAAAAAAAACACACCAAAAAACTATGTCACTGCCTGCAAGCTTGATATACTATGTGATATTCCCCTCATCAGACAATTATGCTGTACAATACACGACTTGCATTACTTGACACAGAAGTTGAGTTATTATTATTATACACGATTTATATAGCGCCAACAGTTTACGCATCGCTTTACAATGTATAGGGGGGGACAACACAATTACAGTAAAGATCAATACAAAAGGTACAGGAAGGCCCTACTCGTGGATATAACATTCTAAAGGGAAGGGGTGGTGGTACAAAAGGCAATAGCTGCAGAGAATGATTTGATAGGGGGGGGTGGATCAGGGACAGTTGTTAGGTGGGTGTGGGATAGGCTTCCCTAAATAAATGAGTTTTCAACAATAGCTAATCACTGCCCGTGAAAGTGCACTTACTTGTGTAGTTTCAATATAAATCATCTGTTTATCTGTGATGATGTCATGCGCGATTGTGCAGTATGCACTTTCATTAACGGCATGTATATTGTGCCGTTTGTTTGTTTATTTCCTACATGACTGGAATTTACTGTGAGCGAGATTCCCCTCTGAACTGCACAGAGGAGAAGTCTCGCGATGCAGAAATGATTCTGGTCTTCCTGATACTCCCCCTTGTGACTGAATAAGACGTCACACGGGAATGAATCAGAGGACTCTACGGCGCATGCACGAGATTTCAGCAGGAATACGAACTAAGGGTGGAAATTAAGTCCGCATTGGCTTCAGAAAACAGAACAAATGATGGTGCGGACGATACCCGGAAGATACTGCTAAATTAAACAACTAAAAAAGGTACTTCTAACGCTCGTTTAGAGGTCATTTATATATCTCTTGGCAATGTAAAAAAAAAAAAAAATATTTTTATAACCCTTCCTATTATGTGCCACAATTGATATTTGTTAAAATTCTAAAGCTAGCCATAAACTGTTTAGTGTTTTTTTTAGATGTGTGTATGTGTGTTTTTTTTCTTTTTTTTTCCAACAATCGGCAGTCAAATAGATTCCTCTGGTGGATGGCGGCATCTCCCGTCAGCACATTTTATTCTGACAGTTGCACCTGCAACTTTAAAAAAACACTGATCAGCCACTGCAGTGGCTGATTTGAAAAATGTTTTCCAGCTTGTCCCCTTGACAAAGTCAATCAAACGACTTGACTTCTGTCAGGCGGGGATGGACTGGTCACAGACTGATCAGAATTCGGTCGGTCCCTGCTGATTTTCAAACACTGTATAGCCAGCTTTACGGTTTTAGGTGGCTTTTATTAATATTTACCTGGTGAGTTTATTTCTCTACAGGGAGTCAGTACAATAGCCAGCAAATCCTAGACATTGTCTTCATTCTCCGGGTTCTCCGACTCATCAGGATCATTGACAGTATTCAAAGGTATCTATAGCTTCTGTTTATTGTATATGTTGGATACTCCCATAGGCTGTGCATGCATATATACCTTCTGTTTTAGTAAATTTTATATCCAAGTCTGTAATAACCATTTAATGAGGATGCAACTTCCAAAGGGTAATGTACAATAATGTGGCATCACTTCAATCACGCCTCTTCTCAATTCCTAAAAAAGAAGAGGATCTTGGAGTCAGCAACATATAAAGGATATTGAAATATTAATATGGATTTAGAACATAGTGGAGCCAATGCAGAATGATCTGACCAATACCCAGACAGGTGGTAATTATGAGCAGTATACCTTCCCGCTAGTCATCTTCCTTCAATATCAAAACCTAAGCATTTGCAATCAGTTTTGTGTTTTGAGAGTAAAAGTGGACTTCATGGGAGCTAACACAAGAATAAGAAATCCCTATAAAGTTCAGATCTTACATTTCACATATATTCACATGTATTGTATTGAAACACGCTTCTGAAATAAAGGATTTGCATGCACTTCTCTTTTTCAGGTTTCGAGTCATCATGAATACACTGATCAACATCCTACCCTCCATGCTGACATTTTGTGGTATTATTTTCGTACGTAGTTTTTGTTTTGTTAACATTGCTAGCATTATCTCAACATAGGTAAAGCTTTTATTTTGTGTGCAATATCATAGATGTTAACAATAGACTGCTATAATGTGGAGCAAAGGTATGCAGAAAATAAGCAGTGCAGCTGTCCCTTAAACCCAGTCACGTATCCATGTAGTCCCCAGGAAATCAACCCTGGAATCAGATTTGCTGCTATAGGTAGCTTCCCCACAGTTTTCAAAATGTGTGCTTTTTACTTGGTCAACTTTTGTGCACCAGATAAAGGTATTTTCTTCCACATGTTCTTTTTCTTTAAAAAATAGCTTGAGATTGTAATTTGTATTTTCTACATGCCCTCTGCAAAGTCTCTCAGTAGACATAAGCAAAGATCTGTTTAAGAGACCTACTACAGGAGACGGTCAGAGACTGCAAACATTTTGGGAGCGTGACCGCATGTCGAGTGAGAGGCTGTGAGTGTGTCTCTCCACGCTCTGTCCTGAGATCCAGAGCTCCCTGGGGGGTTCCTTCTTGGTCCACTTTGCATGCCCATGCTCCGAGGCCTTTACACGGCTCATGCTGAGGTGGTGGATGGAACCCGATGGAGCAGGAGTTGTTCCGCCTGCCCTTTGGCCTGTGACGGGGAGAACAAGGTGGTGGAGTTGGCCGCAATACCCATACAGCTACGCACGGACAGACGTGAGATCTCACGAGAGAAGGAGGACGGGGGACACACAGTATGGTGCATTCAGCACAGGGCGGCTTACTGGAGTATTCTGGGCTGCTTTCCGGGGCTGGTTGAGGATGAGAGAGCCGCTGTTGAAGCCCTGTCTCTAAAGGTGCAGGCCCGGCTGGGTGTTGAAAAAACAGCCATGACAAAAAATAAAGGTAAGGAGCAGCCACAACAGGAGAATGT
This sequence comes from Lithobates pipiens, assembly GCF_037356315.1. Taxonomy (NCBI): domain Eukaryota; kingdom Metazoa; phylum Chordata; class Amphibia; order Anura; family Ranidae; genus Lithobates; species Lithobates pipiens. The sequence goes on from NW_027507758.1 coordinate 128,545,627, forward strand.
GGGGTCCCAAGCGACACGCTTGGCAAAATAAAAGGAACCAGACAGCATCAACAGCCAAGCTGGAGTGGTTCGTTCACACCCCTGGGCAGTCGCCAGCTAAAGGGTCTCAATAACTAACTACAAGCAAAAGCTCAATCCGGACCCCCCTCTGATAGAAAGAGTCATGGCCAAGTGCCTATGGTAACAGTCACAAAAACTGGGAGTAATAGGGGGCCAGAGGGTGGAATGCCGGGATCTGTATCTGTGTTTGTCCCTGATACCAGTGTACTATAACAGGAGCAGCCAACATTGAAAGATGTACTGTACACTGCTAATGCATGCAGGTGTTCACTGAACAGTATTTGTGACCAATTAAAGGGAATCAAGGAAGAACTACTCTTAATGGGTCAGGAATTGCGAAGGACTGTGGAAAGGACAACTGCCGTAGAAGAGAGATTACGTTTTAACTGAAGATGATTTATTTCCCCTAAAACAAGAAGTTAAAGTAATGAGAGAACGAACGGGCCTACATGTGTCAAAGATGGATGAAATGGAAAATGGGCAACGTAGGAACAACGTGGGGGTAGTGGACCTCCCGACACGGAGTGAGGGTCCCCAACTCATAGGGTTCTTAGAGAAATGGTTCAAGGAAGTGTTTGGGGAGGACACCTTTTTGCCGCTCTTTAGAAAGAGTTCATAGAGTTCCTTTTAGAGCCCCGCCATTGGGTGGTTATCCTAGGCCGATACTTCTGAAACAAAGATAAAGAGACCTTGTTTCAAAGAGCCAGAGAGATGGGGAATATCCTTTACAACAGAATTAGGATCTCGCTGTATCCAGATTACTCTCCAGACCTAAAGAAGCGCAGAGCTGTGTATACAGCAATTAAACGCAATCTATAGAAATCACGTATGCTTTGCTATAACCAGCACGTCTGCGAGTAACGGCCTTGGGGGAACCCAGTTTTTTTGCTCTCCAGTGGATGTGGTACAATGGCTGGGAGATAATAAGAACTTCTAGACTGTTGATTTATAGTCAAATCAAAATGTAAGAAATAATTATGGGTTTTATTTAGTTTTATTTTTTTTCACGGTCTATATGTTTTGCCTGCAGTCACAGGGTGTTTTACACCAGATAGAGGATGTATTGGGGAGTTACACAAAGGTAGAAAGTACAATGTATGAGTGGGGTATCTCAGTGGCAAAGATGCCTTGGATGTATTTGATGCTGGTGGGGAGGGAGGGGGAGTGACAAGTGTGAAAAGGTGGGAGAAATAACAAAATTGTGCACATCACTCGATTGGTATGGGAAACAGGAAACGGTCACGTATAAAACCCTCGGGGCTAGCCTAGAAGGTGTGGGATAGATGGGGGGGGGGGGGGGGAGAGTGTACTACAATTATTACAAATCATGCACAGGATTGGGATATAAATACAAATGGAGTAGGCTGATTTGGAAAGTTGCAATAATAATAAAGAATTCAACTGTAGATCAACCACGAGTAAATGATAATGAAGGTAGTATGACTCAAGGAGTAACCTTAGGAGGTTGGTCCTCTTCTTGGACATTTCCTTCCATTTCTCTCTCTTTCCATTTCTTCTTCTATTTTTTTTTTTTTTTCTTTATATCACTTTGTTTTTTGGATGCAGACCAACACATTTAACATGGGCAGGCCCATGGAATGTTAAGGGGTTCAGTGACTCACTCAGTCTTTTCTATACTGGAGTCTACTGGAGACTCTTATTCTAGGGGGATGAGCATAATGGTGAGGAACAGGGTGCTTTTTCTCCTGCAGGAAAATCTGTATAGACTAACGAGGTTGATATGTTTTTGTACATTGCTTAATAGAGAATAAGCCGTATGTGGTGGCAAATCTTTATTTGCCCCCTCCTTTTAGACTGGAGATCCTATATAGATTGATGGAATTTTTGATGGATAAAGATGGTATTCCGGTTATAGTGGCGGGGGACTTTAACAAGGTCCTTGATAAGAGACTAGATAGGTTCCCACCTGGGATGCAGTCAGATAGGAGGGTCGTCTACCCCAATTTTTGGAAGACATGGGGTTGTATGATATCTGCAGAATCCGGGATCCAAAAGGGCAGCAGTATTCATGCTTCTCCAGTTCATACTCTACACTATCTAGAAGAGATATGATCCTAGGGAATGGGGTAGCACTGCCGTTAGTAAAAAAATGTATAGTATACTGGCCAAGGGGGGTGTCGGACCACTCACCTCTAGTGCCGACGGTGTATACAGGTGGCAAATGTCCCCCGAGAGATTGGAAAATAAGCCCATTTTGGCTGGAATTAATGGGAGAATCAGACGGGGTAATATCAAAATGAAAAGAATTTGTGGCATTTAACACAGGTACAGCGCCGGTGTGGGATGCCCTGAAGGCCTTTCTCATGGGACTAATAATCCAGCAGGTGGCAGAGATTAAGAGGAGAGGTCCAGGGAATGGGTGAAGAGCATTAGGAAAGAAGTGATAGTGACAGAAAAACAGTATGTGGCAGATTCAACCCTGGAGAAACAAGGGAGGTGGCTGAATAAACAGGAGTATAAAATGGCTGTCGCAAGGAAAGCGAAGAATAATGGCCTCTTCCAGAAACAATGCGCTTTTGGTGAGGGGGAAAGTGTGGGCTGTATGTTGGCGCTTTTTGGTTAAAACTAATAACCCCCCCCCCCCCCCATCTGCAATTGCTGTGGTTAGGACACAAGGGGGAGAGATCCCTTTTTCAGACACCCGTGATCATAGACACATTCAGGCAATACTATTTAACTCTATATAAATCAAGACTGGAGGAGGATGTGGGAGAAATGGATAACTTTTTCAGGAGAATAGAAGTTTTAGAGAGCAAAAGAGGTAAAATGGAGGCCCCTATAACTCTAGAGGAGTTGCAGCAGGCAGTAGCCAGGATGGCTAACCAAAAGTCCCCCAGCCAGATGGACTTCCAAGAAAAATTTACTAGCGTTATGGAGAGGTGTTACTCCCAGAGTTGCTAAAGACATTGGGTGGGGCAGCAGTAGAGGGGATGCTGCCCTCCTCAATGACGGAGGCAACGATAATAGTATCGCAGAAGGAGGGAAAAGATCAGCTGGATACATCTTCTTAAAGGCCAATATCATTATTTTGCACCAATGTTAAAATATTGGCAAGGGTGTTGGCAGCCAGGGTGAATAAATGTATCCAAAATCTTATACACCCAGATCAAACTGGATTTATCCCCAATAGATCCACCAGCATTAACATTAGGAGGGTGTACCTAAACCTGCAGACCCCGATAGAGAATATGGGTTCAAGGGTGGTCTTGTCCTTGGATGCCTGGAGTGGGACTATCTGTGGCCGGCTTGGCTATTTGGGTTTGGACCCACCTTCATTGGATGGGTAAAAACACTCTATAATGCTCCAAGTGCCAAGATAAAATTCAATAATGTACACTCTGAGTCAATTCAGCTTGAGAGAGGGACGGGAAAGGGATGCCCCTTATCTTCCTTGCTTTTTGCTCTCCCGATGGAGCCATTAGCAATTGTGATTAGATCAGCAACGGTGATGCAGCGGTTCCAGAGGAGGTTGGGGAAAGATAAGATTGCATTATATGCAGACCACATCCTTTTTTTTTTTCTTGGCAATAACGAGTCATCTTTAACTGTGGCAATAAACATAGGTGAGGAATTCGGACAGTTTTTGGGCCTGGTAATAAACTGGGAAAAATCAGCACATTTGTCGATTGATCCATTAAGAAATTCCATACCGTTTGGAATCCCTCAATTAAAAGTGGTGGAGAGTATGAAGTATTTTGGCATATGGTTAACGAGGGACACAAATACATTAGCAATAATTTAGTCCCACTCCAGCTCAAATTTAAGCACAAAAGCGACATCTGGAGCTGCCTCCCCTTATCTGTGGTGGGATGAAGTAATTTGATCAAAATGATTTGGATGCTGCAATTATTGTATTTGTTGCATAACTCCCCAGTCTGGATAGGTAAGGAATGGTTTAAGAAAATAGAATCCCTTTTCAGGGAATTAATCTGGAAGTAGGGCCAGGCAAAGATTGGTTTTCAAACACTGCAGTTACCAACAAATGAGGGAGGAATGGCTGTACCACACCCTCGCAGCTATTTTTTAGTCGCCCAGTTGCAGCATCTGGGGGGGTGTATGTCCCCAGGAGGGGGGAATGCCAGTGATAGAATGATGCTACAGGGAGCCCCACATAACACTGTAATAGAAGCATTGTAAGTGAGTCTTTTCCCCTTTAGGAGTCCTACATTAAAGTTGGTTATAAAGGTATGGTAGTCAAGACAGTAATGGGGTATAAGGGGGTAACAGACTATGCCCCCCCTTTGAAATAACAAACATCTGTAAGAACTAGTGCCCATGGGGAAGGTCAATGAATGGGAAGAGCAGGGTACAGGATGACTGGCCCAACTGTATGAGGGGAGCATGTTAGACATGCTTTGCATGGTCAGTTTACAATGCAAGCAGTGCAATGGAGTAGGACCCCCCTTCTTCAAAAGTTAATCAAGTCAGGAATATCTCAAGGTCTCATCTCAGACCTATATACCCAGATATGCAGTAAAATTATTGCTGGGGTAAGGTCCACTAAAAATAAGGAAAGATGGGAAGAGGAGATGATAATGGAACAGTGGAGGAGGATATTTGAACAGGGTCCCTTGGTGTCAGTCTCCCCTTCGCAGAAAATGTCATATCTGTTCTTGATACATAGACCTTACTACACTCCCAAGAGGCTGTTCATGTTTGCTCACAGACCAGATGCTAAGTGCCCAAGAGATACTCGATATCATAAATAGAATCTTTGGGACCACATTGGAATTAGAAGACAGGGTATGTGTGCTGAGATATATGGAGGAATCTGGAGAGCCAGTAAGCACCGGTAATATTAAGGTGCCCATTTCAAGCAGGAAAATTAATTGTGCAAAATTGGCAATCAATGAGACCCCCACAGAAGAATGGGTTAAGGCGGTGAACTTAACAGTGTAGAAGGAAAAGGTTGCATTTACCAGATGAGGGAATTTTAATACATTTCTAAAGGTGTGGAAGCCTTGGCTGGATAATATTGTTTAAAATAAGTTGAAATTTAAAAAAAGATTGCTTGCATTATGTTGCTCTACTTTGCACATCATCATTTTACTTTGTACTGCACTACAAGCCACGTAATGCGCGAATATTGAGTTGGTGGAATTGGTGTAAAATCCATCAGTCTGAAAAGTTTAGTTTACCGTTATACCAATAGTCAATATTTTTTTATTTATTTTTTTATCAAATCTTAAAAACAGTCCTTGGATGTTTTCTGAGTCTTGGTGTCGTGTTTGTGTGTGTGTCTGTATAAATGGAGAAAGTTTCTGTTTTGTTTTTTTCAGTATGTTAATCTTGTTTATGTCTCCATAGGTTATATATTATGTGTTTGCCATTATTGGAATGGAAGTCTTCAAGGACAAAATTCGTTTCTTTCCTGAAAATTCCACAGACCCTTCTGCACTGGAGTGTGGAACCATCGTCTTGAGGAACTCTGCCTTTGCTAAAAGCAAGTACTGCAAAAATAACTTCAATAACATAGGATACGCATTCATTGTATTAGTGGAGCTGACTGTCGTCAACCAGTGGCATAATATCCTTTTATTATGAATGAGTTTAAAGCTGAAATTTTAAACTGCTTATATTTTGCCATCCCTGGTTTCTCCTTACCCCTTCATTAACATGCTAAAACCTTTCTATTTTCATTACATACCTTATTTTAAACCCAGTAATTTCACCACTGGATCTGAATGAAAGTTACAGACCAGGAATCGTAAGCCTGGTGAGGTAAGTTCTAGATCAGTGATGGTGAACCTTGGCACTCCAGATGTTTTGGAACTACATTTCCAATGATGCTCAACTACATTTCAGAGTGCATGAGCATCATGGTAAATGTAGTTCCAAAACATCTGGGGTGCCAAGGTTCGCCATCACAGTTCTAGATGATGCTTTATGTCCTTCAGCCAATAAATGAGGTGGGCTGACCTTCTGCAGCTTCTAATTCACACTGTGAGAAGCCCAGCATGTGCAATTAAGAATAGGCCATTTCAATACATGAGTAACCTGTACAAGTGTGAGAGTGAAGCAGAGCATAGTGTTTTTTTGTTTTTTTTTTGGGGGGGGGGGGGGGGATTTCAGCCAGTGGGCTGAATATATGTAAAAACAAATGAATGTGCTTATCCACACAAGTATAGTGTATGGAGGAATCGTCCCCACTGCAACATTGTCTACTGACAATGGAGATTCTCTGCAGTCAGAATACATCAATGGCTGCAAACGCTGATCAACTTCTGTCAAACAGAGAAGGCCACACAGCTCTAAAATCAGCTGGTCCCTGCTGAACTGGCCACATTTCAATCTGCCTGTACATACCTTTTAGGTTATAATTCAGCTATAAACAGGCCATATAGGCAGAGTGAGATGCTGTTTGACATTACAGTTGTTCTAAAAGATACAGTAGTGATTGGTTAATGCTTTCTAACCTTCTTCAGCATTGTTCTACCTTATCGGACCCTTACAGCTCATTGAAACAATGCTTCATTCCTCCTAAATTGTGATGGAATTAAACTCAATTGTATCATGTATACCAGCATGCTTTTGGTGAGAAAGGCAAAGAAAGTGTGGAAAGAGGTAAATTATTGCTTTTTGCACGACAATATTGTAAAATATCCTGGACAGATTTGTTGGTACCCATAGAAAAAGATCATAAATAATTAGACCAAATTTCCCAGTAATTAGTATCAGACATGTCTTCCATCTTGTAATCGGGTCAATCGCCTTTTTAATGGCGAATAATAGTTACTCTGCTGAGCTCCACTGAATATGGACCACAGAAAGCAAAGCAGAGTTGTGTGAGGAGATCAGAAAGAAAATGATAGAACAGCGTGTCAAAGGTGTAGGCTATAAGACCATCCCCAAGCAGCTTGATGCTCCTATGACTACAGTTACAAATATAAAGATATTTAAGACCCATGCAAGTGTAGACAACCACCCTGAAAATGGCTACAGGAAGAAGATTGACCCCATATTTTAACAAAGGGTGTATGGTAGACTAATGCCGCGTACACACGGGCGGACTGTATGGCGTACTTAGTCCGTCGAAACACATTTCAGCGGACAGTCCGCTCGTGTGTGGGCTTCAGCTGACTTTTTCAGCGTGCAGTCTGGCGTACTAAGTATTTCGGATTTTTCGAAATTCTGTCCATCGTACTTTGGTTTCAGCGGACAATCCGCTCAACAGTAGGCTAGTTCGACGGACTAAGAATGGCGCATGCCCAGAAAGGATTTACACGGCGGAAGGGTGCTTTGCTGTGTATTGGACTTCCTATTTCTAGTCCCGTCGTACGTGCTGTACACGTCATCGCGCAAGCTTTCGACGGACTGTTTGTGCATCCGTGTGTGGTCAAGTCCGTTCAGTCGAAAGTACGACGGACTGTCCGTCGGATTGTATGACGAACTAAGTACGCCATACAGTCCGCTCGTGTGTACGCGGCATAAGAACAAAGGAAAACTTCCCAAGTGATGCAAAACTAAACCCCAAAATCAGTATACATGAGGGTCTAATTGCACTATCCTGCCCTTTTTGCGTGGACTCAAAGAAGACTCAGGAGGACTTCACTATTCAAAGAAAAAAAAAAAGCCTGACTGGAACATGCCAAAGCATATTGACAGGCCACAATGCTTCTGGGAAAAGGTCCTTTGGACAAATCAGACATTAATGTAACATTTTGGCAAGTCGCGACAGCTGTGTTCACCAATGAAAAAAAAAATGAAGCTGCACCTACTGTGCAACATGGAAGAGGTTTAGGTATATTTTGGGGCTGTTATGCTGTGTCTGGCACAGGGTGCCGTGAAAATGCACATGGCACAACAAAAATCTCCAGACTATTAGGGAATTCAAGAGTGAAAACATACTGCCCAGAATCAGGAAGCCCTGTCTGAGGACATGAGTCCTCCAACACAATAAAAAGACAACACACAGCTCAAAGATCCCCAGCGCTAAGAACTAAAATGCTGTATTATCCTAAAGTGCCCTTTTATGATCTGAATCCTAACAAACATCTATAGAAAGAGCTGAAACGCACAGCATGGAAAAGCACCCTTCAAACCTGAGAGATCTGAGCAGTTTGCTCAGAAATAGTGGACCAAAATATCTGCTGGTAGATGTAGAAGTCTCATTGAGATCTACAGGAATCACTTGTTTGCATTCTAATTCCCACAAAGGTTGTTCAAGAAATGTTAGGGTAAGGGTCCCATAATATTTTGCTCATGCCATTTTTTTAATTTGTTTTAATATTTGAAATGTTCTGATGTGTCTGATTTTTTTTTTTTTTTTTTTTATTGAATAAACTGTGATGGATGCCAACTAATTTGGTAATCTTCACCAAATCTGTCTGTTCATAAGTACAATAATACATTGATGCCTTTAGAATGCATCAGAGGTATAATGTTTTAAATAATTTCACCATGAAGATGTACAGCTATGAAACTTCATTTCTGGAGGAATTCATTTTTTTTAAGCACACTTAACATAAGTAAATGATCTCTATAATATTGTAAATCTTCACTTCACATTTCTTCACGATGTTCAGGTCTACTTTAAATGATCCCGGAGTGGGGTTTCAACATGTCTGATAAGAGAATATGATGAAACCTGGGCATTTTTGCATTTATAGTGCATAGTGGCATCAGTGCATTTCTTTTTTTTTAATGTGCAGATATTTACCACTATGTAGAATTTTGGTGAACTTTCTTTTCCATGGAAGCTTTGTGTACTGAACAGATAAAGGACAAGTAACTTTGGGGAAAAAAACATGAGGTAGAGATTTGGGGTAGGTAAGGTTGTCAAAAATATTTAATCTGTATAACAACAAGTTTTAAAATGTATTACATTTACATTTTCATGTTACCTTTCTTAACATCCTACTTATCGCCACTGGCTTTTCTCTAGTAACCCACCCAGCAGCTAAAATTTATTTTCTTCTATTCCATGTGGTGGTTGTCATCATGATAATCAAGTAAGTTTTTTTTGTTTTTTTTGTTTTTTTCTGTTCTCTATATTTATGTAGATTAAATTTATTCCCCATTTTCCTTCGGAAATATGAAATTATTCAGAATTGTATACAAAATGTTTTTAAGAATTTATGCTTCCTGTCATTTTCTGCGAGAAGAAGCTAACAAAGCAACAAACCAGGGAAACTCTGGAGCCTGATCTACTATCTATTAAGCATAACATATGAGCACTGAAAAGGACAACTCTAGATTAAAATAGCTTTTACCAAATTGTTTTGAAAATAGCTACAGTATTTTTAAAGCAAGTTTTGTCAATATATTAAATCTTATCTCCAATTAGAAAAAAAAGGTCTGCCACTCCACCCTCTGTACCCAAGCTAAACCTTTGGTTTAAAAATTAAAATCTAAAAAGATCTAATTTCTTATCTAAAACTGGGTCTTTGATATTCTGGTCCATAGTGTGAGGGAGGACCTGTCTGCAATAATGAAATGGGCGACATGCATTGGCTGCCATAAGTATTCATCACAAACGCCTCTCTCGATCCTTTGCTGTTAGACCAAAAATTGTGCTGGCATGGTAAACTGTTTTGCAATTAGGATGCAAATTCAGAGAAATTATGTGACCCTGAGGCTGGAGTGAGTACATGCACACCAAGTGTCTGAAAGGCTTGAGGAGATCAGCAGCACTGAGATATTCATTCTCCCCCTCTCTCCCTCTTTATCATGTGAAATCAGCCATAGGGTTCCTTACACCTCCAGACCAGTGGTCTGCCTGATTTAGTGCCCAGTCTTTGAAGACCCTGTAACTGCATGCCCACTGTGTAAAGGTAACTCCTTGCTGCTGACATGGTGAGTAAACAGTGCAGAAGTCCTTTACACATTCAATTCCAGGTGCCTGCTATCTCCCTCCCTCCCCACCCATTTGTGGTGTGGTTTTGCAGTTCACAGTGATCATGCTTCCAGGTTACACCTGTGGTGGTGCTATTGCGCATGAGCTCTTTCTTGATTGTGGTTCAGTTATGTTCAATTAGCTCATCACTAGACCCATCTTAGAGATTGGAGTACCTGGGTCTGAGGTTGTACATAAAATTGTCCAAAATTTGTTCTGCCTCGAGCCAAACTTCTGTCCCGTCATTTTAATTCAAGGGCCCATTGACCTCCAGAGGACTTGATTCGTGCATACATGACCGTCTTGTGTATCATGAAGGCTTCTTAAGATGTGGCGCCATGCACCTAGTTTCTCTCCAGATGATTGCAGCTTGGCATTCTGGTCATGTGGGACAAATGGACTCAGTCCTTTGGCCGCCGGATGTGTCTGAACCCCAAGGCCAGACATTCTCTGACCTGGTGGATTTCCAATCTGGCAACGGAGTTGGGGGGAAACCTTTTTCCTCCACAGTTGTAGATGGTCTTCACAGATGCCAACCTGTTGGGCTGAGGAACGGTCTTGAACACCTTCGAGATTGAACATCAACATTCTAAAACTCAGGACAATTTGGTTATCTGTTTAATGCCGGAATCCTCTATTGTGGGGAAAACTATTTAGAATGCTAGTGGACAATGCCATGATTATGGCTTACATCCATCATAAAGGAGGCACCAGAAGTCACACTGCGCTATAGGAAATAGATTGTATCCTCTCTTGGGCAGAACTTCTCTAAACTGGACCGGCTCCAGGGATCCCCAGGCCTTCACAGTTAGCGCTCTGGTAATGCTGTGGGATTAGTTCAATCTGATGTACCTTTCTGCCCCTCTAGAGTCTCCCGTGCTTACGTCACTGGATTGAGATAGAAAGCATCCCAGTGATGCTTATTAAACTGAATTGGCCCAGGAGAACCATGGTATTCCAACATACTCAAGCTCCTGGCAGAGGCTCTTTGGGATTCTCTTACCATCCAGACCTCTTGTTCCACAGACCAGTGTTCTATCCCGCTGGCTTTAACAGCATGGGTGTTGAAGATATGGTCCTGTGCGATTTGAGGAACTTTTATCCTAGAAAGCACTTTGTAGGACTTATTCTGACTTTGACCATCTGTACCATTTAAGGGACAAATCAAAGCCTTGGCCATTCTATTTCAGAGGCATCTCATTCTCTAGTTAATGCCTTTGATCAGGGAGTAGTGCACATCTCTACCCCTGTTCATTCCCCTGCTTTTTCCAGTAAAGAGCCTTTCTTAGTGTTTCACAAGGACAAGGTTGTTTTGTGACCTAAGACCTTTCTCCCAAAGATCGTCTCTGCCTTTTACCTTTAATCAGGATATTGTTTGTTCCTTTCTTCCTGTTTTCAAGTATAAAGTGCTACAAGACTCTCAGTCAAAGTTTTTCACATCCTTCTTCCCTTGTATGTTTTGTGGGCCTGTTAGCATTGTTTCCTCTCTTGCCCTCCCCTTAGTTGGATTGCTTTTTGGAAGTCCTAGACATAGTTATTTTAAAAAAAATAGAAGAACGTAGCTAGCGGGACTTTTCCATGAAGCACACGGGAGCAATGAAACAGATTAGATTAAAAGTAGTTTTTAATTATTCAAATTGTTTATGAAATATTTGTATCAATTGGTTCCATACATTTTACTATATATTAATATTTTTATATTTTTTACACATATACAATTCATAAAAATTATTGCACATTGATTACACATTCCAACAAGGAGTTGGTACATATATTATAAGATACAAACAGTAATTGAAACATGATTTAATACAATGGAATTAATGACTATACAGATATTTTAAGAAACTTGGGTTTTGTACTGTGCATTAGGAAACAGATTTTACTGGTAAGTCAAGAATCCTATTGTTATGAAAAATATGTCAGTTTGTATTAACCACTTCCGGACCAGCCACCGCAGTTGTACTGCGGCAGGCTGGTTCCCCTGCGCAAGCCATCGTAGCTGTACGTCGCCTCTTTAAGACCCCTCCGGCGGCGCATGCACTCCCAACGTGTGTCCCTGGAGCCGATGCGAGTGCCCGGGGGCACAATGACAGCTGGCCACTCGCGAAATGCTCATTACAGAACAGGTGTGTGTGTGTGCGTGTGTGCGTGTGTGTGTGTGTGTGTGTGTGTGTGTAAATCTTGGTTCTCTCAGGGGAGATGAGACAGATCGTGTGTTCATACTAAGTATGAACACCGATCTCTCTTCCCCCTAGTCAGTCCCATCCCCCCTACAGTTAGAACACACCTAGGGAACACAGTTAACCCCTAGATCGCCCCCTAGTCTTAGCCCTTTCCCTGCCAGTGTCATTTATATAGTAATCATGATTCAAGCATTTTAGCACAGATCACTGTATAATTGTTACTGGTCCCAAAAATCTGTCAAAAGTGTCCAATCTGTCCGCCGCAATATTGCAGTCATGATAAAAATCACAGATCACCGCCATTACTTGTAAAAAATAAAAATGCCATGAATCTATTCCCTATTTTGTAGGCGCTATAACTGTTGCGCAAACCAATCAATATACGCTTATTACAATTTTTTTACCAAAAAAAAGAATACATATCTGCCTAAAACTGGGGAAAAACACTTTTTTTTAATTGAAAAATTTAATATTTATTATAGCAAAAAGTAAGATATTGTGTGTTTGTTTTTTTTTTTTCAAAATTGTCATTCTTCTTTTGTTTATAGCACAAAAAAATTAAAACCGCAGAGGTGATCAAATACCACCAAAAGAAAGCTTTATTTGTGGGAAAAAAAAGGATGTCAATTTTGTTTGGGTATATCGTCGCATGACCGCGCAATTGTCAGTTAAAGCGACGCTGTGCCGTATCGCAAAATAAGGGCTTGGTCAGGAAGGGGATAAATTCTTCCGGGGCTGAAATGGTTAAGCAATATTTTAGGAAACTCAATGTCATCTAGTTGGAGCTTTCTGTTCTTTAAGTATAATGGCATCATGTGTGGATAGAACTGAAGATTGTATAAGTTATGCAATACCTCTTGGTCAAATGTATCTTGTATATGTAATAGCAGTTCTTTTAGGTGGTAAAGTAACCCAACACCAAAAGAGAATTTTAAGATTATTATTATTTATTTTTTTGTTGTTGTATGTACCCACCGCCATCACAGATATTGATGTATCTCTTTATTTCTCAGCATCTTTGTGGCATTTATTTTGGAAGCTTTTTTTGTGGAGTATTCGTTGGAAAGGAGTGAAGTTGAAACTACTATTGAGACCAAGATTCAGGAGCTGGGTATGGCTGTGAAAGAGTAAGTGATATATGAATTTGTATTTTTCATTTTAATTATTGTGTACATAAGTAAATAACAAGGTTATTTGCATTCATAAATATTTACTATATAACTATTTTTAACCACAAAATGGATATAATTTATTGTAATGGCCAACCAGTGGTTAAATAGCTATTGCTTATGTTTGTTTTATTCATTGTTTGCATTTGGTTACAAATGACACATAAGTTCGGCTTTGAAGCACCCGACTGTTCCAAGTACTGTAAAATTGCATTTTACTACAAAAGAAGACAATCACAGGCTGCTACCAGCTGGCTAACCAGTGACACCTGTAACCTCTGAGTAAACTGAACTACTGCTCTAAATCTCAACTGGGTTGTCCCGGGAGCCTGGTGTGTCACTGTGGGTTGTCAGGGATGCCATGCTACTTCCAGAATTTTTTTCACATTTATGTGCTTCCATGGTACAGGTAGGCCAGCCACCGGTTCCATGGAAATGCATAATGCTAATCCGGAGCAGGGCAACATTGAGTAGCCCCAGCATTTAGAAGTGGACGGAGGTCCACTTCCATTTAGATCTGCTTCACTTTACAGCTATTGCCATGCTGCCACAGTCATTCTGTGGGGAAGAACAGAAGGTAGGACTCTCTGTAAAGATGGGGGGGGGGGGGGTGGGTGGGGGACTGAGGACTCTCGTGTGAAAGGATGGGAGGAATTGAGGTCTCAACTCTTTCACTGCCAGAAGTGCCTGCAGGTGGCAAAGTCCATACGGTATACGGACCTCCTTTCTCCCCCTCCTATAAGCTCATGGTCACTTCAATGACCATAATCTTATATCAGAATTTTTCAGCACACTCTGATGAACAATTCTACAACTCTGATCAGCGAATTACAACCCGCTGTTTAGAGTTATTAACCTTAAATAATATAAAAAGTGATCAGCGCAACTAATTAAACTAAATACAATCATGAGGTATAAATATAATCACTGTGCAAATAATACGTGTGTGTGTGTATATATATATATATATATATATATATATATATATATATATAAAAATCACTGTGCAAATGATGCTAGTAAAAAATATAATAAAGATACTAAATATGTGTAAAGGTGTCCAATGATCCTGTGCAAAAATCAAATCCAATAATCCTGTGCAAAATTTCTAAACAGTGCACATATCAATATAATGTGCATGACAAATAAAATGACTGTTTCTGAATAATCTGTCTGAGTGAATCAATAACAGATGGATACTCAATTCAATCCCAGATGATCACAATCAAAATCAGAGACTATCAAAATGGATGAGATTGTAGTCAGCTAGTCCATAAAAGTGGAAAAAAGGAGAAAAAGTGCAAATGTGCATTCAATCGATATCTTCAGTGAATAATCTCCAATGTGGGATCTTCGTGTATACCACACAGTGCTCTCTACACTCTACATCCATACAGATGGTATATGGCTTTAAGGTTAATGCGACTGAGGGGCCTCCCAAAGTCCAATGATAGTGAATGGTGCCTCTAGTCCTGTGTTCAGAGTGCTGGCTCCCAGGTTATCAGCAGGAATGTTCACACACAGGCGGTATATGTAGGGGATGAAAAAGAATCTCCCATAGCATAGTAACATATGAACACACAGGTTTATTAAAAAAAGGGGCCAAATGGGCGCTTACAATTTTATATAATGAAAAAAAACAGCAGATCTGTAATAACAATGGCATTACAGGAGCTTCTTATGACACTTCCGGTTCTCGCAGCGCCCGATCACTTCCTATGCATTGCGACACACCACGTGTCTTCATTAGGGCAACCGGATTGGTTCTAAGCTAAATCAATTCATGTGCAGAGACAGGTCAGTGATAACCAATGCCTTGATGTTTTTAAAAAATTGGTTTTACGCGATTTGGATACACTGAAATTAAAAAAGGTTTCTGGCCCAATACATATTAAAAAAGGAATCCAGGGCAGGGGTTGTCCACAAAAATTTGAAAAGGTATGGACCTGTTGGCTAGATAATACCATGGCAACTGATGCAGTAACCAATTTTTAGATTAACACTATATCTCTAGTCTGTTAGTATATTGACCCAACTACTCTCATGTTGCATTATCCTGTTGGTACCAATTTGAGCACAGATTCTCCTGAACTGAACCTCTCCCCACATTGGGGTTATAGTATAAGTTAGTTTGTGTATGTTGTGCCCTGTTGCGGTATGTTGCTGCATCAGAAGAACTTCCCCTGCGTGGGCAAAGGTTTGGCCCCTGCATGGGCACATTTTGGATGCTAATGAAAAATGTAATAAAGATTTTGCAAAAAAAAAAAAAAAAAAAGAAGGAATCCAAACGTTGACCAAAAGGAAAGACATAGTGATACGACCCGCTGATAAAAGCGGTGGGGTAGTTATCCAATCAAAAGAACAATACCAAAAAGAAATCGATCGACGACTACATGATGAATCCACCTATGTTAAACTGCTAGGCAATCCAACAACCCAATACAAAAAAGAACTGGAAAAACTTTTTCACCTGGGAATTAAAAAGGATATACTAAATAAACAGGAGTCCAAATTTCTCATCCCTGAATCGTGCAGAATACCAGTGATATACACTGTACCGAAATTACACACGAACAAAATAAACCCACCTGGAAGGCCCATAGTGAATGGCAAATGGAGTTCCTTACCTCCAGAATGGGCCAGTATCTGGATAACTTTATCCAACCTGCGGTACAACAAACCAAGGCATACCTCAAAGGCGTGAAACATGTTTTACAACTCCTAAAAGAAGTACCGGTACTTGAAGGAAAATCATTATTATTAGCGACAGCAGATGTACACCATTGTGCAGCATCATCAGGCCTGTAGTGCCACGAAGTGGTTAAGCGAATACACGACCCTTATATGCAAACAAAGAACATTTTTAGTGAAGTGTATTGAATCTGAAATACTACTTCTGCCACAACCAAGCATTTTACAAGCAAAGGCATAGCGATGGGAGCCAAATTTGCTCCCAGCATAGCAAATGCATTTATGGCACAATGGGAGGAGAGCTGTCTTGACAATACCCCGGAGGAATTGACCTTCTACAAAAGATTTATAGATGATCTCATCATCCTATGGAATGGAAGCAGAGATACATTGGAAATTTTTTTATGCCAAATGAACAAGAATGACAAAAACATTAAATTGATTTGGAACATAAGTGACAAAGGTAAATTTTTGGGAGATTGATATCACCTTGGAGGGAACCAAATGATTACAAAAACGCACTTTAAAAACATTGATGCCAACAGCTATTTATCGATGAACAGTTGCCATTTTAAACCCTGGCTGTTCAACATTCCGAAAGGCCAATTGGTCAGGATTTCTTGCACGAATGAAGAAGACTACATTCCCCAAGCAGCTTTTATAGGTAATAGATTCAAGAAAAAAGGATACTCCGAAGAATTCATCAATAAACAGATCAATGCCGTTAAGGCAATGGACAGAACAAAGATGTTACAAGGAACAAACCCGTGTCAACGAAATACTGATGCTCAGTCTATAGTTTGATTTCATATATGTGGTATATAAGAGGGCACCCACATTGAGGGATATTATTGTGAAGAATGTGGTGGAGCCACCACCCCCAAGTGGTTACACATTCTTTACAGGAAAGGGGTTTTATCCCTGCAAGCAATGCTTCGCATGCTGACACTCCAGGAAACGACAAATTAAAATAAATGAATTCCAGTCCACTCAAACAGGTCAAAATTACTCCATAAAAGACTTTATTAGTTGTTATACGGAGGGAGTGGTTTATGTTATACAGTGTAGCTGCAATTTACAGTATGTGGGTAGGACAAAAAGAGCATTAATGGTCAGAATAAGGGAACATGTCCAAAATATCCTGAATGGGTTCCAAAAACACAATGTTGGCAGACATATTCCACAGGCACATAACAAGGACCCCACACAATTAATATTTTGGGGGATTGAGAAATATAAGAGACCATGGAGAGGAGCCCATAAAGGTACATTAGTCAGGAGGAATCTAAGTGGATACACTCCCTCCATACTTTAGTGCCAAATGGACTAAATTTAGTATTTGATTTGAACTGTTTTTTTTAAGTAATTTTTAATATGATTTTATATGATTTTACATATATCTCCTCTAAACACCATTTCCGGTTCACTTAATGTAATATTTCTGTGATATAGTAATCAGTTTTATAGAATAGTTCTCTATACCATTTTAATACATATTGTAGGAACACCAGCCATCTAGATCAGCCTTTCTCAACCTTTTCAACACAGAGGAACCCTTGAAATAGTTCTCCGGTCTCAGGGAACCCCTGCTAAAAATTAGAAATCTACAACTCATGATACAATAGTGTGATGGTCAGTGGGAAGAATGGTCCTTACACTTGTGTTCATTAGGAAGAATTACCTCCTTACAGATAGTTAAAAAGATCAAAGGTGTCAGGTGGAACTCATCTGAGAGGCAGAAATTGTCCAATGCTGAAGGAACCCCTAGCTACATCTGGAGGAACCCTGGTTGAGAATCACTGATCTAGATAGTTACATTAAGGATTATAATGTGAGTGCATAATCATGTGTATACCCCTGCCCATACATCCTCACTCATGCTATTTGTTGGGGATTTAAAATTAATAGATTATATAACACACATTCGTCTTAATATATATATATATATATATATATATATATATATATATATATATATATATATATATATATATTCATTTTTTTTATATATTTTTAATCTTCATTTTAGTAATTAATTGGCCGGATCATGGACATATACAGTAATGCATATGGTTCACTTAGCCAGCCAAAATATGGCCACCACTACTAATACAATACAGGATCGTATCTGTTTATGGACCAATCAAAAATGGCCGTGCCCATTTTGGGGACAATACTCCAACAAAATGGCAGACAATACACTTCCTGTCTCTGCACATAAATTGATTTGGCTTAGAACCAATTTGGTCGCCCTGATGAAGACACGTGGTATGTCGTAATGCATAGGAAGTGATCGGACACTGCGAGAACCGGAAGTGTTGTAAGAGGAGCCTGTAACGGCGTTATTACAGATCTGCCGTTTTTTCATTATACAATTGTAATTGCCCATTTGGCCCCTTTTTTTGTTTTGTTCATACGTTACTATGCTATGGGAGATGCTTTTTCATCCCCTACATATACCGGCTGTGTGTGAACATCCATGCTGATAAACTGGGAGCCAGCACTTGGAACACAAGACTATCATTGAACCTTGGGAGGCCCCCCAGTCGCATTAACCTTAAAGCCATATATCATCTGTATGGAGGTAAGAGTGTAGAGAGCACTGTGTGGTATACACGAAGATCCCACATTGGAGATTATTCACTGTAGATATCGATTGAATGCACTTTTTGCACGTTTGCACTTTCTCCTTTTTTCCTCTTTTATGGATTAGCTGACTACAATCCTATCCATTTTGATAGTCTCTGATTTTGATTGTGATCATCTGGGACTGTACTAGCATCATTTGCACAGCGATTATATATACAAGTATTATTTGTACAGTGATTATATTTATACCTTATGATTGTATTTAGTTTAATTAGTTGCGCTGATTACTTTTTATATTATTTATCTGTTATGAGTGCACTGTATACACTTTAGATCTAGCTGCATTTTTTAGATATATTATTATTCATTTAATAAATTCACTTTGATAGCGTGAGGGATTACACTTTACACTTTATATTAACCTTAAATGTTACCGCCCCCCCCCCCCCCCTCCATGCCACTGCCACCCTGTCCCCTGCTTCTCTACCCGCCACCGCTCCCTTCCCCTAAAATCTCCCCCACTCTCCTTTCCTGTTCTTCATCCTCCTCCTCCCCCCCCCCCCGCAAAGGGATCTCCTGCAGCTACCTTTAGCCGGCATCCCTCCACTGCTGCTTCAGGTGCTGTATGGGGCTTGGGGGGGTCCAGATGTGTGTCGTTCCCCCCCCCCCTGCCAGTCTACCCCCCACACCGGCCCCCGCACCCCTGATCCATCCCTGCTCCAGTGACATCCCTCCTTACCCCCCCACAGCCTGCAGATGTTGGTCGCCTTGATCTCCAGTGATCTGACAGACTGGGGGTTGAGGGGGGGGGGTGCATGTGGGGTTGCAGTTGGGGCTGGGGGGGGCTTGGTATTGCGCAGGGCAGTGATCACTATAGATCGGTCCTATATGTCCCACTGAGAGCTGATCCAGTATATAGTAACCGTGAGCAGGGCAGCCATCAGAAATTGTGGGGCCCCTTATATAGCTTTAGGCCTGCCCCCCCCCCCCCCCAGCCTGACCACCAACATTCCCCAGGGTCCTGCCCACTGGCCGTCCCACCAAATCTGCCCACTAGCCTTCCCACCAAGTCCTTCAGTGCCTCCTCACACCTGTACGCTCTCAGCCCCCTCAGACCTGTATGCAGACCTGTTTGCTCTCAGCCCCCTCTCAGACCTGTTTGCTCTCAGCCCCCTCTCAGACCTGTTTGCTCTCAGCCCCCTCTCAGACCTGTTTGCTCTCAGCCCCACCTCAGACCTGTACGCTTTCAGCCCCACCTCAGACCTGTACGCTTTCAGCCCCACCTCAGACCTGTACGCTTTCAGCCCCACCTCAGACCTGTACGCTTTCAGCCCCACCTCAGACCTGTACGCTCTCAGCCCCACCTCAGACCTGTACGCTCTCAGCCCCACCTCAGACCTGTACGCTCTCAGCCCCACCTTAGACCTGTACGCTCTCAGCCCCACCTCAGACCTGTACGCTCTCAGCCCCACCTCAGACCTGTACGCTCTCAGCCCCACCTCAGACCTGTACGCTCTCAGCCCCACCTCAGACCTGTACGCTCTCAGCCCCACCTCAGACCTGTACGCTCTCAGCCCCACCTCAGACCTGTACGCTCTCAGCCCCACCTCAGACCTGTACGCTCTCGGCCCCACCGGATCGGATACGAGCGGGTGTAAACGGACACATGTCAATTTACATTGACAAAAAGATTCCCCCTTAATGGGACTTTAAATGGACCACCAATACCACCAAAGTTCAAAATAAAGTAAATAATTTTTAATTCATATAGCAAAACTTTAAAAGAGAAACTTCCAGACACATAGTATTTCTAATAAAACATAAAACTGAGAGTTAATTTGTATACATGTTTTCTATGTATATGTGTTTTATGTTTTATTAGAAATACTATGTGTCTGGAAGTTTCTCTCAAAGTTTTTCTATATGAATTAAAAATTATTTATACCTGATCTTTCTGACACAGTGACAGCCCCGCATCCCTTTGTGTCAATTTACATCAGCCTCTCCAAAGAGAACAATGGGTGGTCCGATTGGGCCCGCCTGAAAAATGGACAGGCAGACGCAACGGTCTGCTTGCATGAAAGGGGCCCAAGGCCTTGTTCACACAGGGCATACACAGCGCACCTTTACAGGGATGCACAGGTGTTCTGTGCAGGTAATCCCATTGATGTCATTTGGTATGCAGCAACAGCACGCACAGAGCCATTGCTCCCAATTTGACATTCATGTAGATCCGCATGCATGTCCCTGAACTCGCACTGCCTGTGTTCAGGGTCATGTACCCACACGGATGTCAGATTGGGAACAACAGCTATGCTTGTGCAGCCTTTGCTTCCACATTTACATAAATGGTCCCTCCATGGGTGTACACTTTAGTATGCCACATCTGAACGATGCTTTAGTAGTAATTTAGCAGGAATTTTGTAAGTCATGTTGTGTTTATGTGCACTATTACTGATTTTTAGCGAAAACATTGTTTTGATAAACATTTGTTCAAATATCGTGCTGCCTTAATCAGTAGCACCTTCTTTTATTCTTCTGGCCATGTGATTAAGGGCATAAGGTTGTCCTCCAAATAAGCAAATGGGGATCCTCGGACTTGTACCCCCAAGTATGTAAACTCCTCTACCCACTGGAGGGGGGGGGGGTCTGAGTGTCCACATCAGGGCCCGAGGTGTGAAGGGAAAACAGGACTGACTTCTCCCAACTGACGTGGATCCCAGAGTACCGACCAAATTGGTAAATTATCTCCAAAGCAAACTGTAAGGAGACACCTGCACAAGCCAGGTATAACAATGTATCGTCCGCATAAAGAGATCTGTTTTCTTGGAGTACTCCAACTGGAATTCCCTTCCCATCCTGACCGTATTGCCCATTTTTTTCTAATTATTTTTCCGACCTTTACAATAACCCATCCATACCGCAAATCCCTTCACTCCCCTGGTCCTGGCACAAGAGGCTCGCCAGGGGCTTTATTGCCAAAGCAAATAGCCCCGGGGAGAGAGGGCAGCCTTGGCTGGTTACCCTGCTCAAATTGAAGGGAGCAGACAATAGGCCATTAACTCTGACTCTGGTGGTTGGGTTCCTATACAAGTGTTGAGGCCCCTTCTAGGATACTAGGTACCAAGTCTTCTACAGAAGTCCTGTAAAACTCAGTGGGGAATCCGTCAGGCCCCGGCGTCTTACCTGCCTGGAGAGAGGACATCGCCTGCCAAATCTCTTTAAGGGTAATAAGAAGTCGAGCTGGTCCCTATAAGTCGAGGTGAGGACAGGGAAATCAACATCAGAAAGATATATGTGAAGATGGAATGGAATAGTTTACCTGGGAGGAGGAAAGTGCAGTGTAGTATGAGGGGAAACAGTAAGTAATTGTCTTAGACACAGTCTGTCAGGTCCCATCCATGTCAAATATGCAGGGGATACTCATAGGGGGGCGACTGCTCATCATGGGCTAGCCAGGCTAACAACCTCGGCTTTAACAAATTCAGCTTTCATCTGTCTGCAAATCCCTCCTATGAGCATCTGATGGTGACCTCTACAGAAAGCCTTGAAGGCATCCCACACCACACCCTCTGAGGCAGACCCAGGATTATGGGATCAGGATGTATGCAGCTGCTGTCTATAGCTACAGGCATCATTCAGATATTCCCCCACAAAGTAGAGGATATAATTTTACTATGGCCCGGTAGGAAAGTGGTTAAGGGCATTACAAAGAACAAGGGGGGACTCTTTATAGTTGAAGGAAAAGGCATTTAAAAGGCTACTTCACAGTAAGAGCTGTGGAAATGTAAAATCATTTTCCTCTGGAAATATAATAGTTCTGACCAGCCCAGTTGGTGGTTTTAAAAAACAAAGTGCAGGATGAATTCCTAAATGCGCAAAATATAACTTGATATTACCAAATTTCAATAACACCAGATACTGTTGAGCCAAGGAATTTTCTTTTTGGCTTTTGGGAGATTAGGAAGGAATTTTTCCCCTGCTGGAGCAAATTGAAAAATAAAAATTTTATGTATAAGGGTTTTTAGCATTCCTCTGGGTCAACTGTAGGTATAGGATTCTGTATATGAAGGTTTTCTATAAATGTATTTTTTTTTCTATTGGTTTAACTAGATGAACTTTTTTTTTTTTTTTTTAAACCTAACAATGTAAATACACTTTCTGCTGCCGGTGTTCTTTCCTAATCTTTCATTATTCACACTTTCATTTATTCAGCATCTGCCCAACCTCCCCCTGTTGTGTGTACCACTGGTATTCCTCTTCTGGTCCCACATTCTTTCCTAACAGCCTTTTTCCTACGTCCCACTGCATTTCCCTCACGACCTCTGCATCTATGACCTCTCCAATTGGCTTCTGTATTCCTCATGCTTCTTCTATCTACCTTCATATCCCCCCGTGTTTCCCTCTAATGTCCAGGTTGCAGAACTCGCAGACGTTATTATCCCTACCAGCCTCCGTTGCCTAAATTCTTTCCCCATATTCTGTTTCTTTTTGCTACACTGACACCAATCCTGGGGGTTTATTATTGCGGTCTCTGACACCAGTGTTGGGAGTTGTTATTGCAATCACTGGCACCAATTTGGTGGGTTTTATTGCAGTAACTAATGCTGGGGAACAGTATTAGATTTATTTTGTTTATTATTAATATATTCTGGTTACAATTCACTTGCCAAATATTCCTTTTGCTTAATGAAAGTGACATATTGTTCTATACTGTATGTCTGACTCTTTCAATTTCTTATAAAAAAAAAATTTCGGCACACTAGACTTAAAAAGTTGCCTACCCTGATATAATTATTAGTCTTATATGGTACTGATTTTTCCAAAGGGAAGATCATCTTTCTGGAAACTTAACAGACAACATGGAAGACTGTGAAAATGATATTGGAGCATTTGGGGAGAAAGAGCAAAAAGGACTGATGTTTCGAATAGCTTCAAAACGTATGTATTTTTATTATAAATAATAGGATTACTACACCTCAGAAGTGAAATTACCGGGTGGGCAGTATTCATGCACTTGTACTTGGTGGGGGGAGTTATTGCACTATTTTATCTATTATAAACTAATTGCCCTCGTAGCTGGTCATATACTGCTCTGCAAATGGACAAATTCTGCCAAACTGGACAAAGCTTGAACTGTTGGTTGCCCTGCTGGCATCACCTGGCTCCAAAAAAATTAAAAAATTTGAAGGAGCCAGGTGGAAAATTGTCAACTGAATCCAATCAGAAGCAGCCACTGTTCTGGTACATAAGCAGCCTTGCGTTCTGCAGCTGCTTGAATGAAATAGCCAGCGGTATTCCTCCATCCACGCTGTGGATAGAGAAATCTATACATGTAAGGCTGGCCTTAGACATTGAATGTAAATTGGGAAAATAAACTCCTAGATGCACTTTTTAGGCACCACAATATACACAATCATCTGAAAATATAGCAATTTATTATAACAAAAATATAAAATTGACAAAAAGGTACAATTTAAAATTCCTAGTATTATATGCTAGAGAAGCTACCACATATGCATCACCGCAACTGCCCTTGGGCCACATTGTAATTCAACATAGAACTTGTGTAGATGTGATTATCAAAGATGGGTCTGGCATGGGTTGATGTCAAGAGTAGGAGAGCTTAACACTCAATGCTGTACATGTTTCGGCAGCAGGGGTAATGGGGTTAAGTGGAAAAAAAGTATATGTTAGGAGACAGCATATCGATATTATATGGGGTCCATCAGGAACCCCAGGTACTTATGAAGTAAACTCTACCCCAATAGATCCCACTAAACGTGCTGCCCACTCCAGCACACAATGGGAGCCAATCCTCAGTGTATTGCGTAAATTCCCATTGTCTGCTCTCCCGGGCAGCGGGGGTCAATTTTTATATTTTTGTGATTAATAAACTACTATGAATTTTAGATGTTTGTGTATTTTCCCAATTTGCCTTCAGGTTAGGATGTGGCAACTGTTTTTCAATGCACCCACAGTACCACCCTGCGGGGATACCCCTCTTTCAAATTCAACTTTAGACATTGAATGGTTATCAAGGTACCAACCTAATGCTGCCTGTGTAAGATCAATATAAAATCAATAAGTTTGGAGACTCCCACAGATATTTAAGGAAACAGTTTTATTTTTTTGTTAAAACAGGTACTTGCCCGTATTAATGGTTTATCGCTCAACTCGGGGGTAATTTGTGAAAACTTTCCCTCTAGAGGTTTAAAACAATGGAGCTGCAATACTACTCAATTCAGCGATCCCCCAACAGTACTTCACCACATGATATCCTCAGTCTTCTTGGTCAAATGACACCCAGTGTTGCTCAACTCAAAAGACTGTGTGTACAAGGCATCATGACCCTGACCCCTAAACACAGTGCCCAACATTTAGTGTATTTATGCAGAGAAGAGGGCAAAAGACATCAGAAGAAAAAAAAGTAGGAGGGGAGCACAAAGTTCGGAGTTAGGCTTTAATGCTAAAAATGTTATAACTCCCCCTTTCCTTGTTATTTTGACAAAATAAACCCATTGTAATTGCTTGTTGAAGTGTATCATTAGTCCTTGTTACATTGATTAACTCTAAGGTGTGTATGTACATGTGTAGTTTATCTTCTATGATATAATATATAAAAATGGTGCCCCCTAAATCAAAATGCTTAATAGTGCTATTAGTAAGCTTCTGCCATATTTTTCAGTGCAATCCCCAAAAGTTTTATATTAAACCATGTGTTGAGGTGCTAGCTTAATCCTGTGATAGCTAGTGTGTGTACTAGTACAATTGACAAGGCAATCATATAAACTTCAAAACAAATTTGTGCAACATAAAAATTAATTAACTAAACTTATAACAAGTCCACTTTTAGTGTAGTTCTGAAAAAAAGATTCTATTTCGCCAAGTTTTCCTTCACCACATGGAAATCTAGTGAATGCTCTTCACACTCAATAGTGCTCCACCACCTATTGTATGTGGGGGCCACTCACTAGATATCTTTGGGCAACCAGGACCCTCTCAGCTTAGACAATTACAATTCTATAGATGGTATATGCTTGGTAGCTGCCTCTTCTCCTCTCATATCCACCAATATAGGGAAGTCCCAGAAAAGAAAACAATAGCGTGATAATTGTTCAAAAGGTTATTTAAAACATCTTTGGGACTTTCCTATACTGGTGTATATGAGAGGAGAGGAGGCAGATATTAAGCATATATTATCTATAGCAGGGATATGCGATTAGCGGACCTCCAGCTGTTGCAGAACTACAAGTCCCATGAGGCATATCAAGACTCTGACAGCCACAAGCATGACACTTAGAGGTATGATGGGACTTGTAGTTTTGCAACAGCTGGAGGTACGCTTATTGCATATCCATGATCTATAGGATTGTTATTGGCTAAGCTGAGAGGGTCCTAGTGGCCCAAAGCTATCTGGTGAGTAGCCCCCCATATAATAGGTGGTGGAGCACATAGCAAGATGGAGCACTATTTAGCGTGAAGAGCATGTTTCACTAGATTTGCACGTGGTAAAGGAAAAATTGGCGAAATAGAAGATTTTTTTTCAGAACTACACTAAGTGGACTTGTTATAAGTTTGGTTAATTCATTTTTATGTGGCACAAATGTTTTTTGCTGTTTATCCCTTTCACGCCTTTCTGACATTTGTTGCTTACAAGTTAAAAATCCATATACTTTGCTAGAAAATTACTTGGAACTCCCAAACATAATATATATATATATATATATATATATATATATATATATATATATATATATATATATATATATATATATATATATATATATATAATATATATTATAGTGTGTGTGTGTGTGTGTGTGTGTGTATATATATTTTGAAATTGCTCACACTCGTAGAATGGCGACATACTACGGTACCCAAAAAATCTCCATAGGCAACGCTTTAAAAAAAATGTAACGGTTACCAGGTTAGCGTTATGGAGGAGGTCTGGTGTTAAAAGTATGGCTCCTACTCTGATGATTGCAGCGATACCTCACGTTTGATTTGAACACCATTTACATTTGCGGGAGCGACTTGCGTATGCGCATTTTTTGCTGTGCGGGGGAGCGTTAAAGTTTATTTCTTTATCGTACATCATGGGACACAAAGCGATTAGTTATTAACTTAATGGGTAAATAGGCACCTTCAGGTGATGGACACTGGTATACCCAATAAGGAAGTTCACTCCCCTATATAACCCCTCCTCCTTCCAAGAGCACCTCAGTTTTTTCGCCAGTGCCTAAGGTTTTGGTCATGACTCACGAGTGAAGATGTGCTCTGAAGAGCTCCAAGCTGGAGGGATCCCATTCTGGATTTAAACAGCCTCCATAGACTGGATCCATCCAAAGTGCCACTAAGGCCAAGGTGGATGGTACAGAAGGCCTTGCATAAGGAGGTTTTGCCTGTAACGCCTCTCTTTGAAGGGCTGAACCCCAGGACCCAGGGCTTTTTTGGTCGTGCTACATTACCTAAAGTTTTCCTGAGGGGTGTTATACAGGTCCAAGGCAGTGGACCCCCTATAATAGGGACACGGTCCTTGAAGGTTTGCTAACGCAGCTCACCGTGATGGGTGAAGTTTGGATCTGTCTGTTACAGCAGTATCCTGTAGCGAGGAAAAGGTAAGGGAAGAAGCCTAGGAACTGTAAAAAGTCCACTTATGCTTTTTTCTAAAAGTCTAAAGTCTCCACTAGAGGGAGTAAATGCATACCTTTTGTATGTTGCTTCTCAGTCAACTCAGAAGTCCCAGCTAAATAGCACATGTGTGGTCTCAGCAAGCCAGGAGGGATCATCATCTAGAACATTTCCCCCCTGGGGGAGGGAGGTACAACTGTAGCTTGTATCCCCACCCCTCGGGCGTTGCAGTAGCAGATTTTCATTTATAGTTTATTTTTCTATTCCCCACAGAAAGTTTTTAAACTTACTGCCTCCCAGCCCTCCCTTGCCTCCCATCTCGCTCAAAAAGTGTATCAGTGCCGTGCACGGACTAGAGCTGATTAAAACAGAGGGGGTGATATTGATTGACGGAGGGGAGCATGGCTTACGGGCATGGCTAGGGTGCGGCGCTGTGTGCAGAACGTAAGTACACAAGGAGCGCAGGCGCTGGTGACAGAGAAAGATGCTCACAGCTGCAGCGGGGACACAGGACATGAGCGCTGGGGGCACGTAAGGGATGCAGGCATTTCCAGTACAGGAAATAACATTGATGACAACTAAAGATGAACTTTGTTAGCATTGTCTTTTGCTAAACTATTTTGCTCAGTGAGTTGTGCATTTACTTAGTGCCTCTGTTTTTTTGTACCAAGCACTATGGCTCCCAAAAAAGACACCCCAAAGGTACCAAAAATTCCACCTCCATGCACTGGGAACTCCAGCCGTGTCTTCTCACTGTCTTCTCACTGTCATTCTCGCCTAAGGTACCAGATATGGCAAGCCAGGGTGAGTCATTGGGACGAATTGGTAGTGCAACTGCTTCTCACATTTCAGCCCCTGTATACGTAACTAAAGATGTGTTTTCCTCTGCTCTGCAGGGCCTAGAAGAAAGGTTAGCAAATTTAATCACATCCGCTATCCAAAAGGATAGGAAGTGTGTTAGATCCCCCTCACCCACCTCAGACCCCTTACCAAGGGAACAGTGGGTAGAGGATGAGGGGTTTCCCTTGGGTGATCAGGAAGAAGGGCAAACCCGATTACTCCTCTGCGGAGGAAACAATGGTAGATTAACTTTTTTCAGCCTCGCAATCTGAGAAATTGCTAATACAATCTCTTAAGCCTCATACACACTATCAGATTTTCTGCTGATTTTTACCTTCAGATTTATCAAAACCATGTAGTGCAAGGGCCTGCCTGATTGCATACACATTGAAACTGCTAAGGTTTGACCTCATATTATATGGTTTTGGTAAAGCTGAAGGAAAAAATCAGCAGATAATTTGATAGTGTGTATGGGGCTTTACAGAGATGGTTTGTGACGCTTTCAAGCTACCTCTGTCAGCTGATAGTTCTGTTTCTTCTTTAGGTTCCTTAAAACCTCCACAGCCTTTTCATGCGTTTCCTGTACATGCATTATTATACTGAATGGGATCACCCAGATAAGCATTTTCTCCCTCAGATTCACAGCACTCTATCCCATGGAGGATAAGTTCACCAAAAGATGTAAGGTACCAGCAGTTGACGCTGAGATTTCCAGTGTGAATAATAGTCTAACTAGTCCAGTAGACAATGCACAAATGCTTAAAGATCCAACTGATAAACGATTGGAATTTCTATTAAAATCCTCTTTTTCTTTGGAAGGTGCGGTTACTCAGCCTGCAGTTGCGGCAATAGGCATCTGTCAGTCCCTAAGGGACCAGTTTAGGCAGGCCCTTAAACAGGTCCCTGAATAACAGCCCGTGATTTGGCTTAACTACCAAAGGCGGTATGTTTTGCCATAGACGCCATGAAAGATTCTATTCACCAGGCTTCCCGCCTTGCGCTTATGCTAGTACACATGCGTAGGACCCTGTGGTTAAAAAATTGGTCAGCCGAAGCCCCTTGCAAAAGATAAACTATTTGGGGAGGATTTAGACAAATACATCCAAACGATTTCTAGTGGGAGAGTACTCTTTTTTTTTTTTTTGGCAGTCAAAAGAAAGTATAAACAACCTTCATTTAAACTAACTCTTTCCCCTGCGCCAGGGGCATCCGCCTCTAGGCAGTGGCGACGGCCTCCACCATTGGACTCTAGAGGAAAGCCTCAGGGTCAGGCCCAGGCACAGAAGAAGACCTGGGGCCGGGGAAGTCTGCAAATCAGAATACTAAAGCCTCATTATGAAGAGGTGCCCCCCCTCGCCAGAGTGGGGGGATGACTTCTGCAATACTCAGAATTCTGGCAAGAGGAAATTCAGGACAGGTGGGTCATCTCCACGGTGTCTTTTGGATACAAACTAGAATTTTGCAAGTTTGCACCATCTCGTTTTCTGAGATCAAACGTTCCCAAAGATCCAGGGAAAAGGCCATCTCTGTTTCAGGCATTAGACTGATTAGTAGCTCAGGGGGTGATCATACAGATCCCCACAGAAGAGCAAGTTTTTGGGTTTTATTCAAACCTCTTTACAGTACCAAATCCGACTAGAGATATCGGACCCATTCTAGATCTAAAGAATCTAAATTAGTTCCTGACCTGAAGATCTGCTCCTTTCAATGAAGTCGATCAAGTCATTTGTTTCTATCCTACAAGGAGAAGAACGTCTGGCATTTATCGACATCAGGGGTGCATATCTGCATGTCCCTACATTTTCCGCTCACCAAAGGTCTTTGTGGTTCGAAGTAGAACAGCAGCATTTCAGTTTGTAGCCTTGCCCTTTGGGCCAGCTACAGCACCCCGAGTGTTCACAAAAGTTCTGGCCCCACCTCTAGTTTGGTTAACGGCACAGGGCAAACAGTCTTGGCGTACCTAGATGATCTATTGCTAATAGACCAATCAATGACTCGTTTGGAGCAAAGTGTATGCATTACAACCAATTACCTGAAAAACCTGGGTTGGATTCTCAACCTATAGAAGTTTTCCTTAATACAGCTAAATAAGCTAGAGTATTTTGGTCTGATCATAGATACAGCCCAGAAAAAGGTGATCTTGCCTCAGGTAAAAATCAACTCTATACTAGAGCTGGTTGCGGATGGTCAGGTCGAAAGGAAATCTCTCAATTCGCCTTTGCATGAAGTTGTTAGGAAAGATGGTGGCTTCATTCGAAGCAGTCCCTTATGCCCAATTCCATTCGAGACTGTTGCAAAAAGGTATCCTGTCTGCTTGGAACAAAACGATCCAAGCTTTAGACTTGCCAATGCGGCTGTCCCCAAGGTTGTCCCAAAGCCTCAGTTGATGGTTACTAACCCAGAATCTGCTGAAAGGAAAATCCTTCAGACAAATTATCTGGAAAGTAGTAATGACAGATTCCAGCCTTTCAGGCTGGGAAGCAATAATAGAAAAGACAACTGTCCAGGGACAGTGGTCAAGAACCAAAAGAACCTTGCCCATCAACATCCTAGAGATTCGGGCTCTGAAGGCCTGGACTTCCAGTTTAAGAGATTGTCCTCTCAGGATCCAATCCAACAATACCACGGCTGTGGCCTATATCAATCACCAAGGGAGCACCAAGAGTCTCTCAGCACAGAGAGAGGCGAACCATATTCTAACTTGGGCATAAAGGAATGTTCCATGCCTATCATCAGTCTTCGTTCCGGGAGTAGAGAATTGACAGGCAGACTACTGCAATTGCCAGCAGTTATTCCCAGGGGAATGGTCTCTTCACCCCAACAGTTTTCGGGCTGTTTGCCAAAGATGGGGGACTCCAGACGTAGATCTTCTAGCATCCAGATTCAACATAAAGTTAGTCAACATTGTGTCCAGGACAAGGGATCCACTCGCATGTGGAACAGATGTGTTGGTGACCCTGTGAGATCAGTTTTCATTGATCTATGCATTTCCCCCTATTCATTTGCTGCCACCACTTCCTTGCAGGATCAAGCTGGAAAGAAAGCCAGTAATTCTGGTAGCACCAGCATGGCCCAGAAGGTCATGGTATGCAGAAATCGTAAAGATGGCAGTGGTGGATCCATGGTCCCTTCCACTAAGGCCAGACCTGCTCTCACAGGGGCCGATATTCCATCCTAATTTACGAATGCTAAATTTAACGGCCTGGCTATTGAAACCCACATTCTGAAGAAACGTGGACTTTCCGGGTCAGTTATCTCTACTTTGATTAATGCAAGGAAGCCAGCTTCCAGAACTATATATTAAAGAATCTGGAAGGCCTATGTTTTCTGGTGTGAATCCAAGGGTTGGCACCCTCAGAGATATATCAGGCAGAATTCTTGCCTTTCCACAATTAGGCGCAGAGATAAAATTGGTCTTGAGTACTATTAAGTGCCAAGTCTCAGCCTTATCAATCTTATTTCAAAAACCGCTTGCTATGCATTCTTTAGTCCGGGATTTTATACAAGGGGTGATGTGGATTAATTCGCCAGTTAAATCAGCTTTGAGCCCTTGGGACTTGAACTTAGTTTTGTCAGTATTATAAAAACAGCCATTTAAACTGATTCAGCATATTCCCTTACTCCTTCTGACAAGGAAGTTGGTGTTCTTGGTTGCTATACAGTATTCTCAGCAAGGAGGGTTTCGGAATTAGCTGCTCTTTCGTGTAAAGAGCCATATTTGATTATTCATAAGGACAGAGTGGTGTTGCGCCCTCGTCCACATTTTTTACCAAAAGTGGTTTCAGGTTTTCACCTGAACCAAGATATTGCCCAGCCATCGTTTTTTCCAAAACCATGTTCAAGAGAAGAGAAATTACTATATTGTCTTGATGTGGTGAGAGCTGTGAAAATCTATTTAAAGACAACTGCTCAGATTCGTAAGACTGATGTCTTATTTATTCTGCCAGAGGGCCCTAAGAAAGGACAGGCAGCGTTGAAATCCACTGTTGCTAAGTGGATTCTGAAAGTTATAATTCAAACATATAATTTAAAGGGTAAGATTCCCCCTTTTCAAGTTAAGGCGCACTCTACCAGGGTGGTTAGTGCTTCTTGGGCAATGCGTCACCAGGCCTCCATGGCTCAGATCTGTAAGGCTGCAACTTGGTTTTCAGTGCATACATTCACAAAATGTTATCAGCTGGATGTAAGGAGGTATGAGGATATCGCCTTCAGGTGCAGTGTGCTGCAGGCAAGAAGTATAATGCCACGTACACACAACCGGACTTTTCGAAGAACTAGGTCCGTCAGTCTTCCCGATGGACTTTCGGTGAGTTTTGACAGACTTTCCAAATGAATGGACTTGGCCAACACAATCACACCAAAGTCTGACGGATTTGAACGTGATGACGTACAACCGGACTAGAATAAGGAA